>NW_027507758.1:824828-846656 GCF_037356315.1 Lithobates pipiens
CAGCAAAATTCCCTCCCCCAAGATGTATGAGCATTATGTGTCAGCAAAATCCCCTCCCCCAAGATGTATGAGCATTATGTGTCAGCAAACCCCCCAAGATGTATGAGCATTATGTGTCAGCAAAATCCCCTCCCCCAAGATGTATGAGTATTATGTGTCAGCAAAATCCCCCCCCCCAGATGTATGAGCATTATGTGTCAGCAAAATCCCCTCCCCCAAGATGTATGAGCATTATGTGTCAGCAAAATCCCCTCCCCCAAGATGTATGAGCATTATGTGTCAGGAAATCCCCCCCAGATGTATGAGCATTATGTGTCAGCAATTCCCCCCCCCAGATGTATGAGCATTATGTGTCAGCAAAATCCCCCCCCAAGATGTATGAGCATTATGTGTCAGCAAACTCCCCTCCCCCCAAGATGTATGAGCATTATGTGTCAGCAAAATCCCCTCCCCCAAGATGTATGAGCATTATGTGTCAGCAAAATCCCCTCCCCCAAGATGTATGAGCATTATGTGTCAGCAAACCCCCCAAGATGTATGAGCATTATGTGTCAGCAAAATCCCCTCCCCCAAGATGTATGAGTATTATGTGTCAGCAAAATCCCCCCCCCAGATGTATGAGCATTATGTGTCAGCAAAATCCCCTCCCCCAAGATGTATGAGCATTATGTGTCAGCAAAATCCCCCCCAGATGTATGAGCATTATGTGTCAGCAAAATCCCCTCCCCCAAGATGTATGAGCATTATGTGTCAGCAAAATCCCCTCCCCCAAGATGTATGAGCATTATGTGTCAGGAAATCCCCCCCCCCCAGATGTATGAGCATTATGTGTCAGCAAAATCCCCTCCCCCAAGATGTATGAGCATTATGTGTCAGCAAAATCCCCTCCCCCAAGATGTATGAGCATTATGTGTCAGCAATTCCCCCCCCCCAGATGTATGAGCATTATGTGTCAGCAAAATCCCCCCCCAAGATGTATGAGCATTATGTGTCAGCAAACTCCCCTCCCCCCAAGATGTATGAGCATTATGTGTCAGCAAAATCCCCTCCCCCAAGATGTATGAGCATTATGTGTCAGCAAAATCCCCTCCCCCAAGATGTATGAGCATTATGTGTCAGCAAACCCCCCAAGATGTATGAGCATTATGTGTCAGCAAAATCCCCTCCCCCAAGATGTATGAGTATTATGTGTCAGCAAAATCCCCCCCCCCAGATGTATGAGCATTATGTGTCAGCAAAATCCCCTCCCCCAAGATGTATGAGCATTATGTGTCAGCAAAATCCCCTCCCCCAAGATGTATGAGCATTATGTGTCAGGAAATCCCCCCCCCCAGATGTATGAGCATTATGTGTCAGCAAAATCCCCCGAAGATGGATGAGCATTATGTGTCAGCAAATACCCTCCACCAAGATGAATGAGCATTATGTGTCAGCAAATACCCTCCACCAAGATGTATGAGCATTATGTGTCAGCAAATGCCCTCCCCCAAGATGAATGAGCATTATGTGTCAGCAAATCCCCTCCCAGATGTATGAGCATTATGTGTCAGCAAAATCCCCCCCCCCCAAGATGTATGAGCATTATGTGTCAGCAAACTCCCTTCCCCCCCAAGATGTATGAGCATTATGTGTCATTAAATACCCTCCACCAAGATGTATGAGCATTATGTGTCAGCAAATCCCCCCCAGATGTATGAGCATTATGTGTCAGCAAAATCCCCCCCCAAGATGTATGAGCATTATGTGTCAGCAATTCCCCCCCAAGATGTATGAGCATTATGTGTCAGCAAACTCCCCTCCCCCCAAGATGTATGAGCATTACGTGTCAGCAAAATCCCCCCAAGATGAATGAGCATTATGTGTCAGCAAATACCCTCCACCAAGATGTATGAGCATTATGTGTCAGCAAATGCCCTCCCCCAAGATGTATGAGCATTATGTGTCAGCAAAAACCCCCCAAGATGTATGAGCATTATGTGTCAGCAAATCCCCCCCAAGATGTATGAGCATCATGTGTCAGCAAAAACCCCCCAAGATGTATGAGCATTATGTGTCAGCAAATCCCCCCCAAGATGTATGAGCATTATGTGTCAGCAAATCCGCCCCAAGATGTATGAGCATTACGTGTCAGCAAAATCTCCCCCAATATGTATGAGCATTATGTGTCAGCAAAAACCCCCCAAGATGTATGAGCATTATGTGTCAGCAAATCCCCCCCAAGATGTATGAGCATTATGTGTCAGCAACCCCCCCCCCCCCCAAGATGTATGAGCATTATGTGTCAGCAAATCCCCCCTAGATGTATGAGCATTATGTGTCAGCAATTCCCCCCCCCCAAGATGTATGAGCATTATGTGTCAGCAAAATCCCCCCCCAAGATGTATGAGCATTATGTGTCAGCAAATACCCTCCACCAAGATGTATGAGCATAACGTGTCAGCAAAATCCCCTCCCAAGATGTATGAGCATTATGTGTCAGCAATTCCCCCCCCCCAAGATGTATGAGCATTATGTGTCAGCAAATCCCCCCCAGATGTATGAGCATTATGTGTCAGCAAACTCCCCTCCCCCCCAAGATGTATGAGCATTACGTGTCAGCAAATACCCTCCACCAAGATGTATGAACATTATGTGTCAGCAAATCCCCTCCACCAAGATGTATGAGCATTATGTGTCAGCAACCCCCCCCCCCCCAAGATGTATGAGAATTATGTGTCAGCAAAAACCCCCCAAGATGTAGGAGCATTATGTGTCAGCAAATCTCCCCCCCAAGATATATGAGCATTATGTGTCAGTAAATCCCCCCAAGATGTATGAGCATTATGAGTCAGCAAATCCCCTCCCCCAAGATGTATGAGCATTACGTGTCAGCAAAATCCCCCCAAGATGTATGAGCATTATGTGTCAGCAAAATCCCCCGAAGATGCATGAGCATTATGTGTCAGCAAATCCCCCCCCCCCCCCAAGATGTATGAGCATTATGTGTCAGCAAATCCCCCCCCCCCCAAGATGCATGAGCATTATGTGTCAGCAATTCCCCCCCCCCCCAAGATGTATGAGCATTATGTGTCAGCAAATCCCTCCCAGATGTATGAGCATTATGTGTCAGCAAAATCCCCCCCCCAAGATGTATGAGCATTATGTGTCAGCAAAATCCCCTCCCCCCAAGATGTATGAGCATTATGTGTCAGCAAACTCCCATCCCCCCCCCCCCAAGATGAATGAGCACTATGTGTCAGCAAATACCCTCCACCAAGATGTATGAGCATTATGTGTCAGCAAATCCCCTCCAGCAAGATGTATGAGCATTATGTGTCAGCAAATCCCCCCCCCAAGATGTATGAGCATTATGTGTCAGCAAATCCCCCCCAGATGTATGAGCATTATGTGTCAGCAAATCCCCCCCAGATGTATGAGCATTATGTGTCAGCAAATCCCCCCCAGATGTATGAGCATTATGTGTCAGCAAACTCCCCTCCCCCCCAAGATGAATGAGCATTATGTGTCAGCAAATACCCTCCACCAAGATGTATGAGCATTATGTGTCAGCAACCCCCCCCCCCCCAGATGTATGAGCATTATGTGTCAGCAAATTCCCCCAAGATGTATGAGCATTATGTGTCAGCAAATCCCCCCAAGATGTATGAGCATTACGTGTCAGCAAAATCTCCCCCAATATGTATGAGCATTATGTGTCAGCAAAAATCCCCCAAGATGTATGAGCATTACGTGTCAGCAAATACCCTCCACCAAGATGTATGAGCATTACGTGTCAGCAAAATCCCCCCAAGATGAATGAGCATTATGTGTCAGCAAATCCCCTCCAGCAAGATGTATGAGCATTATGTGTCAGCAAATCCCCCCCAGATGTATGAGCATTATGTGTCAGCAAAATCCCCCCCAAGATATATGAGCATTATGTGTCAGCAAATCCCCCCCAAGATGTATGAGCATTATGTGTCAGCAAATCCCCCCCAAGATGTATGAGCATTACGTGTCAGCAAAATCCCCCCAAGATGAATGAGCACTATGTGTCAGCAAATACCCTCCACCAAGATGTATGAGCATTATGTGTCAGCAAATACCCCCCCCCCAAGATGTATGAGCATTATGTGTCAGCAAATCCCCCCCAGATGTATGAGCATTATGTGTCAGCAAAATCCCCTCCCAAGATGTATGAGCATTATGTGTCAGCAATTCCCCCCCCCAAGATGTATGAGCATTATGTGTCAGCAAAATCCCCCGAAGATGCATGAGCATTATGTGTCAGCAAATACCCTCCACCAAGATGTATGAGCATAACGTGTCAGCAAAATCCCCTCCCAAGATGTATGAGCATTATGTGTCAGGAAATCCCCCCCCCAAGATGTATGAGCATTATGTGTCAGCAATTCCCCCCCCCCCCAAGATGTATGAGCATTATGTGTCAGCAAATCCCCCCCAGATGTATGAGCATTATGTGTCAGCAAAATCCCCCCCCAAGATGTATGAGCATTATGTGTCAGCAATTCCCCCCCAAGATGTATGAGCATTATGTGTCAGCAAACTCCCCTCCCCCAAGATGAATGAGCATTATGTGTCAGCAAACTCCCCTCCCCCCCAAGATGTATGAGCATTATGTGTCAGCAAAATCCCCCGAAGATGCATGAGCATTATGTGTCAGCAAATTCCCCCCAAGATGTATGAGCATTATGTGTCAGCAAACT
Organism: Lithobates pipiens; assembly: GCF_037356315.1. Classification (NCBI taxonomy): domain Eukaryota; kingdom Metazoa; phylum Chordata; class Amphibia; order Anura; family Ranidae; genus Lithobates; species Lithobates pipiens. Next base: position 829,535 of record NW_027507758.1, read on the forward strand.
CCCCTCCCCCCCAAGATGTATGAGCATTATGTGTCAGCAAATCCCCCCCAAGATGTATGAGCATTATGTGTCAGCAAACCCCCCCCAAGATGTATGAGCATTATGTGTCAGCAAATTCCCCCCAAGATGTATGAGCATTATGTGTCAGCAAATTCCCCCCAAGATGTATGAGCATTATGTGTCAGCAAATGCCCTCCCCCAAGATGTATGAGCATTAAGTGTCAGCGAATCCCCCCAAGATGTATGAGCATTATGTGTCAGCAAAAACCCCCCAAGATGTAGGAGCATTATGTGTCAGCAAACTCCCATCCCCCCCCCAAGATGTATGAGCATTACGTGTCAGCAAAATCCCCCCAAGATGAATGAGCACTATGTGTCAGCAAATACCCTCCACCAAGATGTATGAACATTATGTGTCAGCAAATCCCCCCCAGATGTATGAGCATTATGTGTCAGCAAATCCCCCCCAGATGTATGAGCATTATGTGTCAGGAAATCCCCCCCCCCAGATATATGAGCATTATGTGTCAGCAAAATTCCCCCCCCAAGATGTATGAGCATTATGTGTCAGCAAATCCCTCCCAGATGTATGATCATTATGTGTCAGCAAAATCCCCCCCCCCCAAGATGTATGAGCATTATGTGTCAGCAATTCCCCCCCACCCAAGATGTATGAGCATTATGTGTCAGCAAATTCCCCCCAAGATGTATGAGCATTATGTGTCAGCAAATCCCCCCCAAGATGTATGAGCATTATGTGTCAGCAAAAAACCCCCAAGATGTAGGAGCATTATGTGTCAGCAAATCTCCCCCTCAAGATATATGAGCATTATGTGTCAGTAAATCCCCCCAAGATGTATGAGCATTATGAGTCAGCAAATCCCCTCCCCCAAGATGTATGAGCATTATGTGTCAGCAAAATCCCCCACAGCTGTATGAGCATTATGTGTCAGCAAATCCCCCCAGAATGTATGACCATTATCTGTCAGCGAATCCCCACAAGATATATGAGCATTACGTGTCAGCAAAATCCCCCCAAGATGTATGAACATTATGTGTCAGCAAAATCCCCCGAAGATGTATGAGCATTACGTGTCAGCAAAATCTCCCCCAATATGTATGAGCATTATGTGTCAGCAAAATCCCCTCCCCCAAGATGTATGAGCATTACGTGTCAGCAAATGCCCTCCCCCAAGATGTATGAGCATTATGTGTCAGCAAAATCCCCCAAGATTTATGAGCATTATGTGTCAGCAAATCCTTTTCCCCCAAGATGTATGATCATTATGTGTCAGCAAATCCCCCGCCAAGATGTAGGAGCATTATGTGTCAGCAAAACCTCCCAAGATGTATGAGCATTATGTGTCAGCAAAATTCCCACAGATGTATGAGCATTATGTGTCAGCAAATACCCTCCACCAAGATGTATGAGCATTATGTGTCAGCAAAATCTCCCCCCCCCCAGATTTATGAGCATTATGTGTCAGAAAATGCCCTCCCCCAAGATGTATGAGCATTGTGTGTCAGCAAACCCCCCCCCCCCCAAGATTTATGAGCATTATGTGTCAGCAAATCCTTTTCCCCCAAGATGTATGATCATTATGTGTCAGCAAATCCCCCGCCAAGATGTAGGAGCATTATGTGTCAGGAAAATCCCCCCAAGATGTATGAGCATTATGTGTCAGGAAAATCCCCCCAAGATGTATGAGCATTATGTGTCAGCAAAATCCCCCCCCCAGATGTATGAGCATTATGTGTCAGCAAAATCCCCCCCCCCAGATGTATGAGCATTATGTGTCAGCAAATCCCCCCCAAGATGTATGAGCATTATGTGTCAGGAAAATCCCCCCAAGATGTATGAGCATTATGTGTCAGCAAAATCCCCCCCCAGATGTATGAGCATTATGTGTCAGCAAATCCCCCCCAAGATGTATGAGCATTATGTGTCAGAAAATCTCCAACACCAAGATTTATGAGCATTATGTGTCAGCAAATCCCCCCAAGATATATGAGCATTATGTGTCAGCAAATCCCCCCAAGATGTTTGAGCATTACGTGTCAGCAAAATCCCTCCAAGATATATGAGCATTATGTGTCAGCAAATCCCCCCAAGATGTATGAGCACTATGTGTCAGCAAATCCCCCCAGAATGTATGAGCATTATGTGTCAGCAAAATCCCCCCCCCCAGATGTATGAGCATTATGTGTCAGCAAAATCCCCCCCCAGATGTATGAGCATTATGTGTCAGCAAATCCCCCCCAAGATGTATGAGCATTATGTGTCAGCAAATGCCCCCCCCAAGATGTATGAGCATTATGTGTCAGCAAATCCCCCCAAGATGTATGACCATTATGTGTCAGAAAATGCCCTCCCCCAAGATGTATGAGCATTATGTGTCAGCAAATCCTTTCCCCCCAAGATGTATGATCATTATGTGTCAGCAAATCCCCCCAGAATGTATGACTATTATGTGTCAGAAAATGCCCTCCCCCAAGATTTATGAGCATTATGTGTCAGCAAATCCCCCGCCAAGATGTAGGAGCATTATGTGTCAGGAAAATCCCCCCAAGATGTATGAGCATTATGTGTCAGCAAATCCCCCCCAAGATGTATGAGCATTATGTGTCAGCAAATGCCCCCCCCCCCCCAAGATGTATGAGCATTATGTGTCAGAAAATCCCCAACACCAAGATTTATGAGCATTATTTGTCAGCAAATCCCCCCAGAATGTATGAGCATTATGTGTCAGCAAAATCCCCCCCAAGATGTATGAGCATTATGTGTCAGCAAATGCCCCCCCCCCAAGATGTATGAGTATTATGTGTCAGCAAAATCCCCCCCCCCAGATGTATGAGCATTATGTGTCAGCAAATCCCCCCAGGATGTATGAGCATTATGTGTCAGCAAATACCCTCCACCAAGATGTATGAGCATTATGTGTCAGCAAATCCCCCAAGATGTATGAGCATTATGTGTCAGCAAATCCCCCCAAGATGTATGAGCATTATGTGTCAGCAAATCCCCCCAAGATGTATGAGCATTATGTGTCAGCAAAATCCCCTCCCCCAAGATGTATGAGTATTATGTGTCAGCAAACCCCCCCCCCCCCCAATATGTATGAGCAATATGTGTCAGCAAATCCCCTCCCCCAACGATGCATGAGCATTAAGTGTCAGCAAAATACCCTCCCCCCAAGATGTATGAGCATTATGTGTCAGGAAAATTCCCCCAAGATGTGTCAGCAAATCCACCCCAAGATGTAGGAGAATTATGTTAAGGCAAAATCCCCTCCCCTTCAAGATGTATGAGCATTATGTGTCAGCAAATCACCTCCCCTAAGATGTATGAGCATTTTGTGTCAGCAAATGCCTTCCCCCAAGATGTATGAGCATATGTGTCAGCAAATCCCCCCCAAGATGTATGAGCATTATGTGTCAGCAAATGCCCTCCCCCAAGATGTATGAGCATTATGTGTCAGCAAACTCCCACCCCCCCCAAGATGTATGAGCATTATGTGTCAGCAAAATCCCCCGAAGATGTATGAGCATTATGTGTCAGCAAATCCCCCCAAGATGTATGAGCATTATGTGTCAGCAAAATCCCCTCCCCCAAGATGTATGAGTATTATGTGTCAGCAAACCCCCCCCCCAATATGTATGAGCAATATGTGTCAGCAAATCCCCTCCCCCAACGATGCATGAGCATTAAGTGTCAGCAAAATACCCTCCCCCCAAGATGTATGAGCATTATGTGTCAGGAAAATTCCCCCAAGATGTGTCAGCAAATCCACCCCAAGATGTAGGAGAATTATGTTAAGGCAAAATCCCCTCCCCTTCAAGATGTATGAGCATTTTGTGTCAGCAAATGCCTTCCCCCAAGATGTATGAGCATTATGTGTCAGCAAATCCCCCCCAGATGTATGAGCATTATGTGTCAGCAAATGCCCTCCCCAAGATGTATGAGCATTATGTGTCAGCAAACTCCCACCCCCCCCAAGATGTATGAGCATTATGTGTCAGCAAATGCCCCCCCCAAGATGTATGAGCATTATGTGTCAGCAAATCCCCCCAAGATGTATGACCATTATGTGTCAGAAAATGCCCTCCCCCAAGATGTATGAGCATTATGTGTCAGCAAATCCTTTTCCCCCAAGATGTATGATCATTATGTGTCAGCAAATCCCCCCAGAATGTATGACTATTATGTGTCAGAAAATGCCCTCCCCCAAGATTTATGAGCATTATGTGTCAGCAAATCCCCCGCCAAGATGTAGGAGCATTATGTGTCAGGAAAATCCCCCCAAGATGTATGAGCATTATGTGTCAGCAAATCCCCCCAAGATGTATGAGCATTATGTGTCAGCAAATCCCCCGCCAAGATGTAGGAGCATTATGTGTCAGGAAAATCCCCCCAAGATGTAGGAGCATTATGTGTCAGGAAATCCCCCAAGATGTATGAGCATTATGTGTCAGCAAATCCCCCCCAAGATGTATGAGCATTATGTGTCAGCAAATGCCCCCCCCCCAAGATGTATGAGCATTATGTGTCAGAAAATCCCCAACACCAAGATTTATGAGCATTATTTGTCAGCAAATCCCCCCAGAATGTATGAGCATTATGTGTCAGCAAAATCCCCCCCAAGATGTATGAGCATTATGTGTCAGCAAATGCCCCCCCCCAAGATGTATGAGTATTATGTGTCAGCAAAATCCCCCCCCCCAGATGTATGAGCATTATGTGTCAGCAAATCCCCCCAGGATGTATGAGCATTATGTGTCAGCAAATACCCTCCACCAAGATGTATGAGCATTATGTGTCAGCAAATCCCCCCAAGATGTATGAGCATTATGTGTCAGCAAATCCCCCCAAGATGTATGAGCATTATGTGTCAGCAAATCCCCCCAAGATGTATGAGCATTATGTGTCAGCAAATCCCCCCAAGATGTATGAGCATTATGTGTCAGCAAAATCCCCTCCCCCAAGATGTATGAGTATTATGTGTCAGCAACCCCCCCCCCCCCAATATGTATGAGCAATATGTGTCAGCAAATCCCCTCCCCCAACGATGCATGAGCATTAAGTGTCAGCAAAATACCCTCCCCCCAAGATGTATGAGCATTATGTGTCAGGAAAATTCCCCCAAGATGTGTCAGCAAATCCACCCCAAGATGTAGGAGAATTATGTTAAGGCAAAATCCCCTCCCCTTCAAGATGTATGAGTATTATGTGTCAGCAAATCACCTCCCCCTAAGATGTATGAGCATTTTGTGTCAGCAAATGCCTTCCCCCAAGATGTATGAGCATTATGTGTCAGCAAATCCCCCCCAAGATGTATGAGCATTATGTGTCAGCAAATGCCCTCCCCCAAGATGTATGAGCATTATGTGTCAGCAAACTCCCACCCCCCCAAGATGTATGAGCATTATGTGTCAGCAAAATCCCCCGAAGATGTATGAGCATTATGTGTCAGCAAATCCCCCCAAGATGTATGAGCATTATGTGTCAGCAAAATCCCCTCCCCCAAGATGTATGAGTATTATGTGTCAGCAAACCCCCCCCCCAATATGTATGAGCAATATGTGTCAGCAAATCCCCTCCCCCAACGATGCATGAGCATTAAGTGTCAGCAAAATACCCTCCCCCCAAGATGTATGAGCATTATGTGTCAGGAAAATTCCCCCAAGATGTGTCAGCAAATCCACCCCAAGATGTAGGAGAATTATGTTAAGGCAAAATCCCCTCCCCTTCAAGATGTATGAGCATTTTGTGTCAGCAAATGCCTTCCCCCCAAGATGTATGAGCATTATGTGTCAGCAAATCCCCCCCCAGATGTATGAGCATTATGTGTCAGCAAATGCCCTCCCCCAAGATGTATGAGCATTATGTGTCAGCAAACTCCCACCCCCCCAAGATGTATGAGCATTATGTGTCAGCAAATGCCCCCCCCAAGATGTATGAGCATTATGTGTCAGCAAATCCCCCCAAGATGTATGACCATTATGTGTCAGAAAATGCCCTCCCCCAAGATGTATGAGCATTATGTGTCAGCAAATCCTTTTCCCCCAAGATGTATGATCATTATGTGTCAGCAAATCCCCCCAGAATGTATGACTATTATGTGTCAGAAAATGCCCTCCCCCAAGATTTATGAGCATTATGTGTCAGCAAATCCCCCGCCAAGATGTAGGAGCATTATGTGTCAGGAAAATCCCCCCAAGATGTATGAGCATTATGTGTCAGCAAATCCCCCCCAAGATGTATGAGCATTATGTGTCAGCAAATGCCCCCCCCCCAAGATGTATGAGCATTATGTGTCAGAAAATCCCCAACACCAAGATTTATGAGCATTATTTGTCAGCAAATCCCCCCAGAATGTATGAGCATTATGTGTCAGCAAAATCCCCCCAAGATGTATGAGCATTATGTGTCAGCAAATGCCCCCCCCCCAAGATGTATGAGTATTATGTGTCAGCAAAATCCCCCCCCCCCCAGATGTATGAGCATTATGTGTCAGCAAATCCCCCCCAGGATGTATGAGCATTATGTGTCAGCAAATACCCTCCACCAAGATGTATGAGCATTATGTGTCAGCAAATCCCCCCAAGATGTATGAGCATTATGTGTCAGCAAATCCCCCCAAGATGTATGAGCATTATGTGTCAGCAAATCCCCCCAAGATGTATGAGCATTATGTGTCAGCAAAATCCCCTCCCCCAAGATGTATGAGTATTATGTGTCAGCAAACCCCCCCCCCCCCCCAATATGTATGAGCAATATGTGTCAGCAAATCCCCTCCCCCAACGATGCATGAGCATTAAGTGTCAGCAAAATACCCTCCCCCCAAGATGTATGAGCATTATGTGTCAGGAAAATTCCCCCAAGATGTGTCAGCAAATCCACCCCAAGATGTAGGAGAATTATGTTAAGGCAAAATCCCCTCCCCTTCAAGATGTATGAGCATTATGTGTCAGCAAATCACCTCCCCCTAAGATGTATGAGCATTTTGTGTCAGCAAATGCCTTCCCCCAAGATGTATGAGCATTATGTGTCAGCAAATCCCCCCAAGATGTATGAGCATTATGTGTCAGCAAATGCCCTCCCCCAAGATGTATGAGCATTATGTGTCAGCAAACTCCCACCCCCCCCAAGATGTATGAGCATTATGTGTCAGCAAAATCCCCCGAAGATGTATGAGCATTATGTGTCAGCAAATCCCCCCAAGATGTATGAGCATTATGTGTCAGCAAAATCCCCTCCCCCCAAGATGTATGAGTATTATGTGTCAGCAAACCCCCCCCCCCAATATGTATGAGCAATATGTGTCAGCAAATCCCCTCCCCCAACGATGCATGAGCATTAAGTGTCAGCAAAATACCCTCCCCCCAAGATGTATGAGCATTATGTGTCAGGAAAATTCCCCAAGATGTGTCAGCAAATCCACCCCAAGATGTAGGAGAATTATGTTAAGGCAAAATCCCCTCCCCTTCAAGATGTATGAGCATTATGTGTCAGCAAATCACCTCCCCCTAAGATGTATGAGCATTTTGTGTCAGCAAATGCCCTCCCCCAAGATGTATGAGCATTTTGTGTCAGCAAATGCCTTCCCCCAAGATGTATGAGCATTATGTGTCAGCAAATCCCCCCCCCAGATGTATGAGCATTATGTGTCAGCAAATGCCCTCCCCCAAGATGTATGAGCATTATGTGTCAGCAAACTCCCACCCCCCCCAAGATGTATGAGCATTATGTGTCAGCAAATGCCCCCCCCCAAGATGTATGAGCATTATGTGTCAGCAAATCCCCCCAAGATGTATGACCATTATGTGTCAGAAAATGCCCTCCCCCAAGATGTATGAGCATTATGTGTCAGCAAATCCTTTTCCCCCAAGATGTATGATCATTATGTGTCAGCAAATCCCCCCAGAATGTATGACTATTATGTGTCAGAAAATGCCCTCCCCCAAGATTTATGAGCATTATGTGTCAGCAAATCCCCGCCAAGATGTAGGAGCATTATGTGTCAGGAAAATCCCCCCAAGATGTATGAGCATTATGTGTCAGCAAATCCCCCCCAAGATGTATGAGCATTATGTGTCAGCAAATGCCCCCCCCCCAAGATGTATGAGTATTATGTGTCAGCAAAATCCCCCCCCCCCAGATGTATGAGCATTATGTGTCAGCAAATCCCCCCCAGGATGTATGAGCATTATGTGTCAGCAAATACCCTCCACCAAGATGTATGAGCATTATGTGTCAGCAAATCCCCCCAAGATGTATGAGCATTATGTGTCAGCAAATCCCCCCAAGATGTATGAGCATTATGTGTCAGCAAATCCCCCCAAGATGTATGAGCATTATGTGTCAGCAAAATCCCCTCCCCCAAGATGTATGAGTATTATGTGTCAGCAAACCCCCCCCCCCCCCCATATGTATGAGCAATATGTGTCAGCAAATCCCCTCCCCAACGATGCATGAGCATTAAGTGTCAGCAAAAATACCCTCCCCCCAAGATGTATGAGCATTATGTGTCAGGAAAATTCCCCAAGATGTGTCAGCAAATCCACCCCAAGATGTAGGAGAATTATGTTAAGGCAAAATCCCCTCCCCTTCAAGATGTATGAGCATTTTGTGTCAGCAAATGCCTTCCCCCAAGATGTATGAGCATTATGTGTCAGCAAATCACCTCCCCCTAAGATGTATGAGCATTATGTGTCAGCAAATCCCCCCAAGATGTATGAGCATTATGTGTCAGCAAATGCCCTCCCCCAAGATGTATGAGCATTATGTGTCAGCAAACTCCCACCCCCCCCAAGATGTATGAGCATTATGTGTCAGCAAAATCCCCCGAAGATGTATGAGCATTATGTGTCAGCAAATCCCCCCAAGATGTATGAGCATTATGTGTCAGCAAAATCCCCTCCCCCAAGATGTATGAGTATTATGTGTCAGCAAACCCCCCCCCCCCCCAATATGTATGAGCAATATGTGTCAGCAAATCCCCTCCCCCAACGATGCATGAGCATTAAGTGTCAGCAAAATACCCTCCCCCCAAGATGTATGAGCATTATGTGTCAGCAAATCACCTCCCCCTAAGATGTATGAGCATTTTGTGTCAGCAAATGCCCTCCCCCAAGATGTATGAGCATTTTGTGTCAGCAAATGCCCTCCCCCTAAGATGTATGAGCATTTTGTGTCAGCAAATGCCCTCCCCCAAGATGTATGAGCATTATGTGTCCCCCAAAAACTTTTAGCACCAATCTGCCTGCTTTCCCTCTAAGAATAACCCCCCATCCCCCGGTACAAATCCCCCCCAAACAAATCCCCCCTCCGATCTTCTACCCTTCAGATCCCTCAACCTTCCCCTCCGAGAAATCCGAGTGAGTAGAGCCACTGATGAGGCAGAACAGCCGACCCTCCTGTACTAAGCCCCATCAGTTCAAAAGGGGCCCGGGCATCCGCTAAGGGGGCACTATAAATTCAACAGGGGGGCCCGGGCACCCGCTGAGGGAGGGCCCCATCAGTTCAAAAGGGGGGCCCGGGCACCCGCTGAGGAGGGGCCCCATCAGTTCAAAAGGGGGGCCGGGCACCCATTGAGGAGGGGCCCCATCAGTTCAAAAGGGGGCCCGGGCACCCGTTGAGGAGGGCCCCATCAGTTCAAAAGGGGGGCGCGAGTACCCGCTGAGGAGGGGCCCCATCAGTTCAAAAGGGGGGCCCGGGCACCCGCTGAGGGAGGGCCCATCAGTTCAAAAGGGGGGCCCGGGCACCCGCTGAGGAGGGGCCCCATCAGTTCAAAAGGGGGGCCCGGGCACCCGCTGAGGGGGCACTATATATTCAAAAGGGGGCCCGAGCACCCGCTGAGGAGGGGCCCCATCAGTTCAAAAGGAGGCCCGGGCACCCGCTGAGGGAGGGCCCCATCAGTTCAAAAGGGGGGCCCGGGCACCCGCTGAGGAGGGGCCCCATCAGTTCAAAAGGGGGGCCCGGGCACCCGCTGAGGAGGGGCCCCATCAGTCAAAAGGGGGGCCCGGGCACCCGCTGAGGGGGCACTATATATTCAAAAGGGGGCCCGAGCACCCGCTGAGGAGGGGCCCCATCAGTTCAAAAGGCCCAGGCACCTGCTGAGGGAGGGCCCCACCAGTTCAAAAGGGGGGCCCGGGCACCCGCTGAGGGGGCACTATAAATTCAAAAGGGGGACCCGGGCACCCACTGAGGGAGGGGTACCATCAGTTTAAAAAGGGGGCCGGGCACCCACTGAGGGGGGGGGCCATCAGTTCAAAAGGGGGGCCCGGGAACCCACTGACGGAGGGCCCCATCAGCTCAAAAGGGGGGCCTGGACACCCGCTGAGGGGGCACTATAATTTCAAAAGGGGACCTGGACACTTGCTGAGGGGGGCACCATCTGTGCAAAAGGGGGGTTCGGCACCCGCTGAGGAGGGGCCCCATCCTCCGACAACCCCATCCTTCTATCCCCCATCCTTCTATCCCCCCATCCTCCGACCCCCCCCATCCCCCATCCTCCCATCTCATCCCCCATAGCAGTGCCCGGCACCCCATTAACAGACCCTCCCCCGCTGTACATTGGTACATTCTCCCATGGCAGTGCCCACATTTGTTGTGCCTCCATAATTGAAGGAACTGAAATCCAATGAATGAAGGGGGTGGGGCCAGGGACAGTCAGGCTGGGGAGGAAAGTCTAGATGATGCTGGAAGTCCTCCAGCCAGGGAATGAGGCGGCTCTAATGCTTCTATTACACATTGAGAGAAGCTCACAGTGTGCGGTGATATCAGAGGAAGTCATTTCCTTCCATCTGGAGGCCAGAGGACAGATTTCAGGTGAACCCCTCCCCCGGAGGTATTTGTAGAAGGGGTCCCAGTAGACAGTGTAATCCCCCCATATTTGGTATGGCCCCAACCTAGTCGGTGTGACCCCCCCAGTGGTTGGTGTGACCCCCATTGTCGGTGTGACCCCCCCAGTGGTTGGTGTGACCCCCAGTGGTTGGTGTGACCCCCCCAGTGGTTGGGTGACCCCCATAGTCAGTGTGACCCCCCAGTGGTTGGCGTGACCCCCCCCAGTAGTCGGTGTGATCCCCAGTATTTGTGTGACCCTCGGTAGTCAGTGTGCCCCCCTGATATTCGGTGTGACCCCTCTTTTATTTGGTGTGACCCCCTTTTATTCGATGTGATCCCTCCCAGTAGTCAGTGTGACCCCCGATAGTTGGTGTGAACCCCTGGTAATTAGTGTGACCCCCATAGTTGGTATGACCCCCCCCGGTAGTCAGTGTGACCCCCGGTGGTTGGCATGACCCCGCCCGTAGTCGGTGTGACCCCCCCGATAGTCAGAGTGACCCCCCTGGTATTCAGTGTGACACTCCGGTTATTCAGTGTGACCCCTCTGGTATTTGGTGTGACACCCTATTTTATTCGGTGTGACCCCCTTTTATATGGTGTGACCCCTCTTTTATTTGTGTGACCCCTCTTTTATTAGTCATTGTGAACCCCCGGTATTTGGTATGAGCCCCCAATAGTTGGTGTGACCCCCCAGTAGTCGGTGTGACCTCCCGGTACTTGATGTGACCCCCGGTAGTCCATGGGACTCCCAGTAGTTGGTGTGACCCCCCCGTAGTCAGTGTGGCCCCCCGAGGTATTCATTGTGACCCCCCAGTAGTCAGTGTGACCCCCAGTAGTCAGTGTGATCCCACCAGGTAGTCTGTGTGACCTCCCCTGGTAGTCAGTGAGACCCCCCAGTTGTCGTGTGACCCCTGGTAGTCAGTGTGGTGTGACCCCATGAAATTCCGTGTGACACCCTCTTTTATTCCGTGTGACCCCCTTTTATTTGGTGTGACCCCCTGGTATTTGGTGTGACCCCCTTTTATTCAGTGTGATCCCTCCCAGTAGTCAGTGTGACCCCCCGGTGGTTGGCATGACCCCGCCCGTAGTCGGTGTGACCCCCCCGATAGTCAGAGTGACCCCCCTGGTATTCAGTGTGACACTCCGGTTATTCAGTGTGACCCCTCTGGTATTTGGTGTGACACCCTATTTTATTCGATGTGACCCCCTTTATATGGTGTGACCCCTCTTTTATTTGGTGTGACCCCCTTTTATTCGGTGTGACCCCCTTTTATTCAGTGTGAACCCTCCCAGTAGTCAGCGTGACCCCCCGGTGGTTGGCGTGACCCCCCCAGTAGTCGGTGTGATCCCCAGTAGTCAGTGTGACCCCCCGGTGGTTGGCGTGACCCCCCCAGTAGTCGGTGTGATCCCCAGTAGTCAGTGTGACCCCCCGGTGGTTGGCGTGACCCCCCCAGTAGTCGGTGTGAGCCCCCAGTAGCCAGTGTGACCCCCCGGTATTTGGTGTGAGCCCCCAATAGTTGGTGTGACCCCCCAGTAGTTGGTGTGACCCCCCAGTAGTCGGTGTGACCCCCCCGGTACTTGATGTGACCCCCCGGTAGTTCATGGGACTCCCAGTAGTTGGTGTGACCCCCCTGTAGTCAGTGTGACCCCCAGGTATTCATTGTGTCCCCCCAGTAGTTAGTGTGACCCCCAGTAGTCGTGTGACCCCCGGTAGTTGGTGGCACCCCCCAGTAGTCGTGTGACCCCCGGTAGTCAGTGTGACCCCCCAGTTATTTGGTGTGACCCCATGAAATTCTGTGTGACACCCTCTTTTATTCCGTGTGACCCCCTGGTATTTGGTGTGACCCCCTTTTATTCGGTGTGATCCCTCCCAGTAGTCAGTGTGACCCCCCGGTGGCTGGCGTGACTCCCCCAGTAGTCGATGTGACCCCCCCCAGTAGTCAGTGTGACCCCCCAGTAGTTGGTGTGACCCCCCAGTAGTCGGTGTGATCCCCCTTTAGTCGGTGTGACCCCCGGTACTTGATGTGACCCCCCGGTAGTCCATGGGACTCCCAGTAGTTGGTGTGACCCACCTGTAGTCAGTGTGACCCCCCGGGTATTCATTGTGACCCCCCAGTAGTTAGTGTGACCCCCCAGTAGTCGTGTGACCCCGGTAGTGGTGGCACCCCCCAGTAGTCGTGTGACCCCCAGTAGTCAGTGTGACCCCCCAGTTATTTTGGTGTGACCCCATGAAATTCAGTGTGACACCCTCTTTTATTCCGTGTGACCCCCTTTTATTTGGTGTGACCCCCTGGTATTTGGTGTGACCCCCTTTTATTCGGTTTGACCCCCTTTTATTCGGTGTGATCCCTCCCAGTAGTCAGTGTGACCCCCCGGTGGTTGTCGTGACCCCCCCAGTAGTCGGTGTGACCCCCCAGTAGTCAGTGTGACCCCCCCGGTATTTGGTGTGAGCCCCCAATAGTTGGTGTGACCCCCCCAGTAGTTGGTGTGACCCCCCCAGTAGTCGGTGTGACCCCGCAGTACTTGATGTGACCCCCCCGGTAGTCCATGGGACTCTCAGTAGTTAGTGTGACCCCCCTGTAGTCAGTGTGACCCCCCCGGGTATTCATTGTGACCCCCAGTAGTTAGTGTGACCCCCCAGTAGTCGTGTGACCCCCGGTAGTTGGTGGCACCCTCCAGTAGTCAGTGTGATCCCGCCAGGTAGTCTGTGTGACCGCCCTCGGGTAGTCAGTGAGCCCCCCCAGTTGTCGTGTGACCCCTGGTAGTTGGTGGGAGCCCACCAGTAGTCGTGTGACCCCCGGTAGTCAGTGTGACCCCCCCTGGTATTCAGTGTGACACCCCGGTTATTTGGTGTGACCCCTGATATTCGCTGTGACACCCTCTTTTATTCGTGTGACCCCCTTTTATTTGGTGTGACCCTCTGGTATTTGGTGTGACCCTCCTTTTATTTCATGTGACCCCCTGGTATTTGGTGTGACCCTCCTTTTATTTCATGTGACCCCTGGTATTTGGTGTGACCCTCCTTTTATTTCATGTGACCCCCTGGTATTTGGTGTGACCCTCCTTTTATTTCATGTGACCCCCTGGTATTTGGTGTGACCCCCTATATTCGGCGTGATCCCTCCCCCAGTATTTGGTGTGACCCCCCCTTTTATTCTGTGTGACCCCTGGTATTTGGTGTGACCCCCCTTTTATTCAGTGTGACCCCCCTTTTATTCAGTGTGACCCCCCGGTATTCGTGTGACCCCCCAGTATTTGGTGTGACCCCCTTTTATTTGGTGTGACCCCTTTTATTCGATGTGATCCCTCCCAGTAGTCAGTGTGACCCCCGGTATTCGATGTGATTCTCCCCCGGTATTTGGTGTGACCCCCGGTATTTGGTGTGACCCCTGGTTATTTGGTGTGACCCCCTTTTATTTGGTGTGATCCCCCAGTAGTCAGTGTGACCCACGGTATTCGGTGTGACCCCATTTTATTTGGTGTGACCCCCTTTTATTTGGTGTGACCCCCTTTTATTCTGTGTGCTCCCTTTTATTTGGTGTGACCCCGGTATTTGGTGTGACCCCCCAGTAATTGGTGTGACCCCCCGGTATTTGGTGTGACCCCCTTTTAATCGGTATGACCCCCCAGTATTTGGTGTGACCCCCTTTTAATCGGTATGACCCCCAGTATTTGGTGTGACCCCCTTTAATTTGGAGTGACCCCCTTTTATTCGGCGTGACCCCCAGTAGTCGGTGTGACCCCTGGTATTCGGTGTGACCCCCTTTTATTTGGTGTGACCCCCTTTTATTCGGTGTGCCCCCCTTTTATTTGGTGTGACCCCCCAGTATTCTGTGTGACCCCCCCCAGTAATTGGTGTGACCCCCCCGGTATTCAGTGTGACACCCTCTTTTATTCGGTGTGATCCTTCCTAGTGTGACCCCCCGGTAGTTGGTGTAAACCCATAGTCGGTGTGACCCCCCCCCCCCGGTATTCGGTGTGACCGGAGAGGACAGAGGCTGTTGGGTCTTTAATAGAACAAAGAAGATTTCACTGCAGATCTCCGGCTCTCCTCTGATTGGCTGCCGGGATGACTGAGGATGACGTCTCCCCATTCATACTTTGGGTGACGTCAGCCGAGCCGGGCGGGGCCGAGTCACAGACACGCCCCCTATATTATAAGAGCCGCAGCCGCCCGCCCGGCCAGTCCAGAGCGCTGAGCTCCGCGGAGAGCAGACACCCGAATAGACCCATCCCCCACCGACACCCGAATATACCCATCCCCCCACTGACACCCGAATATACCGGACACCCTTCAGAGACGCCCGAATATTCCGACACCCGGATTATACTCCTTCACACCCGACCTCTCCTGCCTCGGGACTTCATGTCTGTTTTCTACCCTCTTCCCTGGTAAGTTCTGCTGCACGGTGGGGGGATATATATATATATAGGGGGGGGGGGGGGACATTTAGTTTCTTTTCTGTGAAGTTTGCTGACAATGATCGGATACAATGTATGGAGGGGGATGACTGGACCGCAGAGCTGACACTCACATGGGGGAGGGGAGATTTAGAGAAGTCACATTGCAGGAAAGATTTGTGAATTGTACTCAGAATGGGGGGGGGTGACAGTTGGGGTGGGGATGTATTTTGGGGCACTGCAGATATTGGAGGGAATTATAGGTATTGGGCTGTGTGGGGGGGGTGATGGATATTGGGGGGGGTGATGGATATTGGGGGTGTGTGTGGGGGGTGATGGATATTGGGGGGTGTGTGTGGGGGGGGTGTGTGTGGGGGGTGATGGATATTGGGGGTGGGATGATGGATGTTGGGGGGGAGGGGGTTGTTACAGTTGCAGGACATATAAAGTCACATTGGGGGTGTCTGGGCTCCGTGTTCTGCATCATTAACCAATCCGCTGTGGGGGGACACTGAGCCGGCCGCAGTCTATAGAAGGGGAGCTCAGTTATAAGAGGGAATTATTGATCTAT
The DNA here is from genome assembly GCF_037356315.1 of Lithobates pipiens. Lineage (NCBI taxonomy): Eukaryota > Metazoa > Chordata > Amphibia > Anura > Ranidae > Lithobates > Lithobates pipiens. The sequence goes on from NW_027507758.1 coordinate 845,353, forward strand.
CAAGGGGGGGGGGGTTATAGAAGCTCAACTCAGATCAAATGTATATACAATAAATCTAAAAAGTACACCCCTCTATAAGTAAATAAAAATATATATATATATATTTCTCCCCCCTCTGTATACGATATATACACCCCCCTCTGTATACGATATATACACCCCCCTCTGTATACGATATATACACCCCCTCTGTATACGATATATACACCCCCCTCTGTATACGATATATACACCCCCTCTGTATACGATATATACACCCCCTCTGTATACGATATATACACCCCCCTACACTAATACTTTGGTGAAGCCCCTGTCGGTCGGTGTTTTGGGGGCGGAGTCTATTGGCATGGCACATCCTGACTTGGCAATATTTGCACCAAAACCCCCCACACCTGTCAGGTTGGGCGGATGTCTCCTGTGCACAGCCCTCTTCACACCACCCCACAGATCTTCGATGGGATTGAGGTCTGGCTCTGGCTGGGAACCTTCTTCTGGTGATTTGGATGGAAGATTCGGGTCGTCCTGAAAGGTGAAGTTCCTCGTCACGTTCGGTTTTCTAGCAGATGTCTGAAGGTTTTGTGCCAATATTGACCGGTATTTGGAACTTATTTCCCTCTTCCTGGACTAAGGCTCCTGTTCCAGCTGAAGAAAAACAGTCCCAACGCATGATGCTGCCACCACCATGCTTCACGGTGGGGATGGTGTTATTTTGGTGATGTGTTTATCTTTCGGAATTATGACCACAAAGCTCAGCCTTGGTTTCCTCGGAGCAGAACGCGTTTCCCTCGTGCTTTGCGGAGACTTCAGATGCAGAATGTAGCCGGCTTGGATTCTTGGTGAATTCTCCGTCTCGCCCCTCTACCCTGCAGCCCAGACATGAAAAATGCGGGAGATTGTTGTCAGCACACAGCCAGTACTTGCCAGATGTTCCTGCCGCTCCTTTAATGTTGCTGGGGGTCTCTTGGCGGTTCTCTTCTCCTCCATGTTGGAGGTCCGGTTCTTGGAGATGTCACTGCGGTGCCAGATTTTCTCCACTTGATGACGGTCTTCACCGCGCTCCATGGTATATCCAATGCCTCGGACCTTCTGACAATGAGATCTTCTGATTGGAAGTTCTGAGGACCGTGACTTTTGTGTAGGATGGGACAAGGAAATGTCAGGAAAGACCTACAAGAACAGCTGAACTTTGGGGTAATCAGAGGTGCTCTAAATGATGGCGGGTGTGTACCGACTCCTACGTCTCAGGGAGTGATTCTTAATCCTCAACACATCCCCCGTGCCCCCCCCCCAAAAAAAATCAGTTT
>NW_027507758.1:846856-915117 GCF_037356315.1 Lithobates pipiens
AAGTTTATCTAAGACCACAAACGTCATTGTACACTACAGCGCAGTGAATATTCGGCCCTCTAATGTGGGTTGGTCCCCATGTGATGGAGGTCAGTCAGCACCTTGGGCTGCTCGCTGTTGGGTCTGACCCTGGAGAGCCACCAGGCCAGTTATTGGTCTGAGCATTGACTTACTGGTGGGTGAAAGTTCATTTTCATATCTTGTCCTGCCAGTTGGAGGATGGGTGATGTAGTTGGTTGATTATTGGAGGGATTCAGATACGAAATCCTGATCCATTCAAGAGCCTTTCACTCTGGTTTTGGGTCTTTGCTGCCACCATGGCATATTTAGGAGGTTTAGTATGGCACACATCTGCTATAGACCTGGAAGGACTTTGTGTCTGGCCATTGCCCATCCTCTCCCCCAAAGCTTCCACTCTGGAGCCAGACCAGCATACTTCTTTATACCTGGTTCCTGTAGGGATCAATCCTTTACTGCTCCCTATGACCTCATCAGTCTTCTAGAGACAGCTGCTTGGAGGTCAACACCCCAGAACTACATCTCTCGAGAGCCTTTTATACAGTGTGGGGGTTGGCTCTTTGGAGTTGAGGCAGCAGTTTTGCTGGAAAAGGTCATTGTATGCCTGTGGACTGGTAGATGGGTGTAAGGTGGGGGTAGTACTGTAGTTGAGCAGGTATGCTCATTTTCCCATGTTGTATACCTTTAAAAAAAAGATTGTACTGAATTTTTTATTCTTTGGCATGAACTTTGTGCTTGTTCATCATCACTGTAAGCCATCGCCAACCTTCCACAACGTAAAGCGATATCAGTGCTGTAGTAACCATGATGAAGCAAGTATTGGGTTATTCTGAGGGGGCGAGCGTTCCTTCCATGCTCTGGATCAGGCATTCTCAACCTTTTAACCCTAGAGGAACCCCAAAAATCTCACGTCTCAAGGAACCCTTATAAAACAAATTCATCAGGGCTCAATAGGAACAATGCTCCTTATATTGGTGTCCTCAAAGTGATGCTTGGAATGCAACCCTTAAAGAAAGCTTAAGAGATTTGGTGTCATGCTGCTGGCTTTGCTAAGTGGTGCTGAACCTTGAACTCTGTAGGCATTATCATAGGTGGTTCAGCCACAGCTCAAAGAACCCCTAGGGTTCCACTAAACCTTGGTTGAGTGACTGCTCTGGATAGTCAGGTGCACTCTATGGGGGAAGTCCTCCATCCTTACCACTACTTCCAGCTGTTGTGCTCCTCGGAGGGGGGAGCCCTTTTCTGCTTTTTGTGGGCCTGGGGGGCCCCATTTGCTGCTCCTCGCTGGCCTGGGGGGGCCCCATTTGCCTGCTCCTCGCTGGCCTGGGGGGGCCCCATTTGCTGCTCCTCGCTGGCCTGGGGGGGCCCCATTTGCTGCTCCCTCGCTGGCCTGGGGGCGCCCCATTTGCTGCTCCTCGCTGGCCTGGGGGCGCCCCATTTGCTGCTCCTCGCTGGCCTGGGGGGGCCCCATTTGCTGCTCCTCGCTGGCCTGGGGGGCCCCATTTGCTGCTCCTCGCTGGCCTGGGGGGGGGGGGGGTCCTTTGCTGCTCCTCGCTGGCCTCCTCTTCTTGGCTCTTAGATCAGTTCACTTTTTGCTATCTTGAAAGTCATGAGTTTGCGGAAAATAGTGTTAATATAATAATAAAATAGTAGTGTAAGTCCATTTCCTTAACAGCTGCTTCACCTGACCTCTCCCAAACCTGCTGACTCGCACTTTCCATCACTTGTCAGCAGAGCCATCAGCGGGTTCTGAAAACTGGGAGCCTTATATGATGTAAATGTAATATATTCACCAGAAGTGCCCTTGGACTTTGTAAGTAATTGAAATTTATTGAGAAAGCTGGTGATGCTTCGTGACACTGTAGAACAATGAGTTGTATAATGTATGGGGGGGGGGGGGGGGTGGCACAGCTGACAGATTCAGTGACTGTTTTAGTGAATCTGCTCATGCCTGTTGGCTCAGTGCCGGGGCGGGCCTCTTTGATGCCTGTTGGCTCAGTGGTGGGATGGGCTCTCTTCAATGCCCAGTGCTGGCTCTGTTCGATGCCCGTTGGCTCAGTGGCGGGGCGGGCTCTGTTCGATGCCCGTTGGCTCAGTGGCGGGGCGGGCTCTGTTCGATGCCCGTTGGCTCAGTGGCGGGGCGGCTCTGTTCGATGCCCGTTGGCTCAGTGGCGGGGCGGGCTCTGTTCGATGCCCGTTGGCTCAGTGGCGGGGCGGGCTCTGTTCGATGCCCGTTGGCTCAGTGGCGGGGCGGGCTCTTTGATGCCCAGTGACTCAGTGCTGGGATGGGAGTTCCCTGCAATTCCCAGCGCTGAAAGGAGCGAAGGAAAGGTAAGTATCTACTGGGCAAAGGGGGTTCCTTTCAGGACAACAGAAGGTTTGGTTTAGCTTGCATTCCCCTTTATCCTGTGGATTGGTAGCTGCAGGAGATTTCTAGATTTGACATTTGACCAACCGTCCCAGCCGAGATCTCTGCATGGAGCCTATGATGCTCAGAGCAAATGCAATGGCCAAGATACCTCAGTACATCAGCCATCATACTAATGCAGGGGTAGGCAACCGGCCCTCCAGCTGTTTTAAATACTACAAATCCCATCATGCCTCTAGGAGTCATGCCGGTGATTGGTCAGGGTCTTGCAATGTCTCATGGGATTTGTAGTTTCAAAACTGCTGGAGGGCCGAGGTTGCCCACCCACAATGTATGTCGGGCATGTACATTGCCTTTTAAAAATGTTGGATGTTTCCTTTGACAATGTTGGATGACTTGACCCCGTCAGTGCTGCTGGTTTTTAGGTCTGAGAGCACAATTGGTAACTTGAAGATCCATCAAATAAGTTGACTTCTGATTTGGCTCTTTGAATGTTTTCAGACGCAGAGATACGATTAGCAGTGAGTTCCATCGATGAACAATGAGGTCTAATATATTTGTCTTTCTCTTTCAGATCTTCCCAGATCCTTCAGACTTTGAGCGCTGCTGCAAACTCAAGGACAGACTCCCCTCCATTGTGGTGGAGCCCACAGAGGGGGACGTGGAGAGTGGGGAGCTGCGATGGCCCCCCGAGGAGTTCCTGGTGGAGGAGGAGAAGCAATCCAGCTGCGACCCAACACAGGAGAACAAGGAGCAGTAACTCTGCCGCTGGACACACAATAAATACTCTCATTTGGCAGTGAAGTCCATCTGCGGCTCGGCTAGGAATTTGTTAAAGAATCTTCTTGATGACAAATTCGGAAAAATGCACCTGTGAGACTTTTCTTTTTTTTTTTTTTTTGTTCTTTGAACTTTTTGTGGAAGAATCCAGCCTTCGATGTGATCGAATCGCACGAGTGTCTGAGAAGTGTTTGCTTTATTTTCTTTAGAGATTACTATGTGGAGTCGTTTCCCAAGTGTAGAAAGCAGCAGTATTGTTCCTTCAAGTTGCTGAGACAACTGAAGACGGAACGCGTATGGAAGCCAGTACAGGAACTAGTCCAACCGGTCGTCTTCTTCCACCTGAATGTTAGTCTGTGATCCGGCAACATGTATCCAGAAAGACTTAGTCTGATGTCCATTAGTCTCCTTCATCCAAGGTGGACTGGCTGTGCCCCATGGCTCCACTCGGTGGTGTTGGCATCAATAAGTGTTGTATCTTCTCTGTAACTGGCTAAATAGTGGAAAATCTTGTGTGTCGATGGCAGTTTTCATCAGTGTACAGGAATGCATTGTTGTCACGTATTTGTTTCCTGTACTGTGTTGCTCGGCAGTCTGTAGACTCTTTCCAACATCCAAGTATCGTAGACCAATTTTTTTAGGATGGCCTATCCTTTTTCCGATAATTTTTCTGGTGAAGTAGCCGCTAGGTCTGAGCAATTGAAACCACGTAGATTCCACTGGACTTGGGCTTCCTGCCTAAAAAATGGGCATCCTCAAATTTCAGCTGGTTCTAATCCCCCCTCCCCTCCCACTTTTTTAGTTGCAAATTGACCTACGAGAAATCCTCCTTGGCACGCCACCAGTTGTCCTTCCTCTAAAAGCTTAAGTCTGGCATAGAAGCTGTAACACATTTCTGATACCTCCATGGAGAAGGTCCATATAATGGAAAGGGGTGGTGCCGTTTCTCTCCCATACCTCCATGGAGGATGTCCATCAGATGGATTGGGGTGGTGCAGTTTCTCGCCCATGCCGTGATAGAGGATGTCCATCAGATGGATTGGGGTGGTGCAGTTTCTCGCCCATACCTCCATGGAGTAAGTAGGTCCATCAGATGGATTGGGGTGGGGCAGTTTCTCTCCCATACCTCCATGGAGGATGTCCATCAGATGGATTGGGGTGGTGCCGTTTCTCGCCCATACCTCCATGGAGTAGGTCCATTAGATGGATTGGGGTGGTGCCGTTTCTCGCCCATACCTCTATGGAGGAGGTCCATCAGATGGATTGGGGTGGTGCACTTTATCTGCCTTTTAGAGGCCATGTAAGTTGGTTTGCCCCTCCTATGGTGGTTTGGTGAAGGTCCTTTTTGGAGCACTTTCCTTCTTATGAAGCACCATCTGAATAGTAAAAGTGGAAATATATTAGGATGATGGTATTGGGTGGGTGACTGGTTTTTGAAAGTCCACCGTCCTTGGTATGCACAGACTTGGGTTGGTGGCCATGCCATAGACCTGAGCAGAACAGATTGATGGGTGCCGTCATTCACTGATGACGTTTGACGTTGGTTGGGGGAGGGGGGGGTGGTTTTTAGGTCTCTGTACGTTGATGTGCATTTATCTTCAATCCTCGGAGCGCAGGTCCTCGCGTATTGTGCTCCTGAAGGCAGCAGTCACTTAAATCCGCCACGAGACAATTTTGCGTGTTCAGTGAGCCGCGCTCTGAAGCCCATTCAGGGTCTGGCATTGTTTTGCTCTTCTTGCTCTCAGACCCTGGTGGATGAATCTGATGAACCGTGACGGCTCTAAAAATAAACTCATCCGGTCCTTTCAACAAAGTCCCCACATTCACTCCATGAAGAAAATGCCTTTCACAAGACCCCCGGTGCCCTTCGGAGCCGGACTTCTATTTAAAAGCCGCCTCTTGTGGGGTTTTTTCCATTTTTTTTTTTTTTTTTTTTTTTTTCATCCTTTGAATTTAAGAATTTTTTTTTTTTACCTCATTGGTGGCTGCGGATGAAAGATTTCCAACACACATCAGATGGTCCCGTGTTCCCGTCTTCTAGAATGTTTTTTTTTTTTTACAGATATAGAGCAATAAAATTGTCCGTGCTTCGAAGAGTCAATGTTTCCATGTATGTATCTCGCTAGTGGCGCATGTGACCCGTCCACCGAGGGGGTCTTATTTCTAGGAATCGCGTCTTTGTCACCAGCTGACCCGTCTCCGGGGCTTTGTGTTGTGATCTATTTTTTTTTTTTATGGGATGTTTTCAGTGTTAATGTTTTGGGTGCGGCCGGGTGGCTCTCGATACACAAATGGGCGTGGCCGCGGGCTCTCGATACACGAATGGGGGTGGCGGCGGGCTCTCGATACACGAATGGGGGTGGCGGCGGGCTCTCGATACACGAATGGGGGTGGCGGCGGGCTCTCGATACACAAATGGGGGTGGCGGCGGGCTCTCGATACACAAATGGGGGTGGCGGCGGGCTCTCGATACACAAATGGGGGTGGCGGCGGGCTCTCGATACACAAATGGGGGTGGCGGCGGGCTCTCGATACACAAATGGGCGTGGGCCGGGGCTCTCGATACACAAATGGGCGTGGCCGCGGGCTCTCGATACACAAATGGGCGTGGCGGCGGGCTCTCGATACACAAATGGGGGTGGCGGCGGGCTCTCGATACACAAATGGGGGTGGCGGCGGGCTCTCGATACACAAATGGGGGTGGCGGCGGGCTCTCGATACACAAATGGGGGTGGCGGCGGGCTCTCGATACACAAATGGGGGTGGCGGCGGGCTCTCGATACACAAATGGGGGTGGCGGCGGGCTCTCGATACACAAATGGGGGTGGCGGCGGGCTCTCGATACACAAATGGGCGTGGCCGCGGGCTCTCGATACACAAATGGGCGTGGCCGCGGCTCTCGATACACAAATGGGCGTGGCCGCGGGCTCTCGATACACAAATGGGTGTGGCCGTGGGCTCTCAATACATGAAGCCGAGTCCTCATCTGTCCGGCCCATGCGGATCATCCAGCACCAGCCGCCCCTTGGGAGGGCAGAATATGGAAGAATCTGTCATATTTCATGTTTGTTGGGGGTATTGTACATTTCCAGTTGTGAGATGTCTGTGTGCAGACGCTCGGTCCGCTCTCTTGTATATAGTATACATATATATATTTCTGTAATTTGAGGCTCAGGGAGAAGCTAGCATTTCTTTTTTTTTTTTTCAAAAACTTTTGTCACTGTGACATTTTGTAAATAAAAGTTTGAAAATTGCTTTCCAAGAGACGTTTGTAGATTGTTTTCTTCATGGAGACCCGAGCAACTGCTTGACTTTTCCCTCCTGTCAGTCTGCTTTTCATCAGCCCAGCAATGCCGGGGAACTGGTATGCGGCTGCCCATCCCAGCCCATCAATCACGGGCCGCTATTGTGTGCTGCGCGGCATGCCAGGCCCCGGTCTGCACACAAGTGTCAGCTCTGAGGTCACACCACCTGAGGGGGAGGCTCTGCTGACTTCCATCAGCCAATCATGTGCAGCCAAAATATTATTTGTTCTCCTGGGATGTGATTGGTGGGATTTGCAGCCAGAAGCTTCACCTCATTTACTAAGATCTGGAGAAGCTCCTGCAGAGCAGTCAGTCTATTGACCTGTAGTAATCCCCCCCCCCCCCCCCAAGAGAAGTGGTACTGTGCAGAGCCCATACATACAGAATAAGAACAGATACCGAGAATTACACCCGACATACAGGACAAGAGAAGTGGTACTGTGCAGAGTCCCATACATACAGAATAAGAACAGATACCGAGAATTACACCCGACATACCAGGACAAGAGAAGTGGTACTGTGCAGAGTCCATACATACAGAATAAGAACAGATACCGAGAATTACACCCGACATACAGGACAAGAGAAGTGGTACTGTGCAGAGTCCATACATACAGAATAAGAACAGATACCGAGAATTACACCCGACATACAGGACAAGAGAAGTGGTACTGTGCAGAGTCCATACATACAGAATAAGAACAGATACCGAGAATTACACCCGACATACAGGACAAGAGAAGTGGTACTGTGCAGAGTCCATACATACAGAATAAGAACAGATACCGAGAATTACATCCGACATACAGGACAAGAGAAGTAGTACTGTGCAGAGTCCATACATACAGAATAAGAACAGATACCGAGAATTACACCCGACATACAGGACAAGAGAAGTAGTACTGTGCAGAGTCCATACATACAGAATAAGAAGAGATACCGAGAATTGCACCCGACATACAGGACAAGAGAAGTGGTACTGTGCAGAGTCCATACATACAGAATAAGAACAGATACCGAGAATTACACCCGACATACAGGACAAGAGAAGTGGTACTGTGCAGAGTCCATACATACAGAATAAGAACAGATACCGAGAATTACACCCGACATACAGGACAAGAGAAGTAGTACTGTGGAGAGTCCATACATACAGAATAAGAACAGATACCGAGAATTACACCCGACATACAGGACAAGAGAAGTAGTACTGTGCAGAGTCCATACAGAAGATGTGAAGTGGTCCTGAGTCATATTTAGAGAGAACATAAACTCTATGGATTGTTCGGTGGGGGACAGGCGGCAATGCATGAGAAGTAGGTTATACTGCCACCTACAGGAGATTGGGTACTAACCTGTTAATCAGCTACATATAACCCCTCCCACTCCTATCATTAAACCAGAAAAGGAGTCGTTCCTCCCAATAGTGGGGAGGATTGTTGTCACCGATGTCTGAAGACTTGCATGGTGGTAATTCATGTTACTTGTGTCCTGTGGTGGATCTGCGGGATATATTCCCCCCCCCCAAAAAACATAATGTAAGGAGGTCCTTCCCCCCGCTCACCATAATATAAGGAGGGTCCCCCCCCACTATAATATAAGGAGGTCCTTCCGCCCCCCCACCACCATAATGTAAGGAGGTCCTTCCCCCGCTCACCATAATGTAAGGAGGTCCTTCTGCCCCCCCACCATGATGTAAGGAGGTCCTTCCACCCCCCCATAATGTAAGGAGGTCCTTCCCCCGCTCACCATAATATAAGGAGGTCCTTCTGCCCCCCCCCCACCATAATATAAGGAGGTCCTTCTGCCCCGCCCCCCAACCATAATGTAAGGAGGTCCTTCCGCCCCCCACCATAATATAAGGAGGTCCTTCCGCCCCCCACCATAATATAAGGAGGTCCTTCTGCCCCCCCCCCCACCATAATGTAAGGAGGTCCTTCCCCCCGCTCACCATAATATAAGGAGGTCCTTCCGCCCCTCCCCCCCATAATATAAGGAGGTCCTTCCGCCCCCCCCCACCATAATATAAGGAGGTCCTTCCCCCGCTCACCATAATATAAGGAGGTCCTTCCCGCCCCCACCATAATATAAGGAGGTCCTTCCCCCGCTCACCATAATATAAGGAGGTCCTTCCGCCCCCCCCCATAATATAAGGAGGTCCTTCCCCCGCTCACCAATAATATTAGGAGGTCCTTCCCCCCCCAACCATAATATAAGGAGGTCCACCCCCCCCAACCATAATGTAAAGAGGTCCTTCCCCCGCTCACCATAATATAAGGAGGTCCTTCCGCCCCCCCACCATAATGTAAAGAGGTCCTTCCCCCGCTCACCATAATGTAAAGAGGTCCTTCTGCCCCCCCCCCACCATAATATAAGGAGGTCATTCCGCCCCCCCACCATAATATAAGGAGGTCCTTCCGCCCCCCCCACCATAATATAAGGAGGTCCTTCCGCCCCCACCATAATATAAGGAGGTCCTTCCGCCCCCCCCCCACCATAATATAAGGAGGTCGTCCCCCCCCACCATAATGTAAGGAGGTCCTTCCCCCGCTCACCATAATATAAGGAGGTCCTTCCGCTCCCACCATATATAAGGAGGTCCTTCCGCCCCCCCCCACCATAATATAAGGAGGTCCCCCCCCCACCATAATGTAAGGAGGTCCTTCCCCCGCTCACCAAAATGTAAGGAGGTCCTTCCCCGCTCACCATAATATAAGGAGGTCCCCCCCCACTATAATATAAGGAGGTCCTTCCGCCCCCCCCACCACCATAATGTAAGGAGGTCCTTCCCCGCTCACCATGATGTAAGGAGGTCCTTCCACCCCCCCCATAATGTAAGGAGGTCCTTCCCCGCTCACCATAATATAAGGAGGTCCTTCTGCCCCCCCCCCACCATAATATAAGGAGGTCCTTCTGCCCCGCCCCCCAACCATAATGTAAGGAGGTCCTTCCCCCGCTCACCATAATATAAGGAGGTCCTTCTGCCCCCCCCCCCCACCATAATATAAGGAGGTCCTTCTGCTCCGCCCCCCAACCATAATGTAAGGAGGTCCCTTCCCCCGCTCACCATAATATAAGGAGTCCTTCGCCCCCCACCATAATATAAGGAGGTCCTTCCGCCCCCCACCATAATATAAGGAGGTCCTTCCGCCCCCCACCATAATATAAGGAGGTCCTTCTGCCCCCCCCCCACCATAATGTAAGGAGGTCCTTCCCCCGCTCACCATAATATAAGGAGGTCCTTCCGCCCCTCCCCCCATAATATAATGAGGTCCTCCGCCCCCCCCACCATAATATAAGGAGGTCCTTCCCCCGCTCACCATAATATAAGGAGGTCCTTCCGCCCCCCCCCACCATAATATAAGGAGGTCCTTCCCCCGCTCACCATAATATAAGGAGGTCCTTCCGCCCCCCCCCCCCATAATATAAGGAGGTCCTTCCCCCGCTCACCATAATATTAGGAGGTCCCTTCCCCCCCCCCCCCAACCATAATGTAAAGAGGTCCTTCCCCGCTCACCATAATATAAGGAGGTCCTTCCGCCCCCCCCACCATAATGTAAGGAGGTCCTTCCTCCGCTCACCATAATGTAAAGAGGTCCTTCTGCCCCCCCCCCCACCATAATATAAGGAGGTCCTTCCGCCCCCCCACCATAATGTAAGGAGGTACTTCCTCCGCTCACCATAATGTAAAGAGGTCCTTCTGCCCCCCCCCCACCATAATATAAGGAGGTCCTTCCGCCCCCCCACCATAATGTAAAGAGGTCCTTCCCCCGCTCACCATAATGTAAAGAGGTCCTTCTGCCCCCCCCCCCACCATAATATAAGGAGGTCATTCCGCCCCCCCACCATAATATAAGGAGGTCCTTCCGCCCCCCCACCATAATGTAAGGAGGTCCTTCCCCCCCACCATAATATAAGGAGGTCCTTCCGCCCCCACCATAATATAAGGAGGTCCTTCCGCCCCCCCCCACCATAATATAAGGAGGTCGTCCCCCCCCACCATAATGTAAGGAGGTCCTTCCCCGCTCACCATAATATAAGGAGGTCCTTCCGCTCCCACCATAATATAAGGAGGTCCTTCCGCCCCCCCCCCACCATAATATAAGGAGGTCCCCCCCCACCATAATGTAAGGAGGTCCTTCCCCCGCTCACCAAAATGTAAGGAGGTCCTTCCCCCGCTCACCATAATATAAGGAGGTCCCCCCCCACTATAATATAAGGAGGTCCTTCCGCCCCCCCACCACCATAATGTAAGGAGGTCCTTCCCCGCTCACCATAATGTAAGGAGGTCCTTCTGCCCCCCCACCATGATGTAAGGAGGTCCTTCCACCCCCCCCCATAATGTAAGGAGGTCCTTCCCCCGCTCACCATAATATAAGGAGGTCCTTCTGCCCCCCCCCCCCACCACCATAATATAAGGAGGTCCTTCTGCCCCGCCCCCCAACCATAATGTAAGGAGGTCCTTCCCCCGCTCACCATAATATAAGGAGGTCCTTCTGCCCCCCCCCCCACCATAATATAAGGAGGTCCTTCTGCCCCGCCCCCCAACCATAATGTAAGGAGGTCCTTCCCCCGCTCACCATAATATAAGGAGGTCCTTCCGCCCCCCACCATAATATAAGGAGGTCCTTCCGCCCCCCACCATAATATAAGGAGGTCCTTCCGCCCCCCACCATAATATAAGGAGGTCCTTCCGCCCCCCACCATAATATAAGGAGGTCCTTCTGCCCCCCCCCCCACCATAATGTAAGGAGGTCCTTCCCCCGCTCACCATAATATAAGGAGGTCCTTCCGCCCCTCCCCCCCATAATATAAGGAGGTCCTTCCGCCCCCCCCCACCATAATATAAGGAGGTCCTTCCGCCCCCCCACCATAATGTAAGGAGGTCCTTCCTCCGCTCACCATAATGTAAAGAGGTCCTTCTGCCCCCCCCCCACCATAATATAAGGAGGTCCTTCCGCCCCCCCACCATAATATAAGGAGGTCCTTCCGCCCCCCCCACCATAATGTAAAGAGGTCCTTCCCCCGCTCACCATAATGTAAAGAGGTCCTTCCGCCCCCCCCCACCATAATATAAGGAGGTCCTTCCGCCCCCCCCACCATAATGTAAGGAGGTCCTTCCCCCCCCCACCATAATATAAGGAGGTCCTTCCGCCCCCCCCCACCATAATGTAAGGAGGTCCTTCCCCCCCCCCACCATAATATAAGGAGGTCCTTCCGCCCCCCCCCACCATAATGTAAGGAGGTCCTTCCCCCCCCCACCATAATATAAGGAGGTCCTTCCGCCCCCCCACCATAATGTAAAGAGGTCCTTCCCCCGCTCACCATAATGTAAAGAGGTCCTTCCGCCCCCCCCACCATAATATAAGGAGGTCCTTCCGCCCCCCCCACCATAATGTAAGGAGGTCCTCCCCCCCCCCACCATAATATAAGGAGGTCCTTCCGCCCCCACCATAATATAAGGAGGTCCTTCCGCCCCCCCCCCACCATAATGTAAGGAGGTCCTTCCCCGCTCACCATAATATAAGGAGGTCCTTCCGCTCCCACCATAATATAAGGAGGTCCTTCCGCCCCCCCCCCACCATAATATAAGGAGGTCCCCCCCCCCACCATAATGTAAGGAGGTCCTTCCCCTGCTCACCATAATGTAAAGAGGTCCCCCCCCACCATAATGTAAGGAGGTCCTTCCGCCCCCCCCACCACCATAATGTAAGGAGGTCCTTCCCCTGCTCACCATAATGTAAGGAGGTCCTTCCCCTGCTCACCATAATGTAAAGAGGTCCCCCCCCACCATAATGTAAGGAGGTCCTTCCCCTGCTCACCATAATGTAAAGAGGTCCCCCCCAACCATAATGTAAGGAGGTCCTTCCCCCGCTCACCAAAATGTAAGGAAGTCCCAACCACCAGCCAATGTCGACAAATCAGAGACCGGGATTTATCCCCCATCAGGGAAGACCCTCCCCCATATACCCTGTATACCTCCTACCTTGGAATTTCGATAGGCCCTTGAACAGCCCGCCATAAACTTATTTGAAACATTTTTATTTCTTATACTTTAAAGTGGAGGGCCACCCTGAAAAACAAAAATACATCAAAAATTAGCATAAAATCAGTAAAAAAAAAAAATGAATTTTTTTTTTTTTTGAAACTTACCAGAAATGCCTGTTGCTAGGGATATCTTCCTAATCTGCCTCTTCCTCCTCCGCGGTGATCTTCTGTCTTCTCTCCTCCATACGGCATCTTCTGGGTAATGGGGCGCGCTGTGTTCTGGGAACTGTGTGTTCTGGAACACAGCGCGCCCCATTCCCAAAGCGATGCGCGAGTCGCGCATGCGCAGTAGGAAACGGGCAGTGAAGCCGCAAGGCTCCACTGCCTGTTTCCCTTCGTTGAAATGGCCCGAGAGCCGAGGGACGGGTCGGCCTCATGCGACCAACATCGCGGGCGCCCTGGGCGGGTAAGTCTGCTTATTAAAAGTCAGCAGCTACAGTGTTTGCAGCTGCTGACTTTTAATTTTTTTTTTTTTAAAGCTGACCCTCCTCTTTAAGAAACACTCCCCAATATATTTCTATATGGTAACATGGCATAGCACTTATATCCTGTGCTATGATAATCCCCTTCTCCCGGATTGCTCAGTGCCACTTCCCTGAACTTCTGGTTGGGCAACAAGCACTGAGCACCTTACAGAAAGGTCACATGACCACCATTGAATGGACTACATGTCCCATCATCATTGAGCCATCCATGTCCTTATACAGGAGCTGCTGTCAATCAACTGCCTTGGAGGAGGATCGGGAGAGGGGCTTGGTGTGATGGGTTTCAGGATTGTCTGGTTTGTCAGTTAACATGTACATGTACACAAGTGTGGCTACAGCGGTACTCCATGGGACAACGTCAAGGTTGGTGCTCCATATGACCCTTTAATGGCGATAATGCATGAAATTCTGCAAGGGCGGTGCTCCATGGGACCCTACAAGGCCGGTACTCCATGCGACCCTGCAAGGGTGGTGCTCCATGCGACCCTGCAAGGGTGGTGCTCCATGTGACCCTGCATGGGCGGTGCTCCATGGGACCCTACAGGGGCGGTTCTCCATGGGACCCTACAAGGGCGGTGCTCAATGGGACCCTACAGGGGCGGTTCTCCATGGGACCCTACAGGGGCGGTTCTCCATGGGACCCTACAGGGGCTTTTCTCCATGGAACCCTACAAGGGCGGTGCTCCATGGGACTTTACAGGGGCGGTGCTCCATGGGACTCTACAAGGGCGGTGCTCCATGGGACTCTACAAGGGCCGTGCTCCATGGGACTCTACAAGGGCCGTGCTCCATGGGACTCTACAAGGGCGGTGCTCCATGGGACTCTACAAGGGCCGTGCTCCATGGGACTTTACAAGGGCGGTGCTCCATGGGACTCTACAAGGGCGGTGCTCCATGGGACCCTACAGGGGCGGTTCTCCATGGGACCCTACAGGGGCGGTTCTCCATGGGACCCTACAGGGGCTTTTCTCCATGGAACCCTACAAGGGCGGTGCTCCATGGGACCCTACAAGGGCGGTGCTCCATGGGACCCTACAGGGGCAGTTCTCCATGGGACCCTACAGGGGCTTTTCTCCATGGAACCCTACAAGGGCGGTGCTCCATGGGACTTTACAGGGGCAGTGCTCCATGGGACTTTACAATGGTGGTGCTCCATGGGATTCTACAAGGGTGGTGCTCCATGGTACCCTACAAGGGCATTGCTCCATGGGACTCTACAAGGGCGGTGCTCCATGGGACTTTACAAGGGCGGTGCTCCATGGAACCCTACAAGAGCGGTTCTCCATGGGACTCTACAAGGGCGGTTCTCCATGGGACTCTACAAGGGCGGTTCTCCATGGGACTCTACAAGGGCGGTTCTCCATGGGACTCTACAAGGGCGGTTCTCCATGGGACTCTACAAGGGCGGTTCTCCATGGGACTCTACAAGGGTGGTGCTCCATGGGACTCTACAAGGGCGGTTCTCCATGGGACTCTATAAGGGTGGTGCTCTATGGAACCCTACAAGGGTGGTGCTCCATGGGACTCTACAGGGGCGGTGCTCCATGGGACTTTACAAGGGCGGTGCTCCATGGAACCCTACAGGGGCTTTTCTCCATGGAACCCTACAAGAGCGGTTCTCCATGGGACTCTACAAGGGCATTGCTCCATGGGACTCTACAAAGGCGGTGCTCCATGGGACTTTACAAGGGCGGTGCTCCATGGGACCCTACAGGGGCTTTTCTCCATGGAACCCTACAAGAGCGGTTCTCCATGGGACTCTACAAGGGCGGTTCTCCATGGGACTCTACAAGGGCGGTTCTCCATGGGACTCTACAAGGGCGGTTCTCCATGGGACTCTACAAGGGTGGTGCTCCATGGGACTCTACAAGGGCGGTTCTCCATGGGACTCTATAAGGGTGGTGCTCTATGGAACCCTACAAGGGTGGTGCTCCATGGGACTCTACAAGGGCGGTTCTCCATGGGACTTTACAAGGGCGGTGCTCCATGGGACTTTACAAGTGCGGTGCTCCATGGGACTCTACAAGGGCGGTTCTCCATGAGACTCTACAAGGGCGGTTCTCCATGAGACTCTACAAGGGTGGTGCTCTATGGAACCCTACAAGGGCGGTTCTCCATGGGACCCTACAAGAGCGGTGCTCAATGGGACTCTACAAGGGCAGGGCTCCATGGGACTCTATAAGGGTGGTGCTCCATGGGATCCTACAAGGGCAGTGCTACATGGGACCCTACAAGGGCGGTGCTCCATGGGATCCTACAAGGGCAGTGCTACATGGGACCCTACAAGGGAAGTGCTCCATGGGACCCTACAAGGGCAGTGCTGCATGGGACCCTACAAGGGCGGTTCTCCATGGGACCCTACAAGAGCGGTTCTCCATGGGACCCTACAAGGGCGGTGCTCCATGGGACTTTACAGGGGCGGTGCTCCATGGGACTTTACAATAGTGGTGCTCCATGGGATTCTACAAGGGCGGTGCTCCATGGGACCCTACAAGGGCGGTGCTCCATGGGACTTTACAGGGGCGGTGCTCCATGGGACTTTACAATAGTGGTGCTCCATGGGATTCTACAAGGGCGGTGCTCCATGGGACCCTACAAGGGCGGTGCTCCATGGGACCCTACAAGGGCGGTTCTCCATGGGACCCTATAAGGGCGGTTCTCCATGGGACCCTACAAGGGCGGTTCTCCATGGGACCCTACAAGGGCGGTTCTCCATGGGACCCTACAAGGGCGGTTCTCCATGGGACCCTACAAGGGCGGTTCTCCATGGGACCCTACAAGGGCGGTTCTCCATGGGACCCTACAAGGGCGGTTCTCCATGGGACCCTACAAGGGCGGTTCTCCATGGGACCCTACAAGGGCGGTTCTCCATGGGACCCTACAAGGGCGGTTCTCCATGGGACCCTACAAGGGCGGTTCTCCATGGGACCCTACAAGGGCGGTTCTCCATGGGACCCTACAAGGGCGGTTCTCCACGGGACCCTACAAGGGCGGTTCTCCACGGGACCCTACAAGGGCGGTTCTCCACGGGACCCTACAAGGGCGGTTCTCCATGGGACTCTACAAGGGCGGTTCTCCATGGGACTCTACAAGGGCGGTTCTCCATGGGACTCTACAAGGGCGGTTCTCCATGGGACTCTACAAGGGCGGTTCTCCATGGGACTCTACAAGGGCGGTTCTCCATGGGACTCTACAAGGGCGGTTCTCCATGGGACTCTACAAGGGCGGTGCTCCATGGGACTCTACAAGGGCGGTTCTCCATGGGACTCTACAAGGGCGGTTCTCCATGGGACTCTACAAGGGCGGTTCTCCATGGGACTCTACAAGGGCGGTTCTCCAAGTTTGGAGACAGAGGAGAGAGGATTTTCGGTTACAGAAGGCCCGACACACGGCACACAGGGGAAGTACGGAGATCTGCAGCACCATCTATTTTTGTGATAAGAGGTTGTAATGACACATTAAATATATATTTTCAGCCATTCATATATATATATATCAGAGAGGAAAACAAAATCTCAGATATTAGAACCCGAAATATCTGCCTGCAGCCACGGTCTATTTACAGCTACTTCACCGCGTTCTATAAAAGCCGCAACATAATAATCAGCTGCACGGAGCCTTCGAGAGCCCAGTGATGTCATCAGGATAATATATGGGAGGGAAATGTCTTCCTATTTACATTGTTTACATGCAGAGAGCGATCACCTCTCCGCTACGCGATCACCTCCCAGCTACGCGATCACCTCTCCGCTACGCGATCACCTCCCAGCTACGCGATCACCTCTCCGCTACGCGATCACCTCCCAGCTACGCGATCACCTCTCCGCTACAGATCACCTCCCAGCTACGCGATCACCTCTCCGCTACGCGATCACCTCCCAGCTACGCGATCACCTCTCCGCTACGCGATCACCTCTCCGCTACGCGATCACCTCCCAGCTACGCGGTCATCACCTCTCCGCTACGCGATCACCTCCCAGCTACGCGGTCATCACCTCTCCGCTACGCGATCACCTCTCCGCTACGCGATCACCTCCCAGCTACGCGGTCATCACCTCTCCGCTACGCGATCACCTCTCCGCTACGCGATCACCTCCCAGCTACGCGATCACCTCTCCGCTACGCGATCACCTCTCCGCTACGCGGTCATCACCTCCCAGTTACACGATCACCTCTCCGCTACGCGATCACCTCCCAGCTACGCGATCGACTCTCAGCTACGCGATCACCTCTCCGCTACGCGATCACCTCTCCGCTACGCGATCACCTCTCAGCTACGCGATCACCTCTCCGCTACGCGATCACCTCTCAGCTACGCGATCACCTCTCCGCTACGCGATCGACTCTCAGCTACGCGGTCATCACCTCTCCGCTACGCGATCACCTCTCCGCTACGCGATCGACTCTCAGCTACGCGATCACCTCTCAGCTACGCGATCACCTCTCAGCTACGCGATCACCTCTCCGCTACGCGGTCACCTCTCCGCTACGCGATCACCTCTCAGCTACGCGATCGACTCTCAGCTACGCGATCACCTCTCTGCTACGCGATCGACTCTCAGCTACGCGGTCATCACCTCTCCGCTACGCGATCACCTCTCTCCGCTACGCGATCGACTCTCAGCTACGCGATCACCTCTCAGCTACGCGATCACCTCTCCGCTACGCGATCACCTCTCAGCTACGCGATCACCTCTCCGCTACGCGATCACCTCTCAGCTACGCGATCACCTCTCAGCTACGCGGTCACCTCTCCGCTACGCGATCACCTCTCCGCTACGCGGTCACCTCTCAGCTACGCTATCACCTCTCAGCTACGCGATCACCTCTCCGCTACGCGATCACCTCTCAGCTACGCGATCACCTCTCCGCTACGCGATCACCTCTCAGCTACGCGATCACCTCTCCGCTACGCGATCACCTCTCAGCTACGCTATCACCTCTCAGCTACGCGATCACCTCTCAGCTACGCGATCACCTCTCCGCTACGCGATCACCTCTCAGCTACGCGATCACCTCTCCGCTACGCGATCACCTCTCAGCTACGCGATCACCTCTCCGCTACGCGATCACCTCTCAGCTACGCTATCACCTCTCAGCTACGCGATCACCTCTCAGCTACGCGATCACCTCTCCGCTACGCGATCACCTCTCCGCTACGCGATCACCTCCCAGCTACGCGATCACCTCTCAGCTACGCGGTCACCTCTCCGCTACGCGATCACCTCTCAGCTACGCTATCACCTCTCAGCTACGCTATCACCTCTCCGCTACGCGATCACCTCTCAGCTACGTGATCACCTCCCAGCTACGCGATCACCTCCCAGCTACGCGATCAGCTCTCAGCTACGCGGTCACCTCTCCGCTACGCGATCACCTCCCAGCTACGCGATCACCTCTCAGCTACGTGATCACCTCCCAGCTACGCGATCACCTCCCAGCTACGCGATCAGCTCTCAGCTACGCGGTCACCTCTCCGCTACGCGATCACCTCCCAGCTACGCGATCACCTCTCCGCTACGCGATCACCTCTCCGCTACGCGGTCACCTCTCAGCTACGCGATCGACTCTCAGCTACGCGATCACCTCTCAGCTACGCGATCACCTCTCAGCTACGCGGTCACCTCTCCGCTACGCGATCACCTCTCCGCTACGCGGTCACCTCTCAGCTACGCTATCACCTCTCAGCTACGCGATCACCTCCCAGCTACGCGATCAGCTCTCCGCTACGCGATCACCTCCCAGCTACGCGATCAGCTCTCCGCTACGCGATCACCTCTCCGCTACGCGATCACCTCTCAGCTACGCGATCACCTCTCCGCTACGCGATCACCTCTCAGCTACGCGATCACCTCTCAGCTACGCGATCACCTCTCAGCTACGCGGTCACCTCTCCGCTACGCGATCACCTCTCAGCTACGCGATCACCTCTCCGCTACGCGATCACCTCTCAGCTACGCGGTCACCTCTCAGCTACGCGGTCACCTCTCCGCTACGCGATCACCTCTCCGCTACGCGATCACCTCCCAGCTACGCGATCACCTCTCAGCTACGCTATCACCTCTCCGCTACGCGATCACCTCACAGCTACGCTATCACCTCTCAGCTACGCTATCACCTCCCAGCTACGCGATCAGCTCTCAGCTACGCGGTCACCTCTCCGCTACGCGATCACCTCCCAGCTACGCGATCACCTCTCCGCTACGCGATCACCTCCCAGCTACGCGATCACCTCTCCGCTACGCGATCACCTCTCCGCTACACGATCACCTCCCAGCTACGCGATCACCTCTCCGCTACGCGATCACCTCTCCGCTACGCGATCACCTCTCCGCTACGCGATCATCACCTCTCAGCTACGCGATCACCTCTCCGCTACGCGATCACCTCCCAGCTACGCGATCAGCTCTCAGCTACGCGGTCACCTCTCCGCTACGCGATCACCTCCCAGCTACGCGATCACCTCTCCGCTACGCGATCACCTCCCAGATACGCGATCACCTCTCCGCTACGCGATCACCTCTCCGCTACGCGATCACCTCCCAGCTACGCGATCACCTCTCCGCTACGCGATCACCTCTCCGCTACACGATCACCTCCCAGCTACGCGATCACCTCTCCGCTACGCGATCACCTCTCCGCTACGCGATCACCTTTCCGCTACGCGATCACCTCTCAGCTACGCGATCACCTCTCCGCTACGCGATCACCTCTCAGCTACGCGATCACCTCTCCGCTACGCGATCACCTCTCAGCTACGCGATCACCTCTCCGCTACGCGATCACCTCTCCGCTACGCGATCGACTCTCAGCTACGTGGTCATCACCTCTCCGCTACGCGATCACCTCTCCGCTACGCGATCGACTCTCAGCTACGCGATCACCTCTCAGCTACGCGATCACCTCTCCGCTACGCGGTCACCTCTCCGCTACGCGATCACCTCTCAGCTACGCGATCGACTCTCAGCTACGCGATCACCTCTCCGCTACGCGATCACCTCTCCGCTACGCGGTCACCTCTCAGCTACGCGATCGACTCTCAGCTACGCGATCACCTCTCAGCTACGCGATCACCTCTCAGCTACGCGGTCACCTCTCCGCTACGCGATCACCTCTCCGCTACGCGGTCACCTCTCAGCTACGCTATCACCTCTCAGCTACGCGATCACCTCTCCGCTACGCGATCACCTCTCCGCTACGCGATCGACTCTCAGCTACGCGATCACCTCTCAGCTACGCGATCACCTCTCCGCTACGCGGTCACCTCTCCGCTACGCGATCACCTCTCAGTTACGCGATCGACTCTCAGCTACGCGATCACCTCTCCGCTACGCGGTCACCTCTCCGCTACGCGGTCACCTCTCAGCTACGCGATCGACTCTCAGCTACGCGATCACCTCTCAGCTACGCGATCACCTCTCAGCTACGCGGTCACCTCTCCGCTACGCGATCACCTCTCCGCTACGCGGTCACCTCTCAGCTACGCTATCACCTCTCAGCTACGCGATCACCTCTCCGCTACGCGATCACCTCTCAGCTACGCGATCACCTCTCCGCTACGCGATCACCTCTCAGCTACGCGATCACCTCTCAGCTACGCGGTCACCTCTCCGCTACGCGATCACCTCTCCGCTACGCGATCACCTCTCAGCTACGCTATCACCTCTCCGCTACGCGATCACCTCTCAGCTACGCTATCACCTCTCAGCTACGCTATCACCTCTCAGCTACGCTATCACCTCTCAGCTACGTGATCACCTCCCAGCTACGCGATCACCTCTCAGCTACGCGGTCACCTCTCCGCTACGCGATCACCTCCCAGCTACGCGATCACCTCTCCGCTACGCGATCACCTCTCCGCTACGCGATCACCTCCCAGCTACGCGATCACCTCTCCGCTACGCGATCACCTCTCCGCTACACGATCACCTCCCAGCTACGCGATCACCTCTCCGCTACGCGATCACCTCTCCGCTACGCGATCACCTCTCCGCTACGCGATCATCACCTCTCAGCTACGCGATCACCTCTCCGCTACGCGATCACCTCTCAGCTACGCGATCACCTCTCCGCTACGCGATCACCTCTCAGCTACGCGATCACCTCTCCGCTACGCGATCACCTCTCCGCTACGCGATCGACTCTCAGCTACGCGGTCATCACCTCTCCGCTACGCGATCACCTCTCCGCTACGCGATCGACTCTCAGCTACGCGATCACCTCTCAGCTACGCGATCACCTCTCCGCTACGCGGTCACCTCTCCGCTACGCGATCACCTCTCAGCTACGCGATCGACTCTCAGCTACGCGATCACCTCTCCGCTACGCGATCACCTCTCCGCTACGCGGTCACCTCTCAGCTACGCGATCGACTCTCAGCTACGCGATCACCTCTCAGCTACGCGATCACCTCTCAGCTACGCGGTCACCTCTCCGCTACGCGATCACCTCTCCGCTACGCGGTCACCTCTCAGCTACGCTATCACCTCTCAGCTACGCGATCACCTCTCCGCTCAGCGATCACCTCTTAGCTACGCGATCACCTCTCCGCTACGCGATCACCTCTCAGCTACGCGATCACCTCTCAGCTACGCGGTCACCTCTCCGCTACGCGATCACCTCTCCGCTACGCGGTCACCTCTCAGCTACGCTATCACCTCTCAGCTACGCGATCACCTCTCCGCTACACGATCACCTCTCAGCTACGCGATCACCTCTCCGCTACGCGATCACCTCTCAGCTACGCGATCATCTCCCAGCTACGCGATCACCTCTCCGCTACGCGGTCACCTCTCAGCTACGCTATCACCTCTCAGCTACGCGATCACCTCTCCGCTACGCGATCACCTCTCCGCTACGCGATCACCTCTCAGCTACGCTATCACCTCTCAGCTACGCGATCACCTCTCCGCTACGCGATCACCTCTCAGCTACGCGGTCACCTCTCAGCTACGCGATCACCTCTCCGCTACGCGATCACCTCTCCGCTACGCGATCACCTCCCAGCTACGCGATCACCTCTCAGCTACGCGGTCACCTCTCCGCTACGCGATCACCTCTCAGCTACGCTATCACCTCTCAGCTACGCTATCACCTCTCCGCTACGCGATCACCTCTCAGCTACGCTATCACCTCTCAGCTACGTGATCACCTCCCAGCTACGCGATCACCTCCCAGCTACGCGATCAGCTCTCAGCTACGCGGTCACCTCTCCGCTACGCGATCACCTCCCAGCTACGCGATCACCTCTCCGCTACGCGATCACCTCTCCGCTACGCGGTCACCTCTCAGCTACGCGATCGACTCTCAGCTACGCGATCACCTGTCAGCTACGCGATCACCTCTCAGCTACGCGGTCACCTCTCCGCTACGCGATCACCTCTCCGCTACGCGGTCACCTCTCAGCTACGCTATCACCTCTCAGCTACGCGATCACCTCCCAGCTACGCGATCAGCTCTCCGCTACGCGATCACCTCCCAGCTACGCGATCAGCTCTCCGCTACGCGATCACCTCTCCGCTACGCGATCACCTCTCAGCTACGCGATCACCTCTCCGCTACGCGATCACCTCTCAGCTACGCGATCACCTCTCAGCTACGCGATCACCTCTCAGCTACGCGGTCACCTCTCCGCTACGCGATCACCTCTCAGCTACGCGATCACCTCTCCGCTACGCGATCACCTCTCAGCTACGCGATCACCTCTCAGCTACGCGGTCACCTCTCCGCTACGCGATCACCTCTCCGCTACGCGATCACCTCCCAGCTACGCGATCACCTCTCAGCTACGCTATCACCTCTCCGCTACGCGATCACCTCTCAGCTACGCTATCACCTCTCAGCTACGCTATCACCTCTCAGCTACGCGATCACCTCC
Organism: Lithobates pipiens; assembly: GCF_037356315.1. Taxonomy (NCBI): domain Eukaryota; kingdom Metazoa; phylum Chordata; class Amphibia; order Anura; family Ranidae; genus Lithobates; species Lithobates pipiens. Next base: position 869,738 of record NW_027507758.1, read on the forward strand.
CAGCTACGCGATCACCTCCCAGCTACGCTATCACCTCTCAGCTACGCTATCACCTCTCAGCTACGCTATCACCTCTCAGCTACGTGATCACCTCCCAGCTACGCGATCACCTCTCCGCTACGCGATCACCTCCCAGCTACGCGATCACCTCTCCGCTACGCGATCACCTCCCAGCTACGCGATCACCTCTCCGCTACGCGATCACCTCTCCGCTACGCGATCACCTCCCAGCTACGCGATCACCTCTCCGCTACGCGATCACCTCTCCGCTACACGATCACCTCCCAGCTACGCGATCACCTCTCCGCTACGCGATCACCTCTCCGCTACGCGATCACCTCTCCGCTACGCAATCGACTCTCAGCTACGCGATCACCTCCCAGCTACGCGATCACCTCCCAGCTACGCGATCACCTCTCAGCTACGCGATCACCTCCCAGCTACGCGATCACCTCCCAGCTACGCGATCACCTCTCAGCTACGCGATCACCTCTCCGCTACGCGATCACCTCTCCGCTACGCGATCACCTCTCCGCTACATGATCACCTCTCAGCTACGCGGTCACCTCTCAGCTACGCGATCACCTCTCCGCTACGCGATCACCTCTCCGCTACGCGATCACCTCTCAGCTACGCTATCACCTCTCAGCTACGCGATCACCTCCCAGCTACGCGATCACCTCTCAGCTACGCTATCACCTCTCAGCTACGCGATCACCTCCCAGCTACGCGATCACCTCTCAGCTACGCGATCACCTCCCAGCTACGCGATCACCTCTTAGCTACGCGATCACCTCTCAGCTACGCGATCACCTCCCAGCTACGTGATCACCTCTCAGCCACGCGGTCACCTCTCCGCTACACGATCACCTCCCAGCTACGCGATCACCTCTCCGCTACGCGATCACCTCTCCGCTACGCGATCACCTCTCAGCTACGCGGTCACCTCTCCGATACATGATCACCTCCCAACTACGCGATCACCTCTCCGCTACGCGATCACCTCTCCGCTACGCGGTCACCTCTCAGCTACGCGGTCACCTCCCAGCTACGCGATCACCTCTCAGCTACGCGATCACCTCTCCGCTACGCGATCACCTCTCTGCTACACGATCACCTCCCAGCTACGCGATCACCTCCCAGCTACGCGATCACCTCTCCGCTACACAATCACCTCCCAGCTACGCGATCACCTCTCCGCTACGCGATCACCTCCCAGCTACGCGATCACCTCTCCGCTACGCGATCACCTCTCAGCTACGCGGTCACCTCTCCGCTACATGATCACCTCCCAGCTACGCGATCACCTCTCCGCTACGCGATCACCTCTCCGCTACGCGGTCACCTCTCAGCTACGCGGTCACCTCCCAGCTACGCGATCAACTCTCAGCTACGCGATCACCTCTCCGCTACGCGATCACCTCTCTGCTACACGATCACCTCCCAGCTACGCGATCACCTCCCAGCTACGCGATCACCTCTCCGCTACACAATCACCTCCCAGCTACGCGATCACCTCTCCGCTACGCGATCACCTCCCAGCTACGCGATCACCTCTCCGCTACGCGATCACCTCTCAGCTACGCGGTCACCTCTCCGCTACATGATCACCTCTCCGCTACGCGATCACCTCTCCGCTACGCGGTCACCTCCCAGCTACGTGATCACCTCTCCACTACGCGGTCACCTCTCAGCTACCGCGATCATCTCTCAGCTACGCGGTCACCTCTCAGCTACGCGGTCACCTCTCAGCTACGCGATCACCTCTCAGCTGGAAGAAGATAGCAGAGGGAAGAAGCGCGGGAGAAGAGGCCGGAAAGGGAGGAGAAGTCAGAAGAAGCCCCCGGAAGACGACGGAGGAGAAATCCGGGCTCCTCCGCTTGCAAAAGAGCAGAAGAAAGGCGGAGGAGCCCGGCGAGAAGACTCCCGAAGTCGAGAGAAGACCCCCGCCTCTGTCTAATAACGTACTTTAAAAATCTGTGTTGTGTTTTTTTATTGACATTTTTTCCCCAGGTGAATGGGTAGGGGTACGATGTAGGGCGGGGGGGTGGGATCTGGGGGCCCCCTTATTAAAGGGGATTCTGGATTCCGATAAGCCCCCCGCCCACAGAGCCTGACAACCAACGGCCAGGGTTGTCAGGAAGAGGTCCTTGTCCTCATGAACACGGGGACAAGGTGCTTTGGGGAGGGGGGGGCGCTGGGCGCCCCCCTTCCCAAAAGCACCCACGCCCCCCATGTTGAGGGCATATGGCCTGGTACAGTTCAGGATGGGGGGGCACTTGCTTGTCCCCACCCTCATTGCTGACTGGCCGGGCTGCGTGCTCGGATAAGGGTCTGGAATGGACTTTGGGGGGTGCCCACGGTGTAAGGGTTACTCTTAAAACCCATACCAGGCGAAGGGGCTCGCGATGAAAGCGGCGACATTGACTTCCTTCTCTAGTCCCGTCGTACCTCAAGTCACATTCAAAACGAACGGACTTTACTCTGTGTGCGGGCAAGTCCGTTCATTTGGAAAGTCCGGTGGACTGGCACACAGACTGGCAGAAAGCCGAGTCCGGCGGACAATTTTGAGTCTTCTTTCAAAGTCTGCCAGACTTTTGGGAAGAAAAAGTGCGCTGGAGCCCACACACGGGCGGATTGTCGAATTGACTAAGTCCGCCGGATAGTCCGATTGTGTGTGTGGGGGGGAAATAAGAAGTCCCGTTTGTAGTTTGTGAGAAGCCATGTGGGGGAGGGGGCAGCAAACATGTGGAAGAAGGTGATCTGGTCAGAGGAAACCAAAATTCAACTTTATGGCCTAAAAGCAAAACGCTATGTGTGGGGAAAACTAACACCGCCCATCCCCCGAACACACCATCCCCACCGTGAGACATGGTGGTGGCAGCATCATGTGGTGGGGATGGTTTTCCTCAGCAGGGACAGGGAAGCTGGTCAGAGTTGATGGGAAGATGGATGGAGACAAATACAGGACAATCTTAGAAGAAAACCTGTTAGAGTCGGCAGAAGACTTGAGACCGGGGCGGAGGTTCCCCTTCCAGCAGGACAACGACCCGAAACATCCAGCCAGAGCTACAATGGAATGGTTTACATCAAAGCATATTCATTAGGGCGGCACAGTGGTGTAGTGGTTAGCACTCTCACCTAGCAGTCAGAAAGGTCGCTGTTTCAAATACCAACCGGGTACTCCGGTTTCCTCCCACACTACAAATACACACAGGTAGGTTTTTGGCCCTATTATATGAATGGGGACCTTTGTGGGCTCCTTGAGGGTAGGGCCCGATGTGAGTGTGCAATGTACAGGGATAGGGGCAATTGTAGACACTCACTCAGGTTGAACTGGATGGACTGGTGTCTTTATCCAACCTAACTATGTAATTATGTGTTAGAATGGCCCAGTCACAGTCCAGACCTAAATCCCATTGAGAATCTGTGGCAAGACTTGAAAATTGCTGATCACAGACGCTCTCCATCCAATCTGACAGAGCTTGAGATATTTTACAAAGAAGAAGAATGGGCAGAAATGTCCTCTCTAGATGGGCAAAGCTGGTAGAGACACCCCCAAAAAGACTTGTAGAGAAAGGGGGTTCTACAAAGTATGGACTCTGGGGGGCACCATACAAATGCCCCTCTCTAGCTGTGCGAAGCATTGAAAACTAAACCTCCACCTCTTCCCTGACCTGTGCAGCATTTTTAGGAGAGGTCCCAACCAATGAGAGGCTCTGATCCAAGAGGACCTGTCTATGTGAGGCCAGCCTGAGATCGAGTCACCCCTCCCCCCTCCTTACAGTTTTCTCTCTGTCACATGACTTCCTATTATTCTGTTTTCATGGTGGAACTCGCGGGGACATTATGGAAAGTTTTCAGCGATTTGGTGACATTTTCACTTTTTGTTATGCTGAGTTCTTCTTCTGCAATGCTGGTGCAGGCGGGGGGGGGGGGGGGGGGCAGGTGGGGTAAGGCTGAAGAAGGAAGTGGGGTCAGCCGCAGAGGAAGCCAACGTTCTGAGAATGTTCTGCAAAATCCGAGCACGCCTGCATCTCTGCAACACATACAGTAACCGCCTTCACCTCCGAAGAACACAAAACTGTAAGAATTTTCCATTCCGCTCCGCGACCTTCCGGCTTCTGCAGAGAAAACAGGCCGACATTAAAGAACAACTCCGACCCAAACCAGCCGCCTTCTTCCAGTCATACCGACCATCCCCCACAAATCACCCCAATTCCTGCTGGAAATCTCACACTGGCGGGAAGTTTTGTTGCCACTTTGGGTTGAACCTTCTACAGCCCATTCATAAAATGTGTGCATTGCCTTCCCCATGTGTGCTGCACTGCAATGTCCCCCCAAAGCCCTGTACAGGGTGGGGGGCAAACATGCCAAACTGCCCCCCCCCCCCCAAGATGTATGAATATCGTGTATCAGCAACCCCCTGGTTGCGATTTCAGTGCAGCCGAGGCTCTGTGTTGTCAGAGAACAGGAAGTAGAAAGGTTTGTATAGCTATTCGTCCAGCAAGATATTCCTTCTGTGCATATTAGACATGTGTGATTTGTTTCGTACGAATTTACCAAAATTCGTACGTTTGGGAGGATCCCAAATCCGAATTGCCAAGCGTCCGAATTCTGTACGGAATACGAACTTTTGTGTATGAATTTCGGATCGGTTGTCGTCGAATCGACGACGACTCAGTCATTATGCTTATTATGAGGGGCTCCCAGCATCCCTGTGCAATGCTGACTTCCTCCTGGGGCTGCTTATTATGAGGGGCTCCCACCATCCCTGTGCTATGCCGACTTCCTCCTGGGACTGCTTATTATGAGGGGCTCCCACCATCCCTGTGCAATGCTGACTTCCTCCTGGGGCTGCTTATTATGAGGGGCTCCCACCATCCCTGTGCTATGCTGACATCCTCCAGGGGCTGCTTGTTATGAGGGGCTCCCACCATCCCTGTGCTATGCCGACTTCCTCCTGGGACTGCTTATTATGAGGGGCTCCCACCATCCCTGTGCTATGCTGACTTCCTCCTGGGGCTGCTTATTATGAGGGGCTCCCACCATCCCTGTGCTATGCTGACTTCCTCCTGGGGCTGCTTATTATGAGGGGCTCCCACCATCCCTGTGCTATGCTGACTTCCTCCTGGGGCTGCTTATTATGAGGGGCTCCCACCATCCCTGTGCTGTGCTGACTTCCTCCTGGGGCTGCTTATTATGAGGGGCTCCCACCATCCCTGTGCTGTGCTGACTTCCTCCTGGGACTGCTTATTATGAGGGGCTCCCACCATCCCTGTGCTGTGCTGACTTCCTCCTGGGGCTGCTTATTATGAGGGGCTCCCACCATCCCTGTGCTGTGGTGACTTCCTCCTGGGGCTGCTTATTATGAGGGGCTCCCACCATCCCTGTGCTATGCTGACTTCCTCCTGGGGCTGCTTATTATGAGGGGCTCCCACCATCCCTGTGGAGCCCCTCATAATAAGCAGCCCCAGGAGGAAGTCAGCACAGCACCTGGATGGTGGGAGCCCCTCAAAATAAGCAGCCCCAGGAGGAGCAGGCGCAAACTGGACCAGCGGTGCATGGCAGACAATCCGCTTCTCATCTAATGAAACTTCGTATTTCGGATAGGAAATTCTTCAACGGAATTTCGTATTTCGGATAAAAACCAAACTTCCATCAGCATCGACTGTCATATTGAGGTATATTTTTGCCTTTAAATTCATCATAAAAAACGTTCGTACACGTTAACGAACCTAACGACAATTCGTATTTCGTACGAAACAGAACGGAATTTCGGACACGAAATACGAAGTACGAATTAATTTTATTACGAATTGAAACGGAACAGAACGAAACAAATTTATTGACGGCGCCCATGTCTAGTGCATATGGGGCAAAGAAAAAAATGTTCTTCTAGTTCCTAAACAGGTCAGATGTTATTCATTCATACAGAATAGCTCCATCTAGTGTTCATAATGCTGTACTTTCCCCAACCGCTCTAATTTTTATGGATAACATTCGACCTGTTGGGGAAGTAGAAGAACATTCAATAAATGTACCAGCAGCATCACTGCATGAATAGTAATGCAGAACTTTTAATAAACACAACAGGTTGTATTCAGAGAGCAGAACCTCGTCAGGCCAGCTTCCATCATCCTAATCTGAGTTCAGAAAATCGCATTGTTCAGGTCAGCGACTCCAAAGGGATACATTGATCTCACATGACGTCCACCTTCACAAGGATGGCAGTGCCCACACTCTCTCAGTCTAGCTTTCCCTTTAGCAGGATGCCCCTTTAAATGTCCCCCTTGGTGCCCGCCGCACATTGCGATAAGAAATTGGCGCGGTTCTCGTGAAGCTTCAGCCGGACCGTCACCGCAGACCTTGACAAGGACATTTTATATGACAAATTACCATCAAAATGGCAGATGCTAAATTGTTTAATGAAATAATGGCCAGACGAGCGGCACTGGAGAGGGAATACGGTTGCCTGGTAACCAACACCAAATCACGGCCCTAACCAAATTATATGGAGTTTGAAAAATGAGCGGATGGAGGCCGGCCGGGCTCACGTGACCCCCCACAGCAGCAGACTTTTCCCTGACACCAAAGATGAATCCAAATCCATCCGATACTACAAAAGGGAATTGTTATTAACAGATCACCGGGAGAGACCACCAGATTCCCCCATCACCAGGAGAGACCACCAGATCCCACCATCACCAGGAGAGACCCTCAGATCCCCCCATCACCAGGAGAGACCACCAGATCCCCCCATCACCAGGAGAGACCATCAGATCCCCCATCACCAGGAGAGACCACCAGATCCCCCCATCACCAGGAGAGACCATCAGATTCCCCCCATCACCAGGAGAGACCACCAGATCCCCCCATCACCAGGAGAGACCACCAGATCCCACCATCACCAGGAGAGACCCTCAGATCCCCCCATCACCAGGAGAGACCACCAGATCCCCCCATCACCAGGAGAGACCATCAGATCCCCCATCACCAGGAGAGACCACCAGATCCCCCCATCACCAGGAGAGACCATCAGATCCCCCCCATCACCAGGAGAGACCACCAGATCCCACCATCACCAGGAGAGACCCTCAGATCCCCCCATCACCAGGAGAGACCACCAGATCCCCCCATCACCAGGAGAGACCATCAGATCCCCCATCACCAGGAGAGACCACCAGATCCCCCCATCACCAGGAGAGACCCTCAGATCCCCCCATCACCAGGAGAGACCCTCAGATCCCCCCATCACCAGGAGAGACCATCAGATTCCCCCATCACCAGGAGAGACCACTAGATCCCCCCATCACCAGGATAGACCACCAGATCCCCCATCACCAGGAGAGACCACCAGATCCCCCCATCACCAGGAGAGACCACCAGATCCCCCATCACCAGGAGAGACCACCAGATCCCCCCATCACCTGGAGAGACCCTCAGATCCCTGTATCACCAGGAGAGACCATCAGATTCCCCATCACCAGGAGAGACCACCAGATCCCCCCATCACCAGGAGAGACCCTCAGATCCCCCCATCACCAGGAGAGACCATCAGATCCCCCCATCACCGGGAGAGACCACCAGATCCCCCCATCACCAGGAGAGACCCTCAGATCCCCCCATCACCAGGAGAGACCCTCAGATCCCCCCATCACCAGGAGAGACCATCAGATCCCCCCATCACCAGGAGAGACCACCAGATCCCCCCATCACCAGGAGAGATCCTCAGATCCCCCATCACCAGGAGAGACCCTCAGATCCCCCCATCACCAGGAGAGACCCTCAGATCCCCCCATCACCAGGAGAGACCATCAGATCCCCCCATCACCGGGAGAGACCACCAGATCCCCCCATCACCAGGAGAGACCCTCAGATCCCCCCATCACCAGGAGAGACCCTCAGATCCCCCCATCACCAGAAGAGACCATCAGATCCCCCCATCACCAGGAGAGACCACCAGATCCCCCCATCACCAGGAGAGACCCTCAGATCCCCCATCACCAGGAGAGACCCTCAGATCCCCCCATCACCAGGAGAGACCACCAGATCCCCCCATCACCAGGAGAGACCATCAGATCCCCCATCACCAGGAGAGACCATCAGATCCCCCCATCACCAGGAGAGACCACCAGATCCCCCCATCACCAGGAGAGACCCTCAGATCCCCCCATCACCAGGAGAGACCCTCAGATCCCCCATCACCAGGAGAGACCCTCAGATCGCCCCATCACCAGGAGAGACCTTCAGATCCCCCCATCACCAGGAGAGACCATCAGATCCCCCCATCACCAGGAGAGACCCTCAGATCGCCCCATCACCAGGAGAGACCCTCAGATCCCCCCATCACCAGGAGAGACCATCAGATCCCCCCATCACCAGGAGAGACCACCAGATCCCCCCATCACCAGGAGAGACCATCAGATCCCCCATCACCAGGAGAGACCATCAGATCCCCCCATCACCAGGAGAGACCATCAGATCCCCCCATCACCAGCAGAGACCATCAGATCCCTTCATCACCAGGAGAGACCACCAGATCCCCCCATCACCAGGAGAGACCATCAGATCCCCCCTTCACCAGGAGAGACCACCAGATCCCCCCATCACCAGGAGAGACCATAAGATCCCCCCATCACCAGGAGAGACCATAAGATCCCCCCATCACCAGGAGACACCACCAGATCCCCCCATCACCAGGAGACACCACCAGATCCCCCCATCACCAGGAGAGACCATCAGATCGCCCCATCACCAGGAGAGACCCTCAGATCCCCCCTTCACCAGGAGAGACCACCAGATCCCCCCATCACCAGGAGAGACCATAAGATCCCCCCATCACCAGGAGAGACCATAAGATCCCCCCATCACCAGGAGACACCACCAGATCCCCCCATCACCAGGAGAGACCATCAGATCCCCCCATCACCAGGAGAGACCCTCAGATCCCCCCATCACCAGGAGAGAACATCAGATCCCCCCATCACCAGGAGAGACCATCAGATCCCCCCATCACCAGGAGAGACCCTCAGATCCCCCCATCACCAGGAGAGAACATCAGATCCCCCCATCACCAGGAGAGACCACCAGATCCCCCCATCACCAAGAGAGCACTCATGCAGCCCCAGACCATGACACCACCATGCCTGACTGTAGACAAGACACACTTGTCTTTGTCCTCCTCACCTGGTTGCCCCCACACACGCCTGACACCATCTGACACCAAATACCTTTATCTTGGTCTCATCAGACCACAGGACAGGGTTCCAGTAATCCATCTCCTTAGTCTGCTTGTCTTCAGCAAACTGTTTGTGGTCTTTCTTGTGCATCATCTTTAGAAGAGGCTTCCTTCTGGGATGACAGCCATACAGACCAATTTGATGCAGTGTGTGGCGTATGGTCTGAGCACTGACAGGCTGACCCCCCCCCCCCTACAACCTCTGCAGCAATGCTGGCAGCACTCATACGTCTATTTCCCAAAGACAACCTCTGGATATGACGCTGATCACGTGACCTCAACTTCTTTGGTGGACCATGGCGAGGCCTGTTCTGAGGGGAACCTGTCCTGTTATACCCCTGTATGGTCTTGGCCCCCGTGCTGCAGATCAGTTTCAGGGTCTTGGCAATCTTCTTATAGCCTAGGCCATCTTTATGTAGAGCGACAATTCATATCTTCAGATCCTCAGAGAGTTCTTTGCCATGAGGTGCCATGTTGTACTTCCAGTGACCAGTATGAACGAGTGAGAGCGATAACACCAAATTTGACACACCTGCTCCCCATTCACACCTGAGACCTTGTAACACTAACGAGTCACGTGACACCAGGGGAGGGAAAATGGCTAATTGGGCCCAATTTGGAGATTTTCACTTAGGGGTGTACTGACTTTTGTTGCCAGCGGTAGGTCGGTGGGTCACATCCCTCCCCCATCACTCAGTCGTCAGCCCACCAGCCCCGCACTTGCCCCATCTTGGTCGCGGGCAGCGCTTTCTTCCCCTGCGTCTTCTTTCCCTACTTGGCAGCCAATACGATCGCTTCTCCTATCACCCAGTCAGGTCTCAGGACCCACTTCCTGATTGGCCAGCAGGAGACAATAGTGAATATTAATCACACAAATGGGCAGGCTCAGGGGGCAGTGCTCTGCTTTTTTGCAGCCAATTGGAGCCTCAGGCTCTAATCATGTACTTAGAAAAAAGGAACCTCATTGGAACCCATGTGTCCGGAGCCCGGCATGGACGGGCCACCCCTGACATACATGCTGATGGGAGGAGTGCTGATTTAGGGGGATTTGTGTTGGGAGGGGGGATTTGGGTAGGGATCTGTGCTGGGGGGAGGGCTTTGAAGTGGGAGGGGAAATATGGGGGAGGGGAAATATGGGGGAAATATGGAGGAGGAGGGTGCCAAGAGAGGTGATTTAGGGGGATTTGTGTTGGAAGGGGTAATTTGGGGGCAATGAAGGGTAAGTAGTGTTCTAGTTGGGGAAATTGGGGGGGCAGGTAAGTTCTAGGAGTGGTGATTTAGGGGGATTTGTGTTGGGAGAAGATGTGTACTAGGAGGGGAAATTTTAGGGGTAGAGGATTTGTGCTAGGAGGGGTGATTCTTTTTTTGGGGGGGCAAAGATTTGAGCTGAGAGAGGGGATTTATGTTGGGAAGGGGGTGGGGGGTCAGAAGATTTTTGCTAGGTGGGGGGATTTGAAGCGTGGGCGGAGTGTGTACTAGGAGGGGACATTTAGGGGAGGGGGTGCTAAGAGTGGTGATTTAGGGGGATTTGTGTTGGGAGGAGGGGTGGGAGTCAGAAGATTTGTGCTAGGGGGGTGGTTCAAGTGGGGGGAGAAGATGTGTACTAGGAGGGGAAATTTTAGGGGTAGAGGATTTGTGCTAGAAGGGGTAATATTTTTTCGGGGGGGGGGGGGGGGCATTTGGGGGATGGGGGGCAAAGATTTCAACTGAGAGGGGGGGATTTGTGTTGGGAAGTGGGATGGGGGGTTAAAATATCTGTGCTAGGAGGGGAGGTGTGTACTAGGAGGAGAAATTTTAGGGGTAGAGGATTTGTGCTTGGAGGGGTAATTAGTTGTTTTTTTTGGGGGGGGGGGGGGGGGGGCGTTGGAAGGGGCATTTGAGCAGGGAAGATTTGGGGAATGGGATGGGTCAGAAGATTTGTGCTAGGAGGGGAAATTTTAGGAGTAGAGAATTTGTGCTAAGAGGGGTAATTTTTTTGGAGGAGGGGAGGGGGTAAAGATATGAGCTGAGAGGGGGGATTCTAGGGGTTTCAGGGGGGGGATTTATGCTTAGGGGGTAATCATGTAGATCAGTGCTCAGGGTTTTTTTTGGGGGGGGGGATTGTTGGTGACACATTCATCTTGGTGTGGGGGGGCAGTTTGGAATGTTTGCCCCGGGAATGGATGGGACAAAGTATTAATAAGAAGATTTTTTTCTTTTAACCTGTAAGTGGTGTCATTCTCCTGGCTGCGAAGTGTGGCAGAGCTGTGTTAATCTCAGGACTGGATGGACACACCAGCTCCTCTAGATATCTTGCCGGGGTTCAGCCTCCACACGCCGGGCCAGTTTATAATTGCCCCCCCAATCGGTGACATCAGGTGAAGCTGCCATTTATTTTCTCCCCCGGGGGGGGGGGTAGGGGGGGCAGGCGGCAGAGGCGCTCGCCTCGTGTGATTGGCTGTGATCTTATCTCTTCCCATCCTCCATATTTTCAGCGCGGTTTAATTCTGCTCCTCGCCTGTGACAGATCTGTCAGCCATGGCAGGGATATCGGCCCCTGGCGTTCCTGCGCTGGAAGCCCCCCCTGTACGTGTCGTTTCCCCCCCCCCCCCATCCCCCCACCCTGCAGATAACACCAGCCAGGACCAGAATTGGACGTAACGCGCGGCGCTCTGCGCATGTCAATCGTCTGGAGAGAGCGAAGATCATCCCAAGGACGGTGTGTGCGCTCCTTATCTGCGGGAGATGTGTGCTCAGTCTAGCGGAGGAAGCCGCACGCGTCACGGCTGTGTATTCCGCCGGGGAGGGGGGGGGGCGAGGAAAGCGCCGTCTGCGTTTTGCCGTTGTAAAATTGTTCTCTTTTTTTTGGGCACAGAATTTTTTTCGTGCCCAAAAAATAAATATATAAATTATCCGCTACGGTTATGAAAATAGCGGCACGACTTTTGACAAGTGCTTCTTAGCGTCTCTACGTTCGGCCACAAGTTGGATTTTATCGCATAATAAACGCTCAAAGCGGAACAGAGGCGCCGGGGGGGGAGGGATCTATGTACTAAGAATTCACACTGCCGACGTCTTCAGCAATCGTATTGTCTGCTATATGATTATCTTCTATGATCTTCAGCTCCATCTAGGGGCCGGATTGCAGTATGTTTTTCTGAAATACCTCATTCAATTAAAATACCACATTATGGCCACCAGGTGGAGCCGACAATCATAGGAGATAATCACATATCAAACAAGCTCCGTACCTTACTGGCTCTCTCTCCTGCCATGACCCCTTCCTGGACATGACTACTCTTTTGCCTGCCACCTGCCACAACCCCTAATTAGACCCAACTACACACTTGCCTGCTGTTTGCCTCAACCCATGACTGGAACTGACCTCTCTCTCATCTGCCGCTTGCCTCAACTCCTTCCTGGACCGGACTACTCTCTTACTAACTGCCTGCCTCGACCCCTGCCTGGACCTAACTACTGTCATGGCTGCCACTTGTCTCAACCCCTGCCTGGAACTGACCCCTCTTTCATCTGCCACTTGCCTTAATCCCTTCCTAGATCCAACTACTCCCTTGGCTGCCACTTGCCTCGACCCCTGTATGGACATAACTATTCCCTTGGCTGCCGCTTACCTCAACTGCTTCCTGGACCTGACTATTCTCTCATCTGCTGCCTACCTCAACCCCTGCCTGAACCTAACTACTCGCTTGGCTACCACTTACCTCAACTCCTGCCTGGAACTAACCCATCTTTCATCTGACGCTTGCCTCAACTCCTTCTTAGATGCGACTAGTCTTTTGCCTGCTACCTGTCTCAACCCCTACCTGAACCTGACTACTGCCTTGGCTACCGCTTGTCTCAACTCCTCCCTAGACCTGACTACTTTCTTGCCTCCTGCCTGCCTCAACCCCTGACAGGACCTAACTACCCTCTTGCCTGATACCTGCCTCAAACCCTTCCTGGACCTAACTACCCTCTTGCCTGCTACCTGCCTCAACGCCTGCCTGGACCTAACTACTCCCTTGGCTGCCACTTGCCTAAACTCTTGCCTGGAACTGACCCCTCTCATCTGCCGCTTGCCTTCATCCCTTCCTAGACCAGACTATTCTCTGACCTGCTGCCTGCCTTGACCCCTGCCTGGACCTAACTACTGCCTTGGTTACCGCTTGTCTCAACTCCTCCCTAGACCTGAATACTTTCTTGCCTGCTGCCTGCTGCCTGCTGCCTGCCTCAACCCCTGCCTGGACCTAACTACCCTCTCGCCTGCTGCCTGCCTCAACCCCTGCCTGGACCTAAGTATTCCCTTGGCTGTCACTTGCCCAAACCCTTGCCTTTAACTGACCCCTTTTTCATCTTCGCTTGCCTTAATCCCTTCCTAGACCAGACTACTCCCTGGCCTGCTGCCTGCCTCAACCCCTGCCTGAACCTAATTACTTCCTTTGGCTGCCGCTTGCGTTAACCCCTGTCTGGAACTGACCCCTCTTTCATCTGCCACTTGCCTTAATCCCTTCCTGGACCTGACTGCTCTCTCACCTGCCTTCTGCCTCAACCCCTGCCTGGTCCAGACTACTGCCCTGCTCTTGTCTGCTGCCTGCCTAGATCCCAGCCTGGACCTCACTGCTCTTGCCTGCCACGTGCCTCGACCCCTTTCTTGAGCTGGCTCTTTTGTCTCCGCACTGTAGCCTCACCATTCCAGCCACCCCCTTGGCGGGGCCGATCCTAAAGGCTGCGATCTGGTGTCACTTTGCAGCAAAGTAAACCAGGGCCACTAGGGTTCCCAGCCCATCTCCATCATCAGGAGCTCTGGAGAAGACCAACTGCCACTTAATTTCGGAGCCTTGGGTGAAACCACATCATCTGCCAGAGGGCACCATAACACAAAGGGCACCAAACCAAAAGGTGGAAGTGTCCAAAATGCTTTAAGTGATCATTATTCAATCATTCGAAATAGGCAACAGGGCAAAACAACATCCACATCAGGGATTGGATAATGAAGAAAGGACTTGGATTGGCTTGACAATAACCAAATGGATCTCTATTAGATCTGCCTAGAATCGTCTTATTGACTTTCTGCTGCGAACTAAACCTCTGCCGTCTTTAGGAAGATGGAAAAGAGGCGGAAGGCACTTCGGGAATGCTGATACTTGGAGAAGAACTCCGAAGAACCCAACAGAAGGATGTTTGTTTTTTCTGATTTCCCCAAATTGCAATCCACCTTTTTCATTCTGGTGGGGCAGGTCTACCGGGAGCTTCGCGTCCCACCCAGTTCTCCACGGTTCCTGCTTCCTAACACACAATGTGTAGGGCTTTGTTGGAATCACCATTGACTTTGCTGGGGCCTCCAGTTTGGAAGATGAGAATTCTGGAAGGTCACCCGTTTATAACTGTTGGAACATTTGGCTCTTCTCTGGTGTTGCAGGTGAAGTCTTCTAAGATGTTCATATCTCAACGAGGGTCTTCCACTGGTTCATGCTCGAGCCTTCGGACTGGTGGGATTATTTACAGTGAGACGATAACTTCTAAAGAAACACAAAAATACTTTATTTCAAGAGATCTTGAGAAGTGCCTGGACACAAGAATGGAAATGAGAGCATAGAAGAGCCCCGCGGAGGAATGTTTTCCTTATGCCGCGTACACACGTAGCAAACTGTCCGCCGGACTGTCCGCCGGACTTTCCGAACGAGCTACCTGCCCACACATGGCACTTTGCTCCGGACTATCCGCCGTACTTTTGAAATGAACGGACCCGCCCACACACACGCGGAGGAAAGTCCACTCATTTTGAGCGCGTCTCCAGGTAGCCGGGACCAGCAAAGGAGGCGTCACTGGCCCCGTCACCTGGTATGGACTTAGAGGAATCCCTATGCCGAAAAATCAGCGTGGGGGGCCCCCCCCCAGGTCCATATCAGACCCTTTTCCGAGCACGCTACCCGGCCGGCCAGGAAAGGGGGTGGGGACGAGCGAGTGCCCCCCCCCTCCTGAGCCGTACCAGGCCGAGTGCCCTCAACATGGGGGGTGCCTTGGGGAAGGGGGGCCGCCCCACCCAAAAGCACCTTGTCCCCATGTTGATGACAAGGGCCTCTTCCCGACAACCCTGGCCGTTGGTTGTCAGAGGCTGCGGGCGGGGGGCTTATCAGAATCCGGGAGCCCCCTTTAATAAGGGGGCCCCCAGATCCTGGCCCCGCACCCTATGTGAATGAGTATGGGGTACAATGTACCCCTACCCATTTACCTGTGAAAAAAAGTTTTAAAAAAAACAACACACAAGGGTTAAAATTGTTTATTGCACAGCTCCGGGGGTCTTCTTCCATCTTCGGGGTCTTCTCGCCGGACTCGTCCGCTATCTTCTGCTCTTTTGCTAGCTCTTTCACTAGCGGAGGAGCCCGGCTTTCTTCTTCGCCGCCACCCTCTTCTTCTGACTTCGGGGGTCTTGTCCCCCTCTTCGGTTCTTCTTGCCGGGCCACCGCGCCTTCTTCTAGCTCTTTTACAAGCGGTGGCCCGGTCTTCTGTCGGGAAAAGTCTGTTCATTTCAAAAGTACGGCGGACTGGCACACACACATGGCCGTACTGTCTGCCGAAATGCAAATCCGGCGCACAGATTGGAGTACAAAAATACTTTCTTAGTCCGCCGGACTTTTGGAGCCCACACACCTGCTGGTTAGTTCCTGAGCCCGGCTGTGTGTATCCATAGACACACAAAGTGCAGCTCGGCCCCGCCCCCTGCTCCCTCCTCATAGGGTCTGATTGACAGCAGCAGCCAATGTCTCCCAATGTTGCCTGTGTGAAGAGAGAGAGCAGCGCTGGCTGCAGGTGGGATGGCCCGGGACTGAGAGAGGACTTAGGTAAGTATATGGGGGGGGGGGGCATTGGCATAAAATAACCAAGAAGATTTTTCACCCCAACACAGGAAATGCCCCTTTAGAACAACTTCACCCCCCCCAGGCCTTTTCTGCCACTTATTGCTTGCATGTAACAATCATTGTTAGAACCCCCCAAATATATATTTCTAGTATAAAGCCGAGACCCCGGGGAATAAATTGGGGGGGTTTGTCATTTTTATATAATACAGAATTTGCAGAGACGTTTTTCCAACTTTTTGGGGAAAAAACACTTTAAACAAAAAAACATCTAAAAACAAATGAAATGCAAAACTCGCGATGTGACCAGCGCTTTATCTGTAAAATATAAAAGATGATGTCATAGTGAGTCAATAGATACCAAACATATAACAATGGCGCACCCTCGAGCAACCGCGACCAACCAAGTAAATGTTACTATCCATAGGCCATGCCTTTACAGGTGACCATAGCCAAGAGCCAATCAAAGCCGGTCCCAGTGGGGGGAGGGGCGGTGCCCCCCTTCCGCTGCTTCTAATAGCAATCGATCAGCTAGTGAGTCGCCAGATTGCCGGCCCCGGTTACCAGCAAAGAGAAAATCCAGATTGTCACTTAAAAAGGAAAAAGGGGGGGATCTCCTAATGGGGGCACTCGTTCCTATGTAAGTGGGAGGGGCCTCTGCAGAGCTGCACCCCCCTGGCGATGTCACTTCTCAGCTCTCTGCTCCGGGGGGGGGGAGGGGGGGCGCAGCGCTGAACCGCCAGCTGAAAAGTGAAGCAAAAGTCACCTTCTCTTCAGAGGGAAAATAAAAAAAAGCTCATCCTGTAAGGTGGAGATAAGCGTTGTGTGAGGGCCGCGCCGCGCACCCCGGGGACTCGTTCATTGACTTCCTGAGGAACATGAAACAATCGCTTCAAAATGTGTTCACCTCAGAGAAGAGAGGCGAGTGCCAAGAACTGTAAGTGCAGAATTCACCGGAGAGAGCGACTTACAGCCGAACCCCAGGAAAGGCGCCAAAGAAACCCGACAATTACCTTTCCACCATAGAAATGTGAAGGGATCGGGGGGCCGGGGGCCCCTCTGGCCCCGCCAACGGAAGGAGAAGGGGGCGGATTTCATGCAGCGAGGAGAGATTCATATCAGAAATTCTATAAAATGCTACAAAAGTTTATTAATACAAAACAGAAAAGTCAGTTACAGAATAAGAACGTTCGCTTTTATTTTCACACGATCCGTTCATCTTTTATTACTGCCCTCCAGTCCCCACACCCTCCCCGTCCAATCAAATGTTTCTCACCGATCACCCGAGTCACGTCCCCACCTCCCCCATTTACATGGCTCACCCAATCCATGCACTTTATTTCATCCGGACTCCAGCCTATTGAATTCTTAGTCTCCTCCAGTCACCGCGGGAGATCCCGCTTCCCGATTAGGGATGAGCTTGGCGTTCGGCGAATATCGAACGTTATGGGCCATTCGCTCCAAATTCGCGTGGCGCTTACGGCCCACAATGCACTGCACCATCGCAGTGCATTGCTGGCTCATGATTGGCCAAGCATGCACTGTGACCCCGCATGGTTGGCCAATCACAGCGCCGGCAGCGAAGAGAGCAATAATTGGCCACAGGCAAGATGCCTGTGGCCAATTATATCTCAGGGCGGTTTGGTGCACGCCCCACACTATATAAGGCCGCCAGCGCGGCGGCCTTGTGTAGTGTGTTCCGGTGTGCAGGGAGAGAGCAAGATAGGCAGGGACAGTGTGTTCTTTTCTCAGGCATCTGCAGGAGTGGATGTTGTGTGCCTCCAGCACAATATACACTACCCAATTGCTGGTTTTCCCATCTCCCTTCAGGCCATTACCATGTCTGGAAGGCCAGCAAGGAGAGGCAGACAGGCACGAGCCGATAAAAGAGGGCAAGCAGGCTCTGTGTCTAGAGACAACAGTGCTGGTCGTGGACGCGGTGCATCGTCATCATCAGCACGTGGCCATGGGACACGCTTGTCCTTCTTTTCGGCAGCTGGACGTGTTGAGCCGCATCATGCGGAAGACTTGATAGAGTGGATGACCAAGCCCTCTTCATCCTCCTCATCCTCTCTCACCCAGGCTCAGGGTACTAGCAAAGCAGCTGCCAACGCATCGTCTTCCCTCCTCTCAATGTCATCATCAGTGACTCCTTCCCTAGACCCACCACGTCCTCCTGAGGAGTCTCCTGAACTCTTTGAGCACAGTGTTGGGTACATGCTCCAGGAGGATGCCCAGTGTTTTCCAGGCTCTGATGATGATACTCAGCTAGAGGAAGGCAGTAGCGTGAATGCAGAGAGAGGGGATGCTCAAGAAGGACAGCAATCTGGCAGTCATGTTCCACAAGCTGCAGCATACTGCCAGGTTTGCTCCAGCGATGAAGAGGGAGGGGATGATGAGGGCACTGACTCCACGTGGGTGCCTGGTAGGAGAGAGGAAGAGGAGGTCCAACGAGGCAGGATGCCCTCCGGGGGCCAGCTTAGGGGCAGCACACCGACTGAATCACACCGCAGAGCTCCGCCTGTGCAGGGTGCTGCCTCTGCGCGTTATTCTAAAAGTTCTTTGGTGTGGGCCTTTTTTGAGACGAGTGCATCCGATCGCACCGCTGCTATTTGCAACATATGTCTCAAGCGTATCTCGCGTGGCCAAAACATCAGCCGCTTGGGCACCACATGCTTGACCAGACATATGTTGATCTGCCATGCAGCTCGTTGGCAAGCGTACCTCAAAGACCCACATCAAAGAACAAAGCGGACCTCTCCTTGCTCCTCATCAGCTGGGATCTCCAACCCCACTAGACCTTCAGTCCTCTCTGAAACCTGCTCTGAGAGGAATGAAGGTGTAGAATTAGGTGTGTCACAGCCAAGTGCTTCCGGGAACTCTGCTAGTGGTACATCCACGTCCGATTATAGCAGGCAAATGTCCCTGCCCCAGCTGCTGGACCGGCGAAAGAAGTTCACTCCCAGCCATCCACATGCCCAGCGGTTGAATGCTAGCTTGGCTAAATTGCTAGCACTTCAACTGCTGCCTTTTCAGTTGGTAGACTCGGCCCCCTTCTGTGAGTTTGTACAATGTGCGGTTCCTCAGTGGCAGGTCCCCAAACGCCACTTTTTCTCACGGAAGGCGATTCCGGCTCTCTACCGGCATGTGGAAGGCAATGTCCTTGCCTCGCTGGACAGGGCAGTCAGCGGTAAGGTACATATTACCGCTGACTCATGGTCCAGCAGGCATGGACAGGGACGTTACCTGTCTTTCACGGCCCATTGGGTCACTCTTCTGGCTGCTGGGAAGGATGCAGGACAAGGTGCAGTAGTGTTGGAGGTTGTTCCGCCACCACGCCATCAAAATGCTACTACTGGTTGTGACACACCTCTCTCCTCCACCCCCTCCTCTTCTTCTTCCTCCATGGCCTCTTCCAGTGCTCTGTCCTCAGAACCAGCGGTGCTCCGTAGGCGTTGCAGGGGCTACGCAAGTACGCAGGCAAAACGATGCCATGCTGTGCTTGCGCTGGTTTGTTTGGGGGACAGGAGCCACACTGGGGCGGATGTTTTGTCAGCTCTGCAGGGGCAGGCCGAGAGGTGGTTGACGCCACGCCAGCTTAAGCCAGGAATGGTGGTTTGAGACAATGGCACCAACCTCCTCTCCGCCCTCCGACAGGGACAACTGACCCATGTGCCCTGTGTAGCTCACGTCCTTAACCTGGTGGTGCAGCGGTTCTTGGGCAGGTACCCCGGCTTACAGGATGTCCTGAAGCAGGCCAGGAAAGTCTGTGTGCATTTCCGCCGATCATTTAATGCCTGTACTCGGCTGGCTGAGCTCCAAAAGGAGTTGAACCTGCCCAAGAACCGCCTTATATGTGACATGCCCACCAGGTGGAACTCAACGTTGGCCATGCTGCAGCGGCTGCACACACAGCAGAGGGCTATCAATGAGTACCTGTGCGACCACGGCACCAGGACAGGGTCAGGGGAGCTTGGTTTTTTTCTCACCACGCCAGTGGGGTATGATCAGGGATGCATGCACTGTCCTGTCACCGTTTGAGGAGGCCACAAGGATGGTGAGCAGTGACAGTGTATGCATCAGTGACACTGTACCTCTTGTCCACCTCTTGGAGCATACGCTGCGTGGAATAATGGACAGGGCACTTGAGGCAGAACAGAGGCAGGAAGAGGAGGACTTCCTTGCCTCTCAAGGCCCCCTTTATCCAGACAGTGTTCCTGCTGTGCCACCCATCACACAGGAAGAGGAAGAGGAGGAGGAGGAGGATGATTGGGTCAGCATGGAGGTGGAGGCTGGCACTCAGCATCAGCAGCAGCAGTCTTTTAGAGATGATTTACAGTCCCAAGAAACCCGTGGACTTGTACGTGGCTGGGAGGAGGTGGCTGCGGATCATGTTGTCCTTAGTGACCCAGAGGACTCCGGACTGAATGCTTCAGCTAACCTACGCTGCATGGCCTCCCTGATCCTGCAAAGCCTGCGTAAGGATCCTCGTATTCTTCAGATCAAGGAGAGGGACCATTACTGGCTGGCCACTCTCCTTGATCCACGGTACAAGGGTAAGGTTGCTGACCTTATCTTGCTGTCGCAGAGGGAGCAGAGGATGAGACATCTCCGGGAGGCCTTGCAGAAAGGTCTGTGCAACGCGTTCCCAGAGACAGGGAGGTTACAAACTCCTGGTCCTGGACAACGTGTTGCTGAGGCATCGGTCAGAAGGAGCGGTGGAGAAGGTGGCTGTCTGACCGATGCTTTCAGACAATTTTTTAGTCCGCAGCCCCAAGGTATGATCGGTTCCAGCACCCATCGCCAGCTTCTGATTTACATGGTGCAGGAATACCTAGGGGCAAGGTCAGACTTGGACACCTTTCCCACCGAAAATCCTCTGGATTACTGGGTCTTGAGGATGGATCACTGGCCAGAGCTTGCACAGTATGCAATTGAGCTACTGGCCTGTCCTGCATCCAGCGTTCTTTCGGAACGCACCTTCAGTGCTGCTGGTGGCTTTGTTACCGATCACAGGGTGCGCCTGTCCACCGAATCAGTTAATCGACTGACCTTCATCAAGATGAATCAGTCTTGGATCACCCACAGCTACCAAGCACCTGAAGCTGATGTAACTGAATAATTTTTTTTGAAATACCACATCCCTTCAAGACTGCCTATGCTGATGCTGAGTGACTGTCCTGTTATGTTGATTGTCTATCCTCTTCCTCCTCCGCTGATATGTTGGAAGAACATTTCTGGTTCTGGGTGATGCCACCAGCCCAATTTTTCAGCCCCTGTTTAACAGGGGCGTTTAATTACAATTTTTGATGCAATGCTTTGCAGCAGGGCTAATTCCTGCAATAAAACTAGAGTATATGGGAGAGGTTGCAGTGTCGTGGCACCAGCACCAGTGCCTAAGGCCCAATTTTTCTGCCCCTGTTTAACAGGGACATGTAATTACAATTCTTGATATAATATTTCACAGGAGGGCCCCTTCCTGCGCCCACCCAGAATAACGGTGAGGACTTATAGTGTTGTGGCACCAGCACCACAACCACCAAAGGTCAATTTTTCTACCACTGTTCAACAATGGCATGTAATTACAATTCTTGATATAATCGTTCACAGCAGGGCACTCCAGCGCCCACCAAGAGTCACTTTCAGGGCTTACAATGTTGTGGCAAAACCAACACCTTGTTCCGCCATTTCTGCAGAGCATATAGGGCAGGCCCCTACTTTCAAACATCCAAATTACAAACGTCTCCTACTTGCATACGGAAGTGAGATGAAAAAAGACGGACGGCAAAACAAATTATACAGGGGTGATAACTAGGGTTGCCACCTGTCCAGGATTCACTCGGACAGTTCGGGTTTTGAAATCATGTGTCCAGGTTTCAGACTGCCTGAAACCCGGACACATTATTCAGACTGGACAATGACTTCCCAGCAGGGTTGCTGGTTGCAGTTGTCTAAGCTGAGAGTGTCTGTTATACTTTCTTTCACACTGCGCAAAGCCAACACTAACAACCCCCCCCCCCAAACACACACACGCAGACGGGAGAGGAGAGAGGGCTTGAACTGCATCTCTTCCATCCGCCCCTACACCTCTGTGTCTGCCCACACTCCAATCACCATTGGCTGTGCCCCAGAAAAGCAATGTGGGGCAGGAAATTTGAAGTCCAGCAGCCTCAGATACATTTGGATGAGAGTTGCTAACTGCCAAGGGGTGAGTGAGCTCACCATCCATCCCTCTCTGTGACAGAAGTCTCTCCCTTCTCTCTCCTGCCTTTGAGCGAGTACACTAAGGTAAATCAGGGTTCTCAGAGTTACCCTTTACAACAGATGCCACAGTGTCCCCCCTTACATCAGAGTCCTCTCTGTACATCAGAATTCTCAGTGTTCCCCTTAAATCAGGGTTCTCAGAGCATCCCTTATGTTAGAGTCCCCAGAGTTCTCCCTTATATCAGAGTCTGCAGAGTACCCCTTACAGCGAAAGGGAACTCTGCGAGTTCAAATGTAAAAGGGGAACTCTGTGGACTCTGATGTAAAGGAGACTCTTGTTATTAACGTCATATGATTAGAAATGTTATTTAATAGCAAAATATATGTATAGTACTTACTATAAAAAAAATTGCTGTGCTCTGCGAAAGTGTTCGGGTTTGACTCAAAGAAAAGGTGGCAACCCTACTGATAACCCTTCCCCATGTTTTCCAAAAAGCTTAAAAATAGATCTTTTGACTGGAGCTACACTTTAAAAATGTACCAGTTGAAAATTACAAACAGATTCTACTTAACAACAAACCTCCCGAAAAAACTTCAGTTTTTAAAAACATTTTTTGCATTGACCCATGTCCCCTGGGGCAGGAGCCAGGTCCCCAAACCCTTTTTAGGACAGTATCTTGCATATTAGCCATTAAAATTAGCACTTTTTATTTCGAACGTTCGAGTCCCATAGACTTCAATGGGGTTCTAAAGTTCGCACAAATTTTTGGTCCGTTTGAAAGCTCTGGTGCGAACCGAACCGGGGGGTGTTCGGCTCATCCCTATTCCTGATGAAGCCCGATGACTGTCTGCCGGGGGTAACTAGTCTCACATCTGCCCCATACAACATCAGCACACGGCTCGATTCTTACACTGATTATAAACACTTATTTTTTTTAATGTGATTAATTACATTGCCATTGATTGCGTGCCAATCAAATTACAGATATCTTCCTGATGAAGCAGCTCCAGCCCCCGAAACGAGTTGAGATGTTATCCGTGATCAGTTATCCCGCTGTGATCTTCCCGCTTGGTGAGTATTATCTTGGTGATACACATCGATTGTTACCAACGTTCTTATTCTCAAAAGATTTTTCTGTTTTTTATTAATAAACTTTTCTACCATTTTATACAATTACTGATATGAATTTCGCCTCACTGCATGAGATCTGCCCCCTTCTTCTTCCCTTGGTGGGGCCCGGAGGGGGACCCGGCCCCCCGATCCCTTTGTTTCTAAATCCTCGGATGACGGTACAGCTTGATTCTTCTCACCGTCTTTACTCACAATTATTTGATTGTAGCGGCTACTCATACCTTACTACATGAAAGAAATGTGATTTATACGAAGCGAGGAACTCTCCGAATCCCACCGAGACAGAAGCTGAATCTTCTATTCTGTAGGATCATTGTCACCCGCTGTGCCCATTATGAGGGGTTCCCACCATCCCTGTGCTGAGTTCCCGGGTCTGTACACCCGCTGTGCCCATTATGAGGGGTTCCCACCATCCCTGTGCTGAGTTCCCGGGTCTGTACACCCGCTGTGCCCATTATGAGGGGTTCCCACCATCCCTGTGCTGAGTTCCCGGGTCTGTACACCCGCTGTGCCCATTATGAGGGTTTCCCACCATCCCTGTGCTGAGTTCCCGGGTCTGTACACCCGCTGTGCCCATTATCAGGGGTTCTCACCATCCCTGTGCTGAGTTCCCGGGTCTGTATACCAGCTGTGCCCATTATGAGGGGTTCCCACCATCCCTGTGCTGA
This sequence comes from Lithobates pipiens, assembly GCF_037356315.1. Taxonomy (NCBI): domain Eukaryota; kingdom Metazoa; phylum Chordata; class Amphibia; order Anura; family Ranidae; genus Lithobates; species Lithobates pipiens. The sequence continues at coordinate 893,819 of NW_027507758.1, forward strand.
GTTCCCGGGTCTGTACACCCGCTGTGCCCATTATGAGGGGTTCTCACCATCCCTGTGCTGAGTTCCCGGGTCTGTACACCCGCTGTGCCCATTATCAGGGGTTCTCACCATCCCTGTGCTGAGTTCCCGGGTCTGTATACCAGCTGTGCCCATTATGAGGGGTTCTCACCATCCCTGTGCTGAGTTCCCGGGTCTGTACACCCGCTGTGCCCATTATCAGGGGTTCTCACCATCCCTGTGCTGAGTTCCCGGGTCTGTACACCCGCTGTGCCCATTATGAGGGGTTCTCACCATCCCTGTGCTGAGTTCCCGGGTCTGTACACCCGCTGTGCCCATTATCAGGGGTTCTCACCATCCCTGTGCTGAGTTCCCGGGTCTGTATACCAGCTGTGCCCATTATGAGGGGTTCCCACCATCCCTGTGCTGAGTTCCCAGGTCTGTACACCCGCTGTGCCCATTATGAGGGGTTCCCACCATCCCTGTGCTGAGTTCCCGGGTCTGTATACCAGCTGTGCCCATTATGAGGGGTTCCCACCATCCCTGGGCTGAGTTCCCGGGTCTGTACACCCGCTGTGCCCATTATGAGGGGTTCCCACCATCCCTGTGCTGAGTTCCCGGGTCTGTACACCAGCTGTGCCCATTATGAGGGGTTCCCACCATCCCTGTGCTGAGTTCCCGGGTCTGTACACCCGCTGTGCCCATTATCAGGGGTTCTCACCATCCCTGTGCTGAGTTCCCGGGTCTGTATACCAGCTGTGCCCATTATGAGGGGTTCCCACCATCCCTGTGCTGAGTTCCCAGGTCTGTACACCCGCTGTGCCCATTATGAGGGGTTCCCACCATCCCTGTGCTGAGTTCCCGGGTCTGTATACCAGCTGTGCCCATTATGAGGGGTTCCCACCATCCCTGGGCTGAGTTCCCAGGTCTGTACACCCGCTGTGCCCATTATGAGGGGTTCCCACCATCCCTGTGCTGAGTTCCCGGGTCTGTATACCAGCTGTGCCCATTATGATGGGTTCCCACCATCCCTGTGCTGAGTTCCCAGGTCTGTACACCCGCTGTGCCCATTATGAGGGGTTCCCACCATCCCTGTGCTGAGTTCCCGGGTCTGTATACCAGCTGTGCCCATTATGAGGGGTTCCCACCATCCCTGGGCTGAGTTCCCGGGTCTGTACACCCGCTGTGCCCATTATGAGGGGTTCCCACCATCCCTGTGCTGAGTTCCCGGGTCTGTACACCCGCTGTGCCCATTATGAGGGGTTCCCACCATCCCTGTGCTGAGTTCCCGGGTCTGTATACCAGCTGTGCCCATTATGAGGGGTTCCCACCATCCCTGTGCGGAGTTCCCGGGTCTGTACCCCTTTGGCCTTGGGTTGTGAAGGCCCCTCCCCCGGCATTGTTTGCAGACCTGGGATAAGGAAGACACAGAAATATTTCCGGACTCTTTTGGTGACGATTGTTGAACATTCTTTTCTTTGTTTACAAATTATAAAAAGCTGCTCAGGTGAAAGAGCAACACCCCGGGGGCGGGGAATGGAAGTGAAAGGTGAGGAGTGGATGAAAAGGGGATTTCCTGTGATGGTAACAACCTATACATTGTACCTACCTAGAGGCTCCGCCCTCACCTCTACATTGTATCTACCTAGAGGCTCCGCCCTCACCTCTACATTGTACCTACCTAGAGGCTCCGCCCTCACCTCTACATTGTACCTACCTAGAGGCTCCGCCCTCACCTCTACATTGTACCTACCTAGAGGCTCCGCCCTCACCTCTACATTGTACCTACCTAGAGGCTCCGCCCTCACCTCTACATTGTACCTACCTAGAGGCTCCGCCCTCACCTCTACATTGTACCTACCTAGAGGCTCCGCCCTCACCTCTACATTGTACCTACCTAGAGGCTCCGCCCTCACCTCTACATTGTATCTACCTAGAGGCTCCGCCCTCACCTCTACATTGTATCTACCTAGAGGCTCCGCCCTCACCTCTACATTGTACCTACCTAGAGGCTCCGCCCTCACCTCTACATTGTACCTACCTAGAGGCTCCGCCCTCACCTCTACATTGTACCTACCTAGAGGCTCCGCCCTCACCTCTACATTGTACCTACCTAGAGGCTCCGCCCTCACCTCTACATTGTACCTACCTAGAGGCTCCGCCCTCACCTCTACATTGTACCTACCCAGAGGCTCCACCTTCAACTATACATAGTCCCCTAATGCCCCCTGTAGGTGGAAGTGCAAAATTCCATATATAGAGGTGAGTCTGCGGGGGAGGGAAGATTTAGGGGCGGTTCCCTCATCGGATCACTTATAGTGCAATTCTATCCCATTCACAATGAATCGCCCCAACATTCTTCCTAAGCACCACCCTGAAAAATCTCACTTTTATCTTCGGAATTATTCCTGAAATAGAGTACTTCCTGCGCCTGGGCTCTCTTTATATCAGAGTACTTCCTGCGCCTGGGCTCTCTTTATATCAGAGTACTTCCTGTGCCTGGGCTCTCTTTATATCGGAGTACTTCCTGTGCCTGGGCTCTCTTTATATCAGAGTACTTCCTGAGCCTGGGCTCTCTTTATATCGGAGTACTTCCTGTGCCTGGGCTCTCTTTATATCAGAGTACTTCCTGAGCCTGGGCTCTCTTTATATCGGAGTACTTCCTGTGCCTGGGCTCTCTTTATATCAGAGTACTTCCTGTGCCCGGGCTCTCTTTATATCAGAGTACTTCCTGTGCCTGGGCTCTCTTTATATCGGAGTACTTCCTGTGCCTGGGCTCTCTTTATATCGGAGTACTTCCTGAGCCTGGGCTCTCTTTATATCAGAGTACTTCCTGTGCCTGGGCTCTCTTTATATCAGAGTACTTCCTGTGCCTGGGCTCTCTTTATATCAGAGTACTTCCTGTGCCTGGGCTCTCTTTATATCGGAGTACTTCCTGTGCCTGGGCTCTCTTTATATCAGAGTACTTCCTGAGCCTGGGCTCTCTTTATATCGGAGTACTTCCTGTGCCTGGGCTCTCTTTATATCAGAGTACTTCCTGAGCCTGGGCTCTCTTTATATCGGAGTACTTCCTGTGCCTGGGCTCTCTTTATATCAGAGTACTTCCTGTGCCCGGGCTCTCTTTATATCAGAGTACTTCCTGTGCCTGGGCTCTCTTTATATCGGAGTACTTCCTGTGCCTGGGCTCTCTTTATATCAGTGTACTTCCTGAGCCTGGGCTCTCTTTATATCAGAGTACTTCCTGCGCCTGGGCTCTCATTATATCAGAGTACTTCCTGAGCCTGGGCTCTCTTTATATCGGAGTACTTCCTGAGCCTGGGCTCTCTTTATATCAGAGTACTTCCTGTGCCTGGGCTCTCTTTATATCAGAGTACTTCCTGAGCCTGGGCTCTCTTTATATCAGAGTACTTCCTGTGCCTGGGCTCTCTTTATATCGGAGTACTTCCTGCGCCTGGGCTCTCTTTATATCGGAGTACTTCCTGCGCCTGGGCTCTCTTTATATCGGAGTACTTCCTGCGCCTGGGCTCTCTTTATATCAGAGTACTTCCTGCGCCTGGGCTCTCTTTATATCGGAGTACTTCCTGCGCCTGGGCTCTCTTTATATCGGAGTACTTCCTGCGCCCGGGCTCTCTTTATATCAGAGTACTTCCTGTGCCTGGGCTCTCTTTATATCAGAGTACTTCCTGTGCCCGGGCTCTCTTTATATCAGAGTACTTCCTGTGCCTGGGCTCTCTTTATATCGGAGTACTTCCTGTGCCTGGGCTCTCTTTATATCGGAGTACTTCCTGAGCCTGGGCTCTCTTTATATCAGAGTACTTCCTGTGCCTGGGCTCTCTTTATATCAGAGTACTTCCTGAGCCTGGGCTCTCTTTATATCAGAGTACTTCCTGTGCCTGGGCTCTCTTAATATCGGAGTACTTCCTGCGCCTGGGCTCTCTTTATATCGGAGTACTTCCTGCGCCTGGGCTCTCTTTATATCGGAGTACTTCCTGCGCCTGGGCTCTCTTTATATCAGAGTACTTCCTGTGCCTGGGCTCTCTTTATATCGGAGTACTTCCTGCGCCTGGGCTCTCTTTATATCGGAGTACTTCCTGCGCCCGGGCTCTCTTTATATCAGAGTACTTCCTGAGCCTGGGCTCTCTTTATATCGGTGTACTTCCTGTGCCTGGGCTCTCTTTATATCGGAGTACTTCCTGCGCCTGGGCTCTCTTTATATCGGAGTACTTCCTGCGCCTGGGCTCTCTTTATATCGGAGTACTTCCTGCGCCTGGGCTCTCTTTATATCGGAGTACTTCCTGCGCCTGGGCTCTCTTTATATCAGTGTACTTCCTGTGCCTGGGCTCTCTTTATATCGGTGTACTTCCTGTGCCTGGGCTCTCTTTATATCAGTGTACTTCCTGTGCCTGGGCTCTCTTTATATCGGAGTACTTCCTGCGCCTGGGCTCTCTTTATATCAGAGTACTTCCTGTGCCTAGGCACTGCTGTTATCCAATAGTTTCCTGTGCCTACACATTCCTATGATCAGTGCACTTCCTGTGCCTAGGCATACTTTATATCACTAGACACTTCATATCACTATAATAATCCGCTATGGGGGGCGTGTCATAGTGACCTCCTTATATCACTATAATAATCCCCGGAGATCCCGCCATCAGGGGCTTCTTCAGGCACTTCCTGTTATCGGGTGACAACTCTCTGTCTCTGGTTCCTGTGTTGTCACTCGGGTTTCCAATGGAGAACACATGACACAGACACGGCCCCTCCCCCAAGAAATGGCTTCACTGGAGTGTATGGAGACAGGAAGTGGCTGCAAAGCAGCTGTGAGGAATCCGCAGCAAGAAAGGACAAAATGGTGAAAGTGAGGATCTGACTGAAGAAAGTTTAGAATTCCCGGCGCAGTATATATACTGTATACACACATAGAACAAGAGGGGGGGCAGGAGGGGCACACTGGGGTATCATGTGAGGGGGGCCGCCACAAGGACACTGATGGGGGAATTGTGTTGGAAGGGGGAATTTGGGGGGCAGCAGGGGGTATTATTCTAGGAGGGGAAATTTGCAGGGGGGGGGGGGCTAATAGTGGTGATCTAGGTGGATTTGTGTTGGGGGAGGGAGAGATGTGTACAGGGAGGAGACATTTTAGAGGTCCCCCCTTATCATATCAGAGGCCCCCCTTATCATATCAGAGCCCCCCTTATCATATCAGACAGAGGCCCCCCTTATCATATCAGAGGTCCCCCTTATCATATCAGAGGCCCCCCTTATCATATCAGACAGAGGCCCCCCTTATCATATCAGAGGTCCCCCTTATCATATCAGAGGCCCCCCTTATCATATCAGACAGAGGCCCCCCTTATCATATCAGAGGTCCCCCTTATCATATCAGAGGTCCCCTTATCATATCAGAGGCCCCCTTATCATATCAGAGGTCCCCCTTATCATATCAGAGGCCCCTTATCATATCAGAGGTCCCCCTTATCATATCAGAGCCCCCCTTATCATATCAGACAGAGGCCCCCCTTATCATATCAGAGGTCCCCCTTATCATATCAGAGGCCCCCTTATCATATCAGAGGCCCCCTTATCATATCAGAGACCCCCTTATCATATCAGAGGCCCCCTTATCATATCAGAGACCCCCTTATCATATCAGAGGTCCCCCTTATCATATCAGAGGCCCCTTATCATATCAGAGACCCCCTTATCATATCAGAGGCCCCCTTATCATATCAGAGACCCCCTTATCATATCAGAGGTCCCCCTTATCATATCAGAGGCCCCTTATCATATCAGAGGTCCCCCTTATCATATCAGAGCCCCCCTTATCATATCAGACAGAGGCCCCCCTTATCATATCAGAGGTCCCCCTTATCATATCAGAGCCCCCCTTATCATATCAGAGGCCCCCTTATCATATCAGAGGTCCCCCTTATCATATTAGAGGCCCCCTTATCATATCAGAGACCCCCTTATCATATTAGAGGCCCCCTTATCATATCAGAGGTGCCCCCTTATCATATCAGAGACCCCCTTATCATATCAGAGGTGCCCCTTATCATATCAGAGCCCCCCTTATCATATTAGAGGCCCCCTTATCATATCAGAGGTGCCCCCTTATCATATCAGAGCCCCCCTTATCATATCAGAGTTCCCCCTTATCATATCAGAGCCCCCCTTATCATATCAGAGCCCCCCTTATCATATCAGAGTTCCCCCTTATCATATCAGAGGCCCCCCCCTTATCATATCAGAGGCCGCCCTTATCATATCAGAGCCCCCCCCTTATCATATCAGAGGTCCCCCTTATCATATCAGAGACCCCCTTATCATATCAGAGACCCCCTTATCATATCAGAGGCCCCTTATCATACCAGAGGCCCCCCTTATCATATCAGAGGCCCCCTTATATCAGAGGTCCCCCTTATCATATCAGAGGCCCCTTATCATATCAGAGGCCCCTTATCATATCAGAGTCCCCCTCATCATATCAGAGGCCCCTTATCATATCAGAGGCCCCCCCTTATCATATCAGAGACCCCCTTATCATATCAGAGGCCGCCCTTATCATATCAGAGGCCCCCCTTATCATATCAGAGGCCCCCCTTATCATATCAGAGACCCCCTTATCATATCAGAGGCCCCTTATCATATCAGAGTCCCCCTTATCATATCAGAGGTCCCCCTTATCATATCAGAGCCCCCCTTATCATATCAGAGCCCCCCTTATCATATCAGAGCCCCCCTTATCATATCAGAGGCCGCCCTTATCATATCAGAGGCCCCCTTATCATATCAGAGCCCCCCTTATCATATCAGAGCCCCCCTTATCATATCAGAGGCCCCTTATCATATCAGAGCCCCCCTTATCATATCACAGGCCCCCCTTATCATATCAGAGGCCCTCCTTATCATATCAGAGACCCCCTTATCGTATCAGAGCCCCCCTTATCATATCAGAGCCCCCCTTATCATATCAGAGGCCCCCCTTATCATATCAGAGCCCCCCTTATCATATCAGAGGCCCCCCTTATCATATCAGAGGCCCCCCTTATCATATCAGAGACCCCCTTATCATATCAGAGTCCCCCTCATCATATCAGAGCCCCCCTTATCATATCAGAGGCCCCCTTATCATATCAGAGGCCCCTTATCATATCAGAGACCCCCTTATCATATCAGAGGCCCCCCTTATCATATCAGAGACCCCTTATCATATCAGAGACCCCCTTATCATATCAGAGGCCCCTTATCATATCAGAGCCCCCCTCATCATATCAGACACCCCCTTATCATATCAGAGGCCCCTTATCATATCAGAGCCCCCCTTATCATATCAGAGGCCCCCTTATCATATCAGAGGCCCCCCTTATCATATCAGAGACCCCCTTATCATATCAGAGCCCCCTTATCATATCAGAGGCCCCTTATCATATCAGAGCCCCCCTTATCATATCAGAGCCCCCTTATCATATCAGAGCCCCCCTTATCATATCAGAGCCCCCCTTATCATTTCAGAGGCCCCCTTATCATATCAGAGGCCCCCCTCATCATATCAGAGCCCCCCTTATCATATCAGAGCCCCCCTTATCATATCAGAGCCCCCCCTTATCATATCAGAGACCCCCTTATCATATCAGAGTCCCCCTTATCATATCAGAGGCCCCCTTATCATATCAGAGCCCCCCTTATCATATCAGAGCCCCTTTATCATATCAGAGGCCCCCTTATCATATCAGAGCCCCTTTATCATATCAGAGGCCCCCCTCATCATATCAGAGCCCCCCTTATCATATCAGAGCCCCTTTATCATATCAGAGCCCCACATATCATATCAGAGCCCCCCTTATCATATCAGAGCCCCCCTTATCATATCAGAGCCCCTTTATCATATCAGAGGCCCCCCTCATCATATCAGAGCCCCCCTTATCATATCAGAGCCCCTTTATCATATCAGAGCCCCACATATCATATCAGAGCCCCCCTTATCATATCAGAGCCCCTTTATCATATCAGAGGCCCCCCTCATCATATCAGAGCCCCCCTTATCATATCAGAGCCCCTTTATCATATCAGAGCCCCACATATCATATCAGAGCCCCCCTTATCATATCAGAGACCCCCTTATCATATCAGAGCCCCCCTTATCATATCAGAGTCCCCCTTATCATATCAGAGGCCCCCCTCATCATATCAGAGCCCCCCTTATCATATCAGAGCCCCTTTATCATATCAGAGGCCCCCCCTTATCATATCAGAGGCCCCCCCTTATCATATCAGAGCCCCCCTTATGATATCAGTAGGGGGAGGTGGGGGGTCCGGAAGGGGTGCATTTCTCTGTATTGATGAATATTGGGTGCCCAGGATCAGTCATTGGTTGCCATGGTGATGGTGAGCTGACCACCATCGCTATAGCAACCAGTGACATCATACATCCTGACCCTAGAGCGTGATTGGTTGTTCTGGTGCTGGCAGCTGGCCACACATTGGTCCAAGTCCTGGGCTTGTGGCACCCCGCGGAGGGGGAGGGGGAGTCCAGACAGCTCCCAGGGTGTGAAATACTGGGGTGGAGTTCACCAGGAGAACCCAACACATTTCAGGGGTCCGCAAAGTCCCCCTTCTTCAGGGCTACAAACATGTAGATATAGACTAGATACGGATTTGATCATATGTGATCCTGGGCCCTGAAGAAGGGGGGGCTCTTGTCACTCCTGAAACGCGTTGGTTTCTCCCAGTGAACTGCAAAAAAAACTTAAACTGGGCATCGGGGGCCAGGACAAGGGGTGGGCAGGAGGGCCAGCAGCCCTGGGCACTTTGGTATTCTGTGAGGTGGGGGGGGGGGGGGGTGCTGCGAGTAGATTGGAGGGCAAGGAGTTGTATTGGGGGGATTGTGTTGGGGGGTTTGGAGGGTGGGCAATGGGTAAGATTGGGTCTAGGAGGGGAAATTTGGGGGATTTGTGTTGGGGGAGGGGGATTTGGAGGGTGGGCAATGGGTAAGATTGGGTCTAGGAGGGGAAATTTGGGGGATTTGTGTTGGGAAGGAGGATGGGGGGAGAGGATTTGTGTTGGTGGGGGGATTTCTGGTGGGGGCTGATTTGATCTGGGAAGGGGGATTTATGCTCAGGGGATAAGCGCGGGTTGTTTTTTCGGGAGGGGGGGGGGTTTCTGACACATTATGCTCATGCTTCTTGGGGGGAGGGGCACAGTTGGCATGCTCTCCTGGGCTCTAGATGACCTTGTCCCCCCGGCACTACTGGGCATTATAAGTGGGGTGGAGCTTCTATTCTCCGCCTCATTTGCATGTATGTGACCCCATTGGTGGGAGGGCCGGCGCGCGGCTGGCAAGGAGGAGGGGCTTAGTGGGGGCGATCGTCTGATTTGGAATGAAGTTTTCCTTTTCTAGACATGAGAAGTATTTTTAGTGTTGGGGGGGTGGGGGGAGGGGGGGCACAAAATTGCTGATATTGATTGACGATTGGCGATCGGTTTTCTGATGCCGGAGAGATCCCTTCCCCCGTGATTGGAAAACCTGGGAATGGAATTCATTCCACATGTGGATTCCATCATGGGATGTAATGACATCGGCGCGGTTCAGTTTGGGTTCACGGAACGCGCCGATCGTTACGATGTGGTGGGGCCGCCAATACTCTATGGAGGGAGATTTACTACAAATGGAGAATGCAAAACCCGCTGCAGCTCTGCGGGGGAGCCAATCAGCTGCCAGGATCTTTTTTGATCAAAGCTTTATTTAAAAAGCTGACATTAGAATCTGATTGGCTCCCACGCAGAGCTGCACCAGATTTCACAGCCCACTTTTAGTAAATCTCCCCCCCATAGATATGACCAAAGTGGACAACTGACCATCACATCTGTGTGACCTCATTGGACATCCCAAGCTAAAATGATGGAGCTGAACCCCTCCCCCCCCCCCAAAAAAAATCATTACAATTGAGATGCTCACCCTTCCCCCATGGCCATTAATATAGAATTAGACCATTTGGGAGGTCAGGTACTGATGTTGGATGAGAAGACCTGGATCACATGTTGGGCCCCTTCTTGGGTGCCAATAAAGCAACCCCTGGCTACAATCAGGCTTCCAAATCACCCCAAATGTGATCAGTAGGGATGAGGTCAGGACTCTGTGCAGGACACTCGAGTTCCTCCACACCAAACTGCTCACACCTTGTCTTTATGGAGCTGGCTTTGTACACGGGGGGGGGGGGGGGGGGTCACAGTCATGCTTTGTACATGGGGGGGGGGGGGGTCACAGTCATGCTTTGTACACGGGGGGTCACAGTCATGCCTTGTACACGGGGGGTCACAGTCATGCCTTGTACACGGGGGGTCACAGTCATGCTTTGTACATGGGGGGGTCACAGTCATGCTTTGTACATGGGGGGGTCACAGTCATGCCTTGTACATGGGGGGGGTCACAGTCATGCTTTGTACATGGGGGGGTCACAGTCATGCTTTGTACATGGGGGGGTCACAGTCATGCTTTGTACATGGGGGGGGTCACAGTCATGCTTTGTACATGGGGGGGTCACAGTCATGCCTTGTACATGGGGGGGGTCACAGTCATGCTTTGTACATGGGGGGGGGTCACAGTCATGCCTTGTACATGGGGGGGTCACAGTCATGCTTTGTACATGGGGGGGTCACAGTCATGCCTTGTACATGGGGGGGTCACAGTCATGCCTTGTACATGGGGGGGTCACAGTCATGCCTTGTACATGGGGGGGGGGTCACAGTCATGCTTTGTACATGGGGGGGGTCACAGTCATGCCTTGTACATGGGGGGTCACAGTCATGCTTTGTACATGGGGGGGTCACAGTCATGCTTTGTACATGGGGGGGTCACAGTCATGCTTTGTACATGGGGGGTCACAGTCATGCTTTGTACATGGGGGGGTCACAGTCATGCTTTGTACATGGGGGGGTCACAGTCATGCTTTGTACATGGGGGGGTCACAGTCATGCTTTGTACATGGGGGGGTCACAGTCATGCCTTGTACATGGGGGGGTCACAGTCATGCTTTGTACATGGGGGGGGTCACAGTCATGCTTTGTACATGGGGGGTCACAGTCATGCTTTGTACATGGGGGGGTCACAGTCATGCCTTGTACATGGGGGGTCACAGTCATGCTTTGTACATGGGGGGGTCACAGTCATGCTTTGTACATGGGGGGGGTCACAGTCATGCTTTGTACATGGGGGGTCACAGTCATGCTTTGTACATGGGGGGGTCACAGTCATGCCTTGTACATGGGGGGTCACAGTCATGCCTTGTACATGGGGGGGTCACAGTCATGCTTTGTACATGGGGGGGTCACAGTCATGCCTTGTACATGGGGGGTCACAGTCATGCTTTGTACATGGGGGGGGTCACAGTCATGCTTTGTACATGGGGGGTCACAGTCATGCTTTGTACATGGGGGGGTCACAGTCATGCTTTGTACATGGGGGGGTCACAGTCATGCTTTGTACATGGGGGGGTCACAGTCATGCCTTGTACATGGGGGGGTCACAGTCATGCTTTGTACATGGGGGGGTCACAGTCATGCTTTGTACATGGGGGGGTCACAGTCATGCTTTGTACATGGGGGGGTCACAGTCATGCCTTGTACATGGGGGGTCACAGTCATGCTTTGTACATGGGGGGGTCACAGTCATGCTTTGTACATGGGGGGGTCACAGTCATGCCTTGTACATGGGGGGGTCACAGTCATGCTTTGTACATGGGGGGGTCACAGTCATGCCTTGTACATGGGGGGGGGGGTCACAGTCATGCTTTGTACATGGGGGGGGGGTCACAGTCACGCTTTGTACATGGGGGGGGTCACAGTCATGCTTTGTACATGGGGGTCACAGTCATGCTTTGTACATGGGGGGGTCACAGTCATGCTTTGTACATGGGGGGGTCACAGTCATGCTTTGTACATGGGGGGGTCACAGTCATGCCTTGTACATGGGGGGGTCACAGTCATGCTTTGTACATGGGGGGGTCACAGTCATGCTTTGTACATGGGGGGGTCACAGTCATGCTTTGTACATGGGGGGGTCACAGTCATGCCTTGTACATGGGGGGTCACAGTCATGCTTTGTACATGGGGGGGTCACAGTCATGCTTTGTACATGGGGGGGTCACAGTCATGCCTTGTACATGGGGGGGTCACAGTCATGCTTTGTACATGGGGGGGTCACAGTCATGCCTTGTACATGGGGGGGGGGGTCACAGTCATGCTTTGTACATGGGGGGGGTCACAGTCATGCCTTGTACATGGGGGGGTCACAGTCATGCTTTGTACATGGGGGGGGGTCACAGTCATGCTTTGTACATGGGGGGTCACAGTCATGCTTTGTACATGGGGGGGGGTCACAGTCATGCTTTGTACATGGGGGGGTCACAGTCATGCCTTGTACATGGGGGGGGGGTCACAGTCATGCTTTGTACATGGGGGGGGTCACAGTCATGCCTTGTACATGGGGGGGTCACAGTCATGCTTTGTACATAGGGGGGTCACAGTCATGCTTTGTACATGGGGGGGTCACAGTCATGCTTTGTACATGGGGGGGTCACAGTCATGCTTTGTACATAGGGGGGTCACAGTCATGCTTTGTACATGGGGGGGGGGGGTCACAGTCATGCCTTGTACACGGGGGGTCACAGTCATGCCTTGTACACGGGGGGTCACAGTCATGCTTTGTACACGGGGGGTCACAGTCATGCCTTGTACATGGGGGGTCACAGTCATGCTTTGTACACGGGGGGTCACAGTCATGCCTTGTACATGGGGGGGTCACAGTCATGCTTTGTACATGGGGGGGGGGGTCACAGTCATGCTTTGTACATGGGGGGGGGTCACAGTCATGCTTTGTACACGGGGGGTCACAGTCATGCCTTGTACATGGGGGGGTCACAGTCATGCTTTGTACACGGGGGGTCACAGTCATGCCTTGTACATGGGGGGGTCACAGTCATGCTTTGTACACGGGGGGGGGGTCACAGTCATGCTTTGTACATGGGGGGGTCACAGTCATGCTTTGTACATGGGGGGGTCACAGTCATGCCTTGTACACGGGGGGTCACAGTCATGCCTTGTACACGGGGGGTCACAGTCATGCCTTGTACATGGGGGGGGGTCACAGTCATGCCTTGTACATGGGGGGGGGGTCACAGTCATGCTTTGTACATGGGGGGGGTCACAGTCATGCCTTGTACATGGGGGGTCACAGTCATGCTTTGTACATGGGGGGGTCACAGTCATGCTTTGTACATGGGGGGGTCACAGTCATGCCTTGTACATGGGGGGGGTCACAGTCATGCTTTGTACATGGGGGGGTCACAGTCATGCCTTGTACATGGGGGGGTCACAGTCATGCTTTGTACATGGGGGGGTCACAGTCATGCTTTGTACATGGGGGGGGGTCACAGTCATGCTTTGTACATGGGGGGGTCACAGTAATGCTTTGTACATGGGGGGGGGGTCACAGTCATGCTTTGTACATGGGGGGGTCACAGTCATGCTTTGTACATGGGGGTCACAGTCATGCTTTGTACATGGGGGGGTCACAGTCATGCTTTGTACACGGGGGGGGGGGGGGGTCACAGTCATGCTTTTTACATGGGGGGGGTCACAGTCATGCCTTGTACATGGGGGGGTCACAGTCATGCTTTGTACATGGGGGTCACAGTCATGCTTTGTACATGGGGGGGTCACAGTCATGCTTTGTACACGGGGGGGGGGGGGGGTCACAGTCATGCTTTGTACATGGGGGGGTCACAGTCATGCTTTGTACATGGGGGGGTCACAGTCATGCTTTGTACATGGGGGGGGTCACGGTCATGCTTTGTACATGGGGGGGTCACAGTCATGCTTTGTACATGGGGGGGGTCACAGTCATGCTTTGTACATGGGGGGGGGGGTCACAGTCATGCTTTGTACATGGGGGGGGGGGTCACAGTCATGCTTTGTACATGGGGGGGTCACAGTCATGCTTTGTACATGGGGGGTCACAGTCATGCTTTGTACATGGGGGGTCACAGTCATGCTTTGTACATGGGGGGGGTCACAGTCATGCTTTGTACATGGGGGGGTCACAGTCATGCTTTGTACATGGGGGGGGTCACAGTCATGCTTTGTACATGGGGGGGGTCACAGTCATGCTTTGTACATGGGGGGGTCACAGTCATGCTTTGTACATGGGGGGGTCACAGTCATGCTTTGTACATGGGGGGGGGGGTCACAGTCATGCTTTGTACATGGGGGGGTCACAGTCATGCTTTGTACATGGGGGGGGGTCACAGTCATGCTTTGTACACGGGGGGGTCACAGTCATGCTTTGTACATGGGGGGGGTCACAGTCATTCCTTGTACATGGGGGAGGGGGGTCACGGTCATGCCTTGTACACGGGGGGAGGGGGGTCCACGGTCATGCTTTGTACATGGGGGGGTCACAGTCATGCTTTGTACATGGGGGGGTCACAGTCATGCTTTGTACATGGGGGGGGTCACGGTCATGCTTTGTACATGGGGGGGGTCACGGTCATGCTTTGTACATGGGGGGGGTCACAGTCATGCTTTGTAAATGGGGGGGTCACGGTCATGCTTTGTACATGGGGGGGGTCACAGTCATGCTTTGTACATGGGGGGGTCACGGTCATGCTTTGTACATGGGGGGGGGGGGTCACAGTCATGCTTTGTACATGGGGGGGGTCACGGTCATGCTTTGTACATGGGGGGGGGTCACAGTCATGCCTTGTACATGGGGGGGTCACAGTCATGCTTTGTACATGGGGGGGGGTCACGGTCATGCTTTGTACATGGGGGGGGTCACAGTCATGCTTTGTACATGGGGGGGTCACGGTCATGCTTTGTACATGGGGGGGGGTCACAGTCATGCTTTGTACATGGGGGGGTCACGGTCATGCTTTGCACATGGGGGGGGGTCACAGTCATGCTTTGTACATGGGGGGGGTCACGGTCATGCCTTGTACATGGGGGGGGTCACAGTCATGCTTTGTACATGGGGGGGGTCACAGTCATGCTTTGTACATGGGGGGGGTCACGGTCATGCCTTGTACATGGGGGGGTCACAGTCATGCTTTGTACATGGGGGGGGGGTCACAGTCATGCTTTGTGCATGGGGGGGGTCACGGTCATGCCTTGTACATGGGGGGGTCACAGTCATGCTTTGTACATGGGGGGGGTCACGGTCATGCTTTGTACATGGGGGGGGTCACAGTCATGCTTTGTACATGGGGGGGTCACAGTCATGCTTTGTACATGGGGGGGGTCACAGTCATGCTTTGTACATGGGGGGGTCACAGTCATGCTTTGTACATGGGGGGGTCACAGTCATGCTTTGTACATGGGGGGGGGGGGGTCACAGTCATGCTTTGTACATGGGGGGGTCACAGTCATGCTTTGTACACGGGGGGGTCACAGTCATGCTTTGTACATGGGGGGGGTCACAGTCATGCTTTGTACACGGGGGGGTCACAGTCATGCTTTGTACATGGGGGGGTCACAGTCATGCTTTGTACACGGGGGGGTCACAGTCATGCTTTGTACATGGGGGGGGTCACAGTCATGCTTTGTACATGGGGGGGTCACAGTCATGCTTTGTACACGGGGGGGTCACAGTCATGCTTTGTACATGGGGGGGTCACAGTCATGCTTTGTACACGGGGGGGTCACAGTCATGCTTTGTACATGGGGGGGTCACAGTCATGCTTTGTACATGGGGGGGGTCACGGTCATGCTTTGTACATGGGGGGGGTCACGGTCATGCTTTGTACATGGGGGGGGGTCACAGTCATGCTTTGTACATGGGGGGTCACAGTCATGCTTTGTACATGGGGGGGTCACGGTCATGCTTTGTACATGGGGGGGGGTCACAGTCATGCTTTTTACATGGGGGGGGGGTCACGGTCATGCTTTGTACATGGGGGGGGGGGTCACAGTCATGCCTTGTACATGGGGGGGGTCACAGTCATGCTTTGTACATGGGGGGGGTCACGGTCATGCTTTGTACATGGGGGGGGTCACAGTCATGCTTTGTACATGGGGGGGTCACGGTCATGCTTTGTACATGGGGGGGGGGTCACAGTCATGCTTTGTACATGGGGGGGGTCACAGTCATGCTTTGTACATGGGGGGGTCACAGTCATGCTTTGTACATGGGGGGAGTCACGGTCATGCCTTGTACATGGGGGGGGGTCACAGTCATGCTTTGTACATGGGGGGGGTCACAGTCATGCTTTGTACATGGGGGGGGGTCACGGTCATGCTTTGTACATGGGGGGGGGTCACAGTCATGCTTTGTACATGGGGGGGGTCACGGTCATGCTTTGTACATGGGGGGGGGTCACAGTCATGCTTTGTACATGGGGGGGGTCACGGTCATGCTTTGTACATGGGGGGGGGGTCACAGTCATGCTTTGTACATGGGGGGGTCACGGTCATGCTTTGTACATGGGGGGGGTCACAGTCATGCTTTGTACATGGGGGGGGTCACAGTCATGCTTTGTACATGGGGGGGGTCACAGTCATGCTTTGTACATGGGGGGGGGTCACGGTCATGCCTTGTACATGGGGGGGGTCACAGTCATGCTTTGTACATGGGGGGGGTCACAGTCATGCTTTGTACATGGGGGGGGGTCACGGTCATGCTTTGTACATGGGGGGGTCACAGTCATGCTTTGTACATGGGGGGGTCACAGTCATGCTTTGTACATGGGGGGGGGTCACGGTCATGCCTTGTACATGGGGGGGTCACAGTCATGCTTTGTACATGGGGGGGGGGTCACGGTCATGCTTTGTACATGGGGGGGGTCACAGTCATGCTTTGTACATGGGGGGGTCACAGTCATGCTTTGTACATGGGGGGGGTCACAGTCATGCTTTGTACATGGGGGGGGGTCACAGTCATGCTTTGTACATGGGGGGGGTCACAGTCATGCTTTGTACATGGGGGGGGTCACAGTCATGCTTTGTACATGGGGGGGGTCACAGTCATGCCTTGTACATGGGGGGGGGTCACAGTCATGCTTTGTACATGGGGGGGGTCACAGTCACGCTTTGTACATGGGGGGGGGTCACAGTCATGCTTTGTACATGGGGGGGGTCACAGTCACGCTTTGTACATGGGGGGGGTCACAGTCACGCTTTGTACATGGGGGGGGTCACAGTCACGCTTTGTACATGGGGGGGGGGTCACAGTCGTGCTTTGTACATGGGGGGGTCACAGTCATGCTTTGTACATGGGGGGGGTCACAGTCATGCTTTGTACATGGGGGGGTCACAGTCATGCTTTGTACATGGGGGGGTCACAGTCATGCTTTGTACATGGGGGGGTCACAGTCATGCTTTGTACATGGGGGGGGTCACAGTCATGCTTTGTACATGGGGGGGGGTCACAGTCATGCTTTGTACATGGGGGGGGGTCACAGTCATGCTTTGTACATGGGGGGGTCACAGTCACGCTTTGTACATGGGGGGGGTCACAGTCATGCTTTGTACATGGGGGGGGTCACAGTCATGCCTTGTACATGGGGGGGTCACAGTCATGCTTTGTACATGGGGGTCACAGTCATGCTTTGTACATGGGGGTCACAGTCATGCTTTGTACACGGGGGGGGGGGGGGGGGGGTCACAGTCATGCTTTGTACATGGGGGGGTCACAGTCATGCTTTGTACATGGGGGGGTCACAGTCATGCTTTGTACATGGGGGGGGTCACGGTCATGCTTTGTACATGGGGGGGTCACAGTCATGCTTTGTACATGGGGGGGGTCACAGTCATGCTTTGTACATGGGGGGGGGGGTCACAGTCATGCTTTGTACATGGGGGGGTCACAGTCATGCTTTGTACATGGGGGGTCACAGTCATGCTTTGTACATGGGGGGTCACAGTCATGCTTTGTACATGGGGGGGGTCACAGTCATGCTTTGTACATGGGGGGGTCACAGTCATGCTTTGTACATGGGGGGGGTCACAGTCATGCTTTGTACATGGGGGGGTCACAGTCATGCTTTGTACATGGGGGGGTCACAGTCATGCTTTGTACATGGGGGGGGGGTCACAGTCATGCTTTGTACATGGGGGGGTCACAGTCATGCTTTGTACATGGGGGGGGTCACAGTCATGCTTTGTACACGGGGGGGTCACAGTCATGCTTTGTACATGGGGGGGGTCACAGTCATTCCTTGTACATGGGGGAGGGGGGTCACGGTCATGCCTTGTACACGGGGGGAGGGGGGTCACGGTCATGCTTTGTACATGGGGGGGTCACAGTCATGCTTTGTACATGGGGGGGTCACAGTCATGCTTTGTACATGGGGGGGGTCACGGTCATGCTTTGTACATGGGGGGGGTCACGGTCATGCTTTGTACATGGGGGGGGTCACAGTCATGCTTTGTAAATGGGGGGGTCACGGTCATGCTTTGTACATGGGGGGGGTCACAGTCATGCTTTGTACATGGGGGGGTCACGGTCATGCTTTGTACATGGGGGGGGGGGGGTCACAGTCATGCTTTGTACATGGGGGGGGTCACGGTCATGCTTTGTACATGGGGGGGGGGTCACAGTCATGCCTTGTACATGGGGGGGTCACAGTCATGCTTTGTACATGGGGGGGGTCACGGTCATGCTTTGTACATGGGGGGGGGTCACAGTCATGCTTTGTACATGGGGGGGTCACGGTCATGCTTTGTACATGGGGGGGGTCACAGTCATGCTTTGTACATGGGGGGGGTCACAGTCATGCTTTGTACATGGGGGGGTCACGGTCATGCTTTGCACATGGGGGGGGGTCACAGTCATGCTTTGTACATGGGGGGGGTCACGGTCATGCCTTGTACATGGGGGGGGTCACAGTCATGCTTTGTACATGGGGGGGGTCACAGTCATGCTTTGTACATGGGGGGGGTCACGGTCATGCCTTGTACATGGGGGGGTCACAGTCATGCTTTGTACATGGGGGGGGGTCACAGTCATGCTTTGTACATGGGGGGGGTCACGGTCATGCCTTGTACATGGGGGGGTCACAGTCATGCTTTGTACATGGGGGGGGTCACGGTCATGCTTTGTACATGGGGGGGGGTCACAGTCATGCTTTGTACATGGGGGGGGTCACAGTCATGCTTTGTACATGGGGGGGGTCACAGTCATGCTTTGTACATGGGGGGGTCACAGTCATGCTTTGTACATGGGGGGGTCACAGTCATGCTTTGTACATGGGGGGGGGGTCACAGTCATGCTTTGTACATGGGGGGGTCACAGTCATGCTTTGTACATGGGGGGGTCACAGTCATGCTTTGTACACGGGGGGGTCACAGTCATGCTTTGTACATGGGGGGGTCACAGTCATGCTTTGTACACGGGGGGGTCACAGTCATGCTTTGTACATGGGGGGGGTCACAGTCATGCTTTGTATATGGGGGGGTCACAGTCATGCTTTGTACACGGGGGGGTCACAGTCATGCTTTGTACATGGGGGGGTCACAGTCATGCTTTGTACACGGGGGGGTCACAGTCATGCTTTGTACATGGGGGGGTCACAGTCATGCTTTGTACATGGGGGGGGTCACGGTCATGCTTTGTACATGGGGGGGGTCACGGTCATGCTTTGTACATGGGGGGGGTCACAGTCATGCTTTGTACATGGGGGGGTCACAGTCATGCTTTGTACATGGGGGGGTCACGGTCATGCTTTGTACATGGGGGGGGGTCACAGTCATGCTTTGTACATGGGGGGGGGGTCACGGTCATGCTTTGTACATGGGGGGGGGGGGTCACAGTCATGCCTTGTACATGGGGGGGGTCACAGTCATGCTTTGTACATGGGGGGGGTCACGGTCATGCTTTGTACATGGGGGGGGTCACAGTCATGCTTTGTACATGGGGGGGTCACGGTCATGCTTTGTACATGGGGGGGGGGTCACAGTCATGCTTTGTACATGGGGGGGGTCACAGTCATGCTTTGTACATGGGGGGGGTCACAGTCATGCTTTGTACATGGGGGGAGTCACGGTCATGCCTTGTACATGGGGGGGGGGTCACAGTCATGCTTTGTACATGGGGGGGGTCACAGTCATGCTTTGTACATGGGGGGGGGTCACGGTCATGCTTTGTACATGGGGGGGTCACAGTCATGCTTTGTACATGGGGGGGGTCACGGTCATGCTTTGTACATGGGGGGGGTCACAGTCATGCTTTGTACATGGGGGGGGTCACGGTCATGCTTTGTACATGGGGGGGGGTCACAGTCATGCTTTGTACATGGGGGGGTCACGGTCATGCTTTGTACATGGGGGGGGGGGGTCACAGTCATGCTTTGTACATGGGGGGGGGGTCACAGTCATGCTTTGTACATGGGGGGGGTCACAGTCATGCTTTGTACATGGGGGGGGTCACGGTCATGCCTTGTACATGGGGGGGTCACAGTCATGCTTTGTACATGGGGGGGGTCACAGTCATGCTTTGTACATGGGGGGGGGGTCACGGTCATGCTTTGTACATGGGGGGGGTCACAGTCATGCTTTGTACATGGGGGGGTCACAGTCATGCTTTGTACATGGGGGGGGGTCACGGTCATGCCTTGTACATGGGGGGGGTCACAGTCATGCTTTGTACATGGGGGGGGGGTCACGGTCATGCTTTGTACATGGGGGGGTCACAGTCATGCTTTGTACATGGGGGGGTCACAGTCATGCTTTGTACATGGGGGGGTCACAGTCATGCTTTGTACATGGGGGGGGTCACAGTCATGCTTTGTACATGGGGGGGGGGTCACAGTCATGCTTTGTACATGGGGGGGTCACAGTCATGCTTTGTACATGGGGGGGGTCACAGTCATGCTTTGTACATGGGGGGGGTCACAGTCATGCCTTGTACATGGGGGGGGGTCACAGTCATGCTTTGTACATGGGGGGGGTCACAGTCACGCTTTGTACATGGGGGGGGGTCACAGTCATGCTTTGTACATGGGGGGGGGTCACAGTCACGCTTTGTACATGGGGGGGGTCACAGTCACGCTTTGTACATGGGGGGGGGGTCACAGTCACGGCTTTGTACATGGGGGGGGGGTCACAGTCGTGCTTTGTACATGGGGGGGTCACAGTCATGCTTTGTACATGGGGGGGTCACAGTCATGCTTTGTACATGGGGGGGTCACAGTCATGCTTTGTACATGGGGGGGTCACAGTCATGCTTTGTACATGGGGGGGTCACAGTCATGCTTTGTACATGGGGGGGGTCACAGTCATGCTTTGTACATGGGGGGGGGTCACAGTCATGC
>NW_027507758.1:915317-1245317 GCF_037356315.1 Lithobates pipiens
CCTACTGGACACCTTTGGATGGATTGGAACACAGATGGTGAGCCAGGTCTTCTCATCCAGCATCAGTACCTGACAAATGGAAACATTTCCCACAGACACCTTACAGCACCTTGTGGAAAGTCTTCCCAGGAGTGTGGAGGCCGAGGATCCCCATGCCAGTATGGGAGGGGCCCGGCAGGTTCCACCCACTACAGAAAACTACAGGAGGGGGCGGAGACAATACAAATCATCCTACCCAAGAAGAGAGCGCGGCAGTGGGCGGGGTTTATCACTCTGGGAGAAGATTCCGGAAGACGTCACATGACCGGCGGATTTCGATGATATTTTAGTTGATTTTTCAGCTCTAAAGTCATTGGAGCATCTGAGGTCTATGCAGGGGGGGGGAGGGGGTGACAACGCTGAGGGATTGTCCTCCCCAAGGGGCAGCGTTGTCACCCTATTGCAGGAAGTGACAGACCCCCATGGAGATAAGACACAGGAAGGGGTTAATGTCATCTCTGTGCGGAGTTCCCCTTTAAGAGTCGGGTCTAGATCCAGATTTCAGACTCGGGGGGGGGGTTGGTTCCGGGTCGGTGACATTGGTAGTGAAGAAAGGATCAGGATGACCCCCATTTCCCCCCGGTGGTCTCCATCACACCTCGGAAGGGGGGGGACCTGATACCGGGGCCCCTGCCAGGGACCGTGGCCCCCGTCATTGGGGTCTGGTTCTCATGTATGGACCAGTGGGGGGGGGGCAGAATGACTTGTAGAATCAGATGGAAGGATGGGGGGGGGGCGCTGTGTGCGGGATCCCGGCGCTGCGCCTGTCCCATATCGTTATTACCCCCCTCCCCCCCGGTACAATCACACTCATCGTTACATTGTTTCTGGGCGATGAGATCATTTCTTGTTTTGTAGTTTGTTTGTTCCCTTATAAGGTGAAGCGCAGGGAGCGGGGGAGGGGGGCGCCCGGACACAGCTGTCTTACCGACGATTTTCAGGGAATTGGATCGCAGGGTGCGGGGGAGGGGGCGCACCGGAGATTTTCGGGGAATTGGATCGCAGGGTGCGGGGGAGGGGGCGCACCGGAGATTTTCGGGGAATTGGATCGCAGGGTGCGGGGGAGGGGCGCACCGGGGATTTTTGGGGAATTGGATCGCAGGGTGCGGGGGAGGGGGCGCACCGGAGATTTTCGGGGAATTGGATCGCAGGGTGCGGGGGAGGGTGCGCACCGGGGATTTTTGGGGAATTGGATCGCAGGGTGCGGGGGGAGGGGGCGCACCGGGGATTTTTGGGGAATTGGATCGCAGACAGGAAGACAATCTCAGACAAGCGGCAGACCGCGCCGGACACCGATGTCGATCGATCGTCACGTCTCCCTGTGATTTCCATCAATGTGGAGATCTCCCCCCCGCAGTACTTCTTTTCTTCCACTAGGTGTCCTCAGTCTTCCTTTCAGCCCAGGTCATCCCGGACCAGCCCCCAACTGTACATGGACAGTGAAAAGAGAAGCAGCGCAGTGCTGATCTCATCTCTCTGTCACTCTGCTCTCTCCTCCTATCAGAACATGAACTGATTGGCTCCCTGTGCTGCTTCTCTCTCTCCCCCTCCAGCCCGGCTGTACCGGATACCCCCACGCCTTGTATGTAATGAAGGATTATTTGTATCTTTTCTCTCTCTCCGGAGTTGGGCTTTAATCCATGTGAATTATTCGGGAGATGGAAATCTTCTGACCTTGGATGAGAAGATTGGAGAACGTTCTTCTCCAACAACAAACATCGCGCCCGTCCAACCAATTCCCCGAAAATCCCCGGTGTGCCCCCCTCCCCCGCACCCGTCCAACCAATTCCCCGAAAATCCCCGGTGTGCCCCCTCCCCCGCACTCGTCCAACCAATTCCCCGAAAATCCCCGGTGTGCCCCCCTCCCCCGCACCCGTCCAACCAATTCCCCGAAAATCTCCGGTGCGCCCCCTCCCCCGTCCAACCAATTCCCCGAAAATCCCCGGTGTGCCCCCCTCCCCCGCACCCGTCCAACCAATTCCCCGAAAATCCCCGGTGTGCCCCCTCCCCCGCACTCGTCCAACCAATTCCCCGAAAATCTCCGGTGCGCCCCCTCCCCCGTCCAACCAATTCCCCGAAAATCCTCGGTGTGCCCCCTCATCCGCACCCGTCCAACCAATTCCCCGAAAATCCCCGGTGTGCCCCCCTCCCCCGCACCCGTCCAACCAATTCCCCGAAAATCCCCGGTGTGCCCTCTCCCCCGCACCCGTCCAACCAATTCCCCGAAAATCTCCGGTGCGCCCCCTCCCCCGTCCAACCAATTCCCCGAAAATCCTCGGTGTGCCCCCTCATCCGCACCCGTCCAACCAATTCCCCGAAAATCCCCGGTGTGCCCCCTCCCCCGCACTCGTCCAACCAATTCCCCGAAAATCTCCGGTGCGCCCCCTCCCCCGTCCAACCAATTCCCCGAAAATCCTCGGTGTGCCCCCTCATCCGCACCCGTCCAACCAATTCCCCGAAAATCCCCGGTGTGCCCCTCCCCGTCCAACCAATTCCCCGAAAATCCTCGGTGTGCCCCCTCATCCGCACCCGTCCAACCAATTCCCCGAAAATCCCCAGTGCCCCCCCTCACCCGCACCCCTGTGGGGTGATTCCTGCGGGGAGGGGGGGCACCGGGGATTTTCGGGGAATTGGTTGGTCCCCCTCCTCAGGAAGACACATGTACAGGTCCCCCTCCTCAGGAAGACACGTGTACAGGTCCCCCTCCTCAGGAAGACACATGTACAGGTCCCCCTCCTCAGGAAGACACGTGTACAGGTCCCCCTCCTCAGGAAGACACGTGTACAGGTCCCCCTCCTCAGGAAGACACGTGTACAGGTCCCCCTCCTCAGGAAGACACGTGTACAGGTCCTCCTCCTCAGGAAGACACATGTACAGGTCCCCCTCCTCAGGACACATGTACAGGTCCCCCTCCTCAGGAAGACACATGTACAGGTCCCCCTCCTCAGGAAGACACATGTACAGGTCCCCCTCCTCAGGAAGACACATGTACAGGTCCCCCTCCTCAGGAAGACACATGGACAGGTCCTCCTCCTCAGGAAGACACATGTACAGGTCCCCCCCCCCCTCAGGAAGACACATGTACAGGTCCCCCTCCTCAGGAAGACACGTGTACAGGTCCCCCTCCTCAGGAAGACACGTGTACAGGTCCCCCTCCTCAGGAAGACACATGTACAGGTCCCCCTCCTCAGGAAGACACGTGTACAGGTCCCCCTCCTCAGGAAGACACATGTACAGGTCCCCTTCCTCAGGAAGACACATGTACAGGTCCCCCTCCTCAGGAAGACACATGCACAGGTCCCCCTCCTCAGGAAGACACATGTACAGGTCCCCCTCCTCAGGAAGACACATGCACAGGTCCCCCTCCTCAGGAAGACACGTGTACAGGTCCTCCTCCTCAGGAAGACACGTGTACAGGTCCTCCTCCTCAGGAAGACACGTGTACAGGTCCTCCTCCTCAGGAAGACACGTGTACAGGTCCCCCTCCTCAGGAAGACACGTGTACAGGAACATCTTAAGTCTGACATTTGCCAATGAACATCTAAATGATTCAGAGAAGGATTTGGGGAGAAAGTTCTGTGTCAGATGAGACCAAAATTCAGCTCTTTGGCATTAACTTGACTCGTCATGTTTGGAGGAAGAAAAATGGTGACTATGACCCTAAGTACACCATCCCTACAGTCACACAGGGAGGTGGGAACATGAACACCATCCCTACCGTCACACACGGAGGGGGGAACATGAACACCATCCCTACAGTCACACACGGAGATGGGAACATGAACACCATCCCTACCGTCACACACAGAGGGGGGAACATGAACACCATCCCTACAGTCACACACGGAGATGGGAACATGAACACCATCCCTACAGTCACACATGGAGGTGGGAACATGAACACCATCCCTACAGTCACACACGGAGGTGGGAACATGAACACCATCCCTACAGTCACACACGGAGGTGGGAACATGAACACCATCCCTACAGTCACACACGGAGGTGGGAACATGAACACCATCCCTACAGTCACACACGGAGGTGGGAACATGAACACCATCCCTACAGTCACACACGGAGGTGGGAACATGAACACCATCCCTACAGTCACACACGGAGGTGGGAACATGATGCTTTGGGGCGGTTTCTCTGATAAAGGTACAGGCCGACTTTGCCGCATTGAGGGGCCAATGGACGGGGCCATGTATTGTAAGATCTTGGGTGAGAACCTTCTTCCCTCATCCAGAACACTGAAGATGGGTCATGGATGGGTCATGGATGGGTCTTCCAGCATCACAATGACCCAAAACATACCACCAAGGCAACCAAGGAGTGGCTCAAGAAGAAGCTCATTAAGGTCATGGAGTGGCCCGGCCAGTCTCCAGACCTTAATCCTATAGAGAATTTATGGAGGAGCCGAAACTTTGAGTTGCCAAGAGACCTTCAGGATTTAGAGAAGATCTGTAGAGAAGAGAGGAGAAAATCCCTCCTGAGATGAGTGCGAACCTCATCACCACCTACAAGAAACGTCTGACCTCTGTGATCACCAACAAGGGTTTCCCCACCAACTACTAAGGGGATCAAATACTTATTTTACTCACTGAACTCCATTTATAACATTTGTATTGTGTGATTTCTCTGGAGTTTTGGTTGATCTTCTGTCTCCATCATATAAAATACAATTATAGACCCTTCATTTCTATGTAAGGAGGCAAAACTCACACAATCCTCGGGGGAGACGATCGATATTCCCCCTCTGTATATACAATATGTACACAGCTCCCCCCCCCCCCCCCCCGGGGCTCTGTCCAATCACTGTGATCGGTGAGCCTGGCAGTGAAGGGGTTAATGATTGCACTATGAATGGCGAGCGGCGTTGGAGGCGATTTAATGGCGTCTCTCGTAGGGCTGATTATCTTTCCGCCTTCAGCGAACATCTGTCAGCGTTCTCCTTATCTGCGTCGGCGCTGAAGGTCACCTCAGAGGACAACGTCTTCTTCTGCTCCGAGCTCCGCACAGCCGGCGCCTTCATTAGGAATTCTCGCAGGATGCAGCAAGATTACAAGGAAAATAACAGCCCAATGAGCACACAGATTTCTCTCAGATTTGGCGGAATGTCAGCTGCACTCTGATTGGCTGCCACGGGGCACTGTGTACCGGGCCCAGGCTGCAATCAATTCCTCCGATAGAGCGCCCATCGGGGAGATTTCCCGTCACTTCCTGTCCCAGAGACACCACAGGAAGGGAGCGGATTCTCTATAAAGGATGACGGTGTCCCCATTAGAACATTCAGCTTCTCTTCCTGTTCTGGTGACAACTCTACATTTCCGATCTTCTCTCCCTTTTAGTCCCGGTGATGGCGATCACCATCCCATCCAATGGCAGAACAAATCATTTCAGATTTGGCTTTAGATACACTATCAGATTTCTACAAGATGTTTGTAGCAGGACCGAGAGGTGAAGATTCGGCCCAGAGATGTGACTTAAAGAAGAACTCCACTTTTGTTGAGAAATACACCCCTCCCCCCTCTGTATTGGTTGGACTAGATGGACTTGTGTCCTTTTTCAACCAGACTCACCATATAACTATGTGTAGACAGGTCCAGGGGCCCCCGAGGCCCAACAGTGACCTCCAGAGTCAGGGACAGTGGGCATCCTTCTGTATAGAGGGGGTTATGAGACATGGTGGCTGTAATATGAAAATATATTTATTGTCTCTTAAACAGAACTGTGGGAGAGAGGATTAGGGCCAGGACACCCTTCAGTAGATGTAATGCTAATTGGCAGGGAAAGGCCTCCAGCCAGATATCTCCATGTGTAGGACCGCTGTCTCCTATGGCAACAATCTTGTAACAGCTCCTAACAAACATTGTAATGAACTCCTTCACTTCTACAATCTCCTCTTGTAGATCTTCACTCCACCGAGATCCCGCCCTCTATCACTGGACTTCCCGATCCTCTGTCCCCGGATCTCCGGAGATCCTCCAATCTTCCCACTCAGTATCTTCCTCAAGCGTCTCCCCCGCTTCTCTGCTGGGTCCCTGGCTTGGCACTCACAGATACCCATCAACTGTCACCCCGCTGGCCTGCTCGGTCCCTGGCTTTGGCACACAAGTCTGCTCTGCAAGCGTCTCCTCCACTGGTTGGGTCCCTGGCTTGGCACACAAGGCTGCTCTGCAAGCGTCTCCTCCACTGGTTGGGTCCCTGGCTTGGCACACAAGACTGCTCTGCAAGCGTCACCTCCGCTGGTTGGGTCCCTGGCTTGGCACACAAGACTGCTCTGCAAGCGTCTCCTCCACTGGTTGGGTCCCTGGCTTGGCACACAAGACTGCTCTGCAAGCGTCTCCTCCACTGGTTGGGTCCCTGGCTTGGCACACAAGGCTGCTCTGCAAGCGTCTCCTCCACTGGTTGGGTCCCTGGCTTGGCACACAAGACTGCTCTGCAAGCGTCACCTCCGCTGGTTGGGTCCCTGGCTTGGCACACAAGACTGCTCTGCAAGCGTCTCCTCCGCTGGTTGGGTCCTTGGCTTGGCACACAAGTCTGCTCTGCAAGTGTCTCCTCTGCTGGTTGAGTCCCTGGCTTGTCACACAAGACTGCTCTGCAAGCGTCACCTCCGCTGGTTGGGTCCTTGGCTTGTCACACAAGACTGCTCTGCAAGCGTCACCTCCGCTGGTTGGGTCCCTGGCTTGGCACACAAGTCTGCTCTGCAAGTGTCTCCTCTGCTGGTTGAGTCCCTGGCTTGGCACACAAGTCTGCTCTGCAAGCGTCACCTCCGATGGTTGGGTCCCGGGCTTGGCACACAAGTCTGCTCTGCAAGCGTCTCCTCTGCTGGTTGAGTCCCTGGCTTGGCACACAAGTCTGCTCTGCAAGTGTCTCCTCTGCTGGTTGAGTCCCTGGCTTGGCACACAAGTCTGCTCTGCAAGTGTCTCCTCTGCTGGTTGAGTCCCGGGCTTGGCACACAAGTCTGCTCTGCAAGCGTCTCCTCCACTGGTTGGGTCCCTGGCTTGGCACACAAGTCTGCTCTGCAAGCGTCTCCTCCACTGGTTGGGTCCCGGGCTTGGCACACAAGTCTGCTCTGCAAGCGTCTCCTCCGCTGGTTGGGTCCCTGGCTTGGCACACAAGTCTGCTCTGCAAGCGTCACCTCCGCTGGTTGGGTCCTTGGCTTGTCACACAAGACTGCTCTGCAAGCGTCACCTCCGCTGGTTGGGTCCCTGGCTTGGCACACAAGTCTGCTCTGCAAGCGTCACCTCCGATGGTTGGGTCCCGGGCTTGGCACACAAGTCTGCTCTGCAAGTGTCTCCTCTGCTGGTTGAGTCCCTGGCTTGGCACACAAGTCTGCTCTGCAAGCGTCTCCTCCACTGGTTGGGTCCCGGGCTTGGCACACAAGTCTGCTCTGCAAGCGTCTCCTCCGCTGGTTGGGTCCCGGGCTTGGCACACAAGTCTGCTCTGCAAGTGTCTCCTCTGCTGGTTGAGTCCCTGGCTTGGCACACAAGTCTGCTCTGCAAGTGTCTCCTCTGCTGGTTGAGTCCCTGGCTTGGCACACAAGTCTGCTCTGCAAGCGTCTCCTCCACTGGTTGGGTCCCTGGCTTGGCACACAAGTCTGCTCTGCAAGCGTCTCCTCCACTGGTTGGGTCCCGGGCTTGGCACACAAGTCTGCTCTGCAAGCGTCTCCTCCGCTGGTTGGGTCCCTGGCTTGGCACACAAGTCTGCTCTGCAAGCGTCTCCTCCACTGGTTGGGTCCCTGGCTTGGCACACAAGTCTGCTCTGCAAGCGTCTCCTCCGCTGGTTGGGTCCCTGGCTTGCAGAGCAGACTTGTGTGCCAAGCCCGGGACCCAACCAGTGGCGGAGACGCTTGCAGAACAGCCTTGTGTGCCAAGCCAGGGACCCAACCAGCGGAGGAGACGCTTGCAGAGCAGACTTGTGTGCCAAGCCAGGGACCCAACCAGCGGAGGTGATGCTTGCAGAGCAGCCTTGTGTGCCAAGCCAGGGACCCAACCAGTGGAGGAGACGCTTGCAGAGCAGACTTGTGTGCCAAGCCAGGGACCCAACCAGCGGAGGAGACGCTTGCAGAGCAGACTTGTGTGCCAAGCCCGGGACCCAACCAGTGGAGGAGACGCTTGCAGAGCAGACTTGTGTGCCAAGCCAGGGACCCAACCAGTGGAGGAGACGCTTGCAGAGCAGACTTGTGTGCCAAGCCAGGGACTCAACCAGCAGAGGAGACACTTGCAGAGCAGACTTGTGTGCCAAGCCAGGGACTCAACCAGCAGAGGAGACACTTGCAGAGCAGACTTGTGTGCCAAGCCCGGGACCCAACCAGCGGAGGAGACGCTTGCAGAGCAGACTTGTGTGCCAAGCCCGGGACCAGTGGAGGAGACGCTTGCAGAGCAGACTTGTGTGCCAAGCCAGGGACTCAACCAGCAGAGGAGACACTTGCAGAGCAGACTTGTGTGCCAAGCCAGGGACCCAACCAGCCATGATCTGCCACCTGCTTTCCCCTCCCACCAGCCATGACCTGCCCCCTGCTAGCCCCTCCCACCAGCCATGACCTGCACCCTGCTGGCCCCTCCCACCAGCCATGACCTGCCCCTGATGGCCCCTCCCACCAGCCATGACCTGCCTCCTCCCAGCAGCCATGACCTGCCCCCTGCTGGCCCTTCCCACCAGCCATGAACTGCCCCCTGCTGGCCCCTCCCACCAGCAATTATCTGGCCCCTCCCATCAACCATGACCTCCCCCTGCTTGCCCCTCACACCAGCCATGAACCTGCCCCCTGCTGGCCCCTCCCAACAGCCATGACCTGCTCCCTGCTGGCCCCTTCCACCAGCCATGATCTGCCCCCTGATTGCCCCTCCCACCAGCCATGACCTACCCTCTGCTGGCCCCACCCACCAGCCAAGTTGTCACCACTAAGAGACCAACCACCATATTACTGGAGACCACTGCGAGTAACTGAAGCAAGTCCCGGAGCCGTATTCTCACCAACCGGAGATTGTGAAGAATCAGGAAACTTCAGCAAGTGCCAAGCCAGGGACCCAACCAGTGGAGGTGACGCTTGCAGAGCAGTCTTGTGTGCCAAGCCAGGGACCAAACCAGCGGAGGTGATGCTTGCAGAGCAGCCTCCGCTGGTTGGGTCCCTGGCTTGGCACACAAGTCTGCTCTGCAAGCGTCACCTCCACTGGTTGGGTCCCTGGCTTGGCACTTGCTGAAGTTTCCTGATTCTTCACAATCTCCGGTTGGTGAGAATAGGGCTCCGGGACTTGCTTCAGTTACTCGCAGTGGTCTCCAGTAATATGGTGGTTGGTCTCTTAGTGGTGACAACTTGGCTGGTGGGTGGGGCCAGCAGAGGGTAGGTCATGGCTGGTGGGAGGGGCAATCAGGGGGCAGATCATGGCTGGTGGAAGGGGCCAGCAGGGAGCAGGTCATGGCTGTTGGGAGGGGCCAGCAGGGGGCAGGTTCATGGCTGGTGTGAGGGGCAAGCAGGGGGAGGTCATGGTTGATGGGAGGGGCCAGATAATTGCTGGTGGGAGGGGCCAGCAGGGGGCAGTTCATGGCTGGTGGGAAGGGCCAGCAGGGGGCAGGTCATGGCTGCTGGGAGGAGGCAGGTCATGGCTGGTGGGAGGGGCCATCAGGGGCAGGTCATGGCTGGTGGGAGGGGCCAGCAGGGTGCAGGTCATGGCTGGTGGGAGGGGCTAGCAGGGGGCAGGTCATGGCTGGTGGGAGGGGCCAGCAGGCGCAGATCATGGCTGGTGGGAGGGGTCAGCAGGCGCAGATCATGGCTGGTGGGAGGGGTCAGTAGGGGCAGATCATGGCTGGTGGGAGGGGCCAGCAGGGGGCAGATCATGGCTGGTGGGAGGGGTCAGCAGGCGCAGATCATGGCTGGTGGGAGGGGTCAGTAGGGGCAGATCATGGCTGGTGGGAGGGGCCAGCAGGGGGCAGATCATGGCTGGTGGGAGGGGCAAGCAGGGGGCTGTACATAGAAAACATCACAGCCCTGCCTCAGTACCTCCTCTCAGTCCTGATGTAAGCAGTGGGAGGCGCTATACAAATATCAGAATGCATTGATAGGTTGGTGTTAGTCTGGAGGAGTGGGCATTCCTAGGTAGGCAGTATTTGCATAGGTAACGCCCACATGTGATACTCAGGCTGGGAGAAGTAGAGACATCAATGTTCTGTTTCCTCTATCACCGTCCAATCACAGGCAGGGGGAGGAACAAGACCCGCCATGTTGGCCATTCATTGATAGATTTCTATCATTCAGTCTGGGAGATTCCTCCATCCATGCTATACAGTGTGGAAGGAGGACCCGCCTCGGCGGAACAGCAGCTGCATCTGATTGTCTACATCTGATTGGCTGCATCTGATTGGCTGCATCTGATTGGCTGCATCTGATTGTCTACATCTGATTGGCTGCATCTGATTGGCTGCATCTGATTGTCTACATCTGATTGGCTGCATCTGATTGTCTACATCTGATTGGCTGCATCTGATTGTCTACATCGGATTTTCTACATCCGATTGACTGCATCTGATTGGCTGCATCTGATTGTCTACATCTGATTGTCTACATCTGATTGTCTACATCTTATTGGCTGCGTCTGATTGGCTGCATCTGATTGTCTACATCGGATTTTCTACATCTGATTGGCTGCGTCTGATTGGTTGTTGTGGGTGGGAGATTCTCCACGGTGTGTTTATGTGCAATAAAATACAAACATGCTGCATTATAACGCACATCTGTGGAACGCACATGAACTCAGTGTTGTGGTGTGAATATGGCACAGAAGGAAGGATTGTCTTTTATGGATGATTGCCGTGTCCTTCAATGATGACCTCACACATGAATAGGCCCTTCAGGAGCAGAGAGGGTGGAGAGGTCTCTATAATGTCTCCATGGTCCAGAAACAAGTTCTCATAGGACCATCATTCCCCCATCACCATCCTCCAATCACCATCCTCCAATCACCAGAGGTGGGGCACCCCAGAGAAGAAGGCCATGGTGGTCCCCATAGTACATATCAAGTCCCCAACTTCTCTTGGATGATCCCAATAGAACAAAGTCTGGCCCAGGAAGTCCTGCTAATGGATCTTCAGGTCTTGTGTCCTCCATTCATGTTATACCCCCATCTCTATCTGCCCCCCTCACCTTTCTGTCTCCCTCTTCCTCCCCCATCTACCCCCCCATCTCTATCTCCTCCTCCTCCCCCATCTA
This sequence comes from Lithobates pipiens, assembly GCF_037356315.1. NCBI lineage: Eukaryota > Metazoa > Chordata > Amphibia > Anura > Ranidae > Lithobates > Lithobates pipiens. The sequence continues at coordinate 926,569 of NW_027507758.1, forward strand.
TCCCCCCATCTCTATCTCCTCCTCCTCCCCCATCTATCCCCCCATCTCTATCTCCTCCTCCCCCATCTATCCCCCCATCTCTATCTCCTCCTCCTCCCCCATCTATCCCCCCATCTCTATCTCCTCCTCCTCCCCCATCTATCCCCCCATCTCTATCTCCTCCTCCTACCCCATCTATCCCCCATCTCTATCTCCTCCTCCTCCCCCATCTATCCCCCCATCTCTATCTCCTCCTCCTCCCCCATCTATCCCCCCATCTCTATCTGCCTCCCTCACCTTTCTGTCTCCCTCTTCCTCCCCCATCTATCCCCCCATCTCTATCTCCTCCTCCTCCCCCATCTATTCTATCCCCCCATCTCTATCTCCTCCTCCTCCCCCATCTATCCCCCCATCTCTATCTCCTCCTCCTCCCCCATCTATCCCCCCATCTCTATCTCCTCCTCCTCCCCCATCTATCCCCCCATCTCTATCTCCTCCTCCTCCCCCATCTATCCCCCCATCTCTATCTCCTCCTCCTACCCCATCTATCCCCCATCTCTATCTCCTCCTCCTCCCCCATCTATCCCCCCATCTCTATCTCCTCCTCCTCCCCCATCTATCCCCCCATCTCTATCTGCCCCCCTCACCTTTCTGTCTCTCTTCCTCCTCCCCATCTATCCCCCCATCTCTATCCCCTCCTCCTCCCCATCTATCCCCCCCATCTCTATCTGCCCCCCTCACCTTTCTGTCTCCCTCTTCCTCCCCCATATATACCCCCCATCTCTATCTACCCCCTCTCTCACCTTTCCTCCTCTTCCTCTATCCCCCTTCTCTCCCTCCCCCTTTGTTTCACCCCCTCCTCATCCCCTCCCCTCTTCTGCTATCTCCCCCTCTCTATGCCTCCCCCCTGCCCCTCTTTTCTCCTTCTCCCCCCTTCACCCTCCTTCCTTCCTCTGCCCCCTCTCCCCCTTACTCCCCCCCTTTTCCACTATTGCCCCCCCCTCCGTATCCTCTACCCCCCTTACTCTACCCCCCTCCTTCATCACTCCTCACTACCCCCTCTCTCCTTCTCCCCCCTTTCACCCCCCTTCCTCTGTCTGCCCCTCCTCTTCCACCATCCCTCCTCTCTCTCCCTCTCCCCCTCCCACTTCTCCCCCCTTCTTCGTCCCTCTTCACTCTCCCCCCTCTTCTCCCATTTTTCACCCCCCTTACACCCTCCCTTCTCCCCCCTCCCACCTCCCCCTGCTCCTTTATCCCTCCTCACTCTCCCCCCTTCCTCTATTTACCCTCTCTCCCTCTCCCCTGTTTCACCCCCCTCCTCTGCGTCTCCCTCCCCTCTTCCACTACCCCCTTCTCCCTCTCCCACTTCTTCCTCCCCTTGGCCTGAACCTCCCCTTCTCTCCCCCCTCCCACTCCTTCTCCTCCTTTATCCCTCATAACTTTCTCCCCTCTCCCCTTCCTTTATCCCCTACTCTCTCCCCTCTTTCTTTTCCTCCCCCAAGGCTCTCTTTACTCCCCCCCCCCCCCCAGATCTGCACCCTGTGGAGCATTCTGATGACACCGGCCATAAACTGTTCAGTCAGCGGGGGCTGATTTGTGTTAAACATTTGTGAACACAGCCAAGAACTGCACAGGCACCAGGATTTATTTGACTGTGTCATTTCTGAGTCAACATCTCAGTCCAGGAGGTAGACGGCAAGCCTGGATGATGCCTGAACAAAGATGGCTCCATCGTTCCGGAGAGGACCAGGTGAAGGAATTGTCAGGGGGAGTTCTGTGATCTGTGTGAGAGGGAATAAATACCTGTGAGGGGACGTTACTTACATTAGGGTGCATTAGTCAGAGCAATAAAAGTAGCAAGGGAGGGGGGTTGGCAGGGGGTAAAGAGGCCGCAAGAGCACATCTTTTGCCCTGCCCCCCCCCCCGTTCCATCCTTCAGAAGTTGTGATGGACCTTTCTCTTTCTCTTCATTCATATTCGATGCTGCTGAGGTTTCGGCGGTGGATGAGATGCGTTGAGCGCAGGGAAATCAGCGAGTATTTTCTGCCATACAGACTGACAAAGCTCTAATCAAGTGAGAAGGACCTCCGTTATCCGAGGTCAATGTAGAGACGAGCAGAACGGCGGCAATCTCCACATCCAATCAGTGACATCTTTCCATAATTCATGGAGGAAAGGTTTCCATGAATCCTCAATGATTGAAGGAATTATTCATATCTCTCGGGTTTATACCGTATATTAAAGCAGAACTCCAGGTGAGTATTGAGGAGCCACCTTGTAACTCTCCACTTGTAGATGAGGCGCGTGTCTGTAGGAGCTCGTCGTACCTCGGATAGCTCTATCTCTGTCATTTCCTGACCTTGGCCATGACTTCTGACCTATTCTTCATGCAGCAGAATGGTCCTCACCTTCGCTAATCTCCTCTTCTGGGACTCTTCTCACAGAAGCATCTTTCCTTATCCACATCACTACCAGAGCTCCTATTCCTCTGGAGAAGACCTCCATCACAACCAGATCCCCCAATTCTCCAGAGAAGACCTCCATCACAACCAGATCTCCCAATTCTCCAGAGAAGACCTCCATCACAACCAGATCTCCCAATTCTCTGGAGAAGACCTCCATCACAACCAGATCTCCCAATTCTCCAGAGAAGACCTCCATCGCAACCAGATCTCCCAATTCTCTGGAGAAGACCTCCATCACAACCAGATCTCCCAATTCTCTGGAGAAGACCTCCATCACAACCAGATCTCCCAATTCTCTGGAGAAGACCTCCATCACAACCAGATCTCCCAATTCTCTGGAGAAGACCTCCATCACAACCAGATCTCCCAATTCTCCAGAGAAGACCTCCATCACAACCAGATCTCCCAATTCTCTGGAGAAGACCTCCATCACAACCAGATCTCCCAATTCTCTGGAGAAGACCTCCATCACAACCAGATCTCCCAATTCTCTGGAGAAGACCTCCATCACAACTAGATCTCCCAATTCTCTGGAGAAGACCTCCATCACAACTAGATCTCCCAATTCTCTGGAGAAGACCTCCATCACAACCAGATCTCCCAATTCTCTGGAGAAGACCTCCATCACAACTAGATCTCCCAATTCTCTGGAGAAGACCTCCATCACAACTAGATCTCCCAATTCTCTGGAGAAGACCTCCATCACAACCAGATCTCCCAATTCTCTGGAGAAGACCTCCATCACAACTAGATCTCCCAATTCTCTGGAGAAGACCTCCATCACAACCAGATCTCCCAATTCTCTGGAGAAGACCTCCATCACAACTAGATCTCCCAATTCTCTGGAGAAGACCTCCATCACAACTAGATCTCCCAATTCTCCGGAGAAGACCTCCATCACAACCAGATCTCCCAATTCTCTGGAGAAGACCTCCATCACAACTAGATCTCCCAATTCTCCGGAGAAGACCTCCATCACAACCAGATCTCCCAATTCTCCAGAGAAGACCTCCATCACAACCAGATCTCCCAATTCTCCAGAGAAGACCTCCATCACAACCAGATCTCCCAATTCTCTGGAGAAGACCTCCATCACAACCAGATCTCCCAATTCTCCAGAGAAGACCTCCATCACAACCAGATCTCCCAATTCTCCGGAGAAGACCTCCATCACAACCAGATCTCCCAATTCTCCAGAGAAGACCTCCATCACAACTAGATCTCCCAATTCTCTGGAGAAGACCTCCATCACAACTAGATCTCCCAATTCTCTGGAGAAGACCTCCATCACAACCAGATCTCCCAATTCTCTGGAGAAGACCTCCATCACAACTAGATCTCCCAATTCTCTGGAGAAGACCTCCATCACAACTAGATCTCCCAATTCTCTGGAGAAGACCTCCATCACAACCAGATCTCCCAATTCTCTGGAGAAGACCTCCATCACAACTAGATCTCCCAATTCTCTGGAGAAGACCTCCATCACAACTAGATCTCCCAATTCTCCGGAGAAGACCTCCATCACAACCAGATCTCCCAATTCTCTGGAGAAGACCTCCATCACAACTAGATCTCCCAATTCTCCGGAGAAGACCTCCATCACAACCAGATCTCCCAATTCTCCAGAGAAGACCTCCATCACAACCAGATCTCCCAATTCTCCAGAGAAGACCTCCATCACAACCAGATCTCCCAATTCTCTGGAGAAGACCTCCATCACAACCAGATCTCCCAATTCTCCAGAGAAGACCTCCATCACAACCAGATCTCCCAATTCTCCGGAGAAGACCTCCATCACAACCAGATCTCCCAATTCTCCGGAGAAGACCTCCATCACAACTAGATCTCCCAATTCTCTGGAGAAGACCTCCATCACAACCAGATCTCCCAATTCTCTGGAGAAGACCTCCATCACAACTAGATCTCCCAATTCTCTGGAGAAGACCTCCATCACAACTAGATCTCCCAATTCTCCGGAGAAGACCTCCATCACAACCAGATCTCCCAATTCTCTGGAGAAGACCTCCATCACAACTAGATCTCCCAATTCTCCGGAGAAGACCTCCATCACAACCAGATCTCCCAATTCTCCAGAGAAGACCTCCATCACAACCAGATCTCCCAATTCTCCAGAGAAGACCTCCATCACAACCAGATCTCCCAATTCTCTGGAGAAGACCTCCATCACAACCAGATCTCCCAATTCTCCGGAGAAGACCTCCATCACAACCAGATCTCCCAATTCTCCGGAGAAGACCTCCATCACAACCAGATCTCCCAATTCTCCGGAGAAGACCTCCATCACAACCAGATCTCCCAATTCTCCAGAGAAGACCTCCATCACAACCAGATCTCCCAATTCTCCAGAGAAGACCTCCATCACAACCAGATCTCCCAATTCTCCAGAGAAGACCTCCATCATAACCAGATCTCCCAATTCTCCAGAGAAGACCTCCATCACAACCAGATCTCCCAATTCTCCAGAGAAGACCTCCATCACAACAAGATCTCCCAATTCTCTGGAGAAGACCTCCATCACAACCAGATCTCCCAATTCTCCAGAGAAGACCTCCATCACAACCAGATCTCCCAATTCTCTAGAGAAGACCTCCATCACAACTAGATCTCCCAATTCTCCAGAGAAGACCTCCATCACAACCAGATCTCCCAATTCTCCAGAGAAGACCTCCATCACAACCAGATCTCCCAATTCTCCGAAGACCTCCATCACAACTAGATCTCCCAATTCTCCAGAGAAGACCTCCATCACAACCAGATCTCCCAATTCTCCAGAGAAGACCTCCATCACAACCAGATCTCCCAATTCTCCAGAGAAGACCTCCATCACAACCAGATCTCCCAATTCTCCGGAGAAGACCTCCATCACAACCAGATCTCCCAATTCTCCGGAGAAGACCTCCATCACAACCAGATCTCCCAATTCTCCGGAGAAGACCTCCATCATAACCAGATCTCCCAATTCTCCAGAGAAGACCTCCATCACAACCAGATCTCCCAATTCTCCGGAGAAGACCTCCATCACAACTAGATCTCCCAATTCTCTGGAGAAGACCTCCATCACAACCAGATCTCCCAATTCTCCGGAGAAGACCTCCATCACAACCAGATCTCCCAATTCTCCGGAGAAGACCTCCATCACGACCAGATCTCCCAATTCTCCGGAGAAGACCTCCATCACAACTAGATCTCTCAATTCTCCGGAGAAAACCTCCATCACAACCAGATCTCCCAATTCTCTGGAGAAGACCTCCATCACAACCAGATCTCCCAATTCTCCGGAGAAGACCTCCATCACGACCAGATCTCCCAATTCTCCGGAGAAGACCTCCATCACAACTAGATCTCTCAATTCTCCGGAGAAAACCTCCATCACAACCAGATCTCCCAATTCTCTGGAGAAGACCTCCATCACAACCATAGTTCCCATTCCTTGGAGAAGACCTCCATCACAACCAGAATTCCCACTCCTCTGGAGAAGACCCCATCACAACCAGAATTCCCACTCCTCTGGAGAAGACCTCCATCACAACCAGAGCTCACAATCCTCTGGAAAAAACCTCTCATAGGAACATTTCCTGACCTTGGCCATGACTTCTGACCTGTTCTTCATACAGTAGAATGGTCCTCACCTCCTCTACTCTCCTCTTCTGGGGCTCCTCTCACAGAAGCATCTTTCCTAATTCCCCATCACTACAAGAGCTCCCATTCCCATAGAATACATGGAACTTGGAGATCATGGTACCAGCACCACCCTCCATAGAATACATGGAACTTGGAGATCATGGTACCAGCACCCCCCTCCATAGAATACTTAGAACTTGGAGATCACGGTACCAGCGCCTCCCTCCATAGAATACTTGGAACTTGGAGATCATGGTACCAGCGCCTCCCTCCATAGAATACATGGAACTTGGAGATCATGGTACCAGCACCACCCTCCATAGAATACATGGAACTTGGAGATCATGGTACCAGCACCACCCTCCATAGAATACATGGAACTTAGAGATCATGGTACCAGCACCTCCCTCCATAGAATACATGGAACTTGGAGATCACGGTACCAGCACCCCCCTCCATAGAATACTTAGAACTTGGAGATCATGGTACCAGCACCTACCTCCATAGAATACATGGAACTTGGAGATCACGGTACCAGCACCCCCCTCCATAGAATACTTAGAACTTGGAGATCACGGTACCAGCACCACCCTCCATAGAATACATGGAACTTGGAGATCACGGTACCAGCACCACCCTCCATAGAATACATGGAACTTGGAGATCACGGTACCAGCACCCCCCTCCATAGAATACTTAGAACTTGGAGATCATGGTACCAGCACCTACCTCCATAGAATACATGGAACTTGGAGATCACGGTACCAGCACCCCCCTCCATAGAATACATGGAACTTGGAGATCACGGTACCAGCACCCCCCTCCATAGAATACTTAGAACTTGGAGATCATGGTACCAGCGCCTCCCTCCATAGAATACTTGGAACTTGGAGATCATGGTACCAGCGCCTCCCTCCATAGAATACATGGAACTTGGAGATCATGGTACCAGCGCCTCCCTCCATAGAATACATGGAACTTGGAGATCACGGTACCAGCACCCCCCTCCATAGAATACTTAGAACTTGGAGATCATGGTACCAGCACCTCCCTCCATAGAATACTTGGAACTTGGAGATCATGGTACCAGCACCACCCTCCATAGAATACATGGAACTTGGAGATCATGGTACCAGCACCACCCTCCATAGAATACATGGAACTTGGAGATCACGGTACCAGCACCCCCCTCCATAGAATACTTAGAACTTGGAGATCATGGTACCAGCACACCCCTCCATAGAATACTTGGAACTTGGAGATCATGGTACCAGCGCCTCGCTCCATAGAATACTTGGAACTTGGAGATCATGGTGCCAGCGCCTCCCTCCATAGAATACATGGAACTTGGAGATCATGGTACCAGCGCCTCCCTCCATAGAATACATGGAACTTGGAGATCATGGTACCAGCGCCAACCTTCATAGAATACATGGAACTTGGAGATCACGGTACCAGCACCCCCCTCCATAGAATACTTAGAACTTGGAGATCATGGTACCAGCACACCCCTCCATAGAATACTTGGAACTTGGAGATCATGGTACCAGCACCACCCTCCATAGAATACATGGAACTTGGAGATCATGGTACCAGCGCCTCCCTCCATAGAATACATGGAACTTGGAGATCATGGTACCAGCACCTCCCTCCATAGAATACATGGAACTTGGAGATCATGGTACCAGCACCTCCCTCCATAGAATACATGGAACTTGGAGATCACGGTACCAGCGCCAACCTTCATAGAATACATGGAACTTGGAGATCATGGTACCAGCACCTCCCTCCATAGAATACTTGGAACTTGGAGATCATGGTGCCAGCGCCTCCCTCCATAGAATACATGGAACTTGGAGATCATGGTACCAGCGCCAACCTTCATAGAATACATTGAACTTGTAGATCATGGTGCCAGCGCCTCCCTCCATAGAATACATGGAACTTGGAGATCATGGTACCAGCGCCAACCTTCATAGAATACCTGGAACTTGGAGATCACGGTACCAGCGCCAACCTTCATAGAATACATTGAACTTGGAGATCATGGTACCAGCACCACCCTCTATAGAATACATGGAACTTGGAGATCATGGTACCAGCACCTCCCTCTATAGAATACATGAAACTTGGAGATCATGGTACCAGCACCTCCCTCCATAGAATACTTGGAACTTGGAGATCATGGTGCCAGCACCTCCCCTCCATAGAATACATGGAACTTGGAGATCATGGTACCAGCACCTCCCTCCATAGAATACATGGAACTTGGAGATCACGGTACCAGCACCCCCCTCCATAGAATACATGAAACTTGGAGATCATGGTACCAGCACCTCCCTCCATAGAATACATGGAACTTGGAGATCACGGTACCAGCACCCCCCTCCATAGAATACTTAGAACTTGGAGATCATGGTGCCAGCGCCTCCCTCCATAGAATACATGGAACTTGGAGATCACGGTACCAGCGCCAACCTTCATAGAATACATTGAACTTGGAGATCATGGTACCAGCACCTCCCTCTATAGAATACATGGAACTTGGAGATCATGGTACCAGCACCTCCCTCTATAGAATACTTGGAACTTGGAGATCATGGTGCCAGCACCTCCCTCCATAGAATACTTGGAACTTGGAGATCATGGTACCAGCACCTCCCTCCATAGAATACTTGGAACTTGGATATCACGGTACCAGCGCCAACCTTCATAGAATACATTGAACTTGCAGATCATGGTACCAGCACCTCCCTCTATAGAATACATGGAACTTGGAGATCATGGTACCAGCACCTCCCTCTATAGAATACTTGGAACTTGGAGATCATGGTGCCAGCACCCCCCTCCATAGAATACATGGAACTTGGAGATCACGGTACCAGCACCTCCCTCCATAGAATACCTGGAACTTGGAGATCACGGTACCAGCACCTACCTCCATAGAATACATGGAACTTGGAGATCACGGTACCAGCACCTACCTCCATAGAATACATGGAACTTGGAGATCATGGTGCCAGCACCTCCCTCCATAGAATACTTGGAACTTGGAGATCATGGTACCAGCACCTCCCTCTATAGAATACTTGGAACTTGGAGATCATGGTGCCAGCACCCCCCTCCATAGAATACATGGAACTTGGAGATCACGGTACCAGCACCTCCCTCCATAGAATACTTGGAACTTGGAGATCACGGTACCAGCACCTACCTCCATAGAATACATGGAACTTGGAGATCACGGTACCAGCGCCAACCTTCATAGAATACATTGAACTTGGAGATCATGGTACCAGCACCTCCCTCTATAGAATACATGGAACTTGGAGATCATGGTACCAGCACCCCCCTCCATAGAATACATGGAACTTGGAGATCATGGTGCCAGCACCTCCCCTCCATAGAATACATGGAACTTGGAGATCATGGTACCAGCACCTCCCTCCATAGAATACTTGGAACTTGGAGATCATGGTGCCAGCACCTCCCTCCATAGAATACATGGAACTTGGAGATCATGGTACCAGCACCTACCTCCATAGAATACATGGAACTTGGAGATCATGGTGCCAGCACCTCCCTCCATAGAATACTTGGAACTTGGAGATCATGGTACCATCACCTCCCTCTATAGAATACTTGGAACTTGGAGATCATGGTGCCAGCACCCCCCTCCATAGAATACATGGAACTTGGAGATCATGGTACCAGCACCTCCCTCCATAGAATACTTAGAACTTGGAGATCATGGTACCAGCACCTCCCTCCATAGAATACTTGGAACTTGGAGATCACGGTACCAGCACCTACCTCCATAGAATACATGGAACTTGGAGATCACGGTACCAGCGCCAACCTTCATAGAATACATGGAACTTGGAGATCATGGTACCAGCACCTCCCTCCATAGAATACTTGGAACTTGGAGATCATGGTGCCAGCGCCTCCCTCCATAGAATACATGGAACTTGGAGATCATGGTACCAGCGCCAACCTTCATAGAATACATTGAACTTGTAGATCATGGTGCCAGCGCCTCCCTCCATAGAATACATGGAACTTGGAGATCATGGTACCAGCACCTCCCTTTATAGAATACATGAAACTTGGAGATCACGGTACCAGCGCCAACCTTCATAGAATACCTGGAACTTGGAGATCACGGTACCAGCGCCAACCTTCATAGAATACATTGAACTTGGAGATCATGGTACCAGCACCTCCCCTCCATAGAATACATGGAACTTGGAGATCATGGTACCAGCACCTCCCTCTATAGAATACATGGAACTTGGAGATCATGGTACCAGCACCTCCCTCCATAGAATACTTGGAACTTGGAGATCATGGTGCCAGCACCTCCCCTCCATAGAATACATGGAACTTGGAGATCATGGTACCAGCACCTCCCTCCATAGAATACATGGAACTTGGAGATCACGGTACCAGCACCCCCCTCCATAGAATACATGAAACTTGGAGATCATGGTACCAGCACCTCCCTCCATAGAATACATGGAACTTGGAGATCACGGTACCAGCACCTCCCTCCATAGAATACATGGAACTTGGAGATCACGGTACCAGCACCCCCCTCCATAGAATACTTAGAACTTGGAGATCATGGTGCCAGCGCCTCCCTCCATAGAATACATGGAACTTGGAGATCACGGTACCAGCGCCAACCTTCATAGAATACATTGAACTTGGAGATCATGGTACCAGCACCTCCCTCTATAGAATACATGGAACTTGGAGATCATGGTACCAGCACCTCCCTCTATAGAATACTTGGAACTTGGAGATCATGGTGCCAGCACCTCCCTCCATAGAATACTTGGAACTTGGAGATCACGGTACCAGCGCCAACCTTCATAGAATACATTGAACTTGCAGATCATGGTACCAGCACCTCCCTCTATAGAATACATGGAACTTGGAGATCATGGTACCAGCACCTCCCTCTATAGAATACTTGGAACTTGGAGATCATGGTGCCAGCACCTCCCTCCATAGAATACTTGGAACTTGGAGATCATGGTACCATCACCTCCCTCTATAGAATACTTGGAACTTGGAGATCATGGTGCCAGCACCCCCCTCCATAGAATACATGGAACTTGGAGATCACGGTACCAGCACCTCCCTCCATAGAATACCTGGAACTTGGAGATCACGGTACCAGCACCTACCTCCATAGAATACATGGAACTTGGAGATCACGGTACCAGCACCTACCTCCATAGAATACATGGAACTTGGAGATCATGGTGCCAGCACCTCCCTCCATAGAATACTTGGAACTTGGAGATCATGGTACCAGCACCTCCCTCTATAGAATACTTGGAACTTGGAGATCATGGTGCCAGCACCCCCCTCCATAGAATACATGGAACTTGGAGATCACGGTACCAGCACCTCCCTCCATAGAATACTTGGAACTTGGAGATCACGGTACCAGCACCTACCTCCATAGAATACATGGAACTTGGAGATCACGGTACCAGCGCCAACCTTCATAGAATACATTGAACTTGGAGATCATGGTACCAGCACCTCCCTCTATAGAATACATGGAACTTGGAGATCATGGTACCAGCACCCCCCTCCATAGAATACATGGAACTTGGAGATCATGGTGCCAGCACCTCCCCTCCATAGAATACATGGAACTTGGAGATCATGGTACCAGCACCTCCCTCCATAGAATACTTGGAACTTGGAGATCATGGTGCCAGCACCTCCCTCCATAGAATACATGGAACTTGGAGATCATGGTACCAGCACCTACCTCCATAGAATACATGGAACTTGGAGATCATGGTGCCAGCACCTCCCTCCATAGAATACTTGGAACTTGGAGATCATGGTACCATCACCTCCCTCTATAGAATACTTGGAACTTGGAGATCATGGTGCCAGCACCCCCCTCCATAGAATACATGGAACTTGGAGATCACGGTACCAGCACCTCCCTCCATAGAATACTTGGAACTTGGAGATCACGGTACCAGCACCTCCCTCCATAGAATACTTGGAACTTGGAGATCACGGTACCAGCACCTACCTCCATAGAATACATGGAACTTGGAGATCACGGTACCAGCGCCAACCTTCATAGAATACATTGAACTTGGAGATCATGGTACCAGCACCTCCCTCTATAGAATACATGGAACTTGGAGATCATGGTACCAGCACCCCCCTCCATAGAATACATGGAACTTGGAGATCATGGTGCCAGCACCTCCCCTCCATAGAATACATGGAACTTGGAGATCATGGTACCAGCACCTCCCTCCATAGAATACTTGGAACTTGGAGATCATGGTGCCAGCACCCCCCTCCATAGAATACATGGAACTTGGAGATCATGGTACCAGCACCTCCCTCCATAGAATACATGGAACTTGGATATCACGGTACCAGCACCCCCCTCCATAGAATACTTAGAACTTGGAGATCACGGTACCAGCACCTCCCCTCCATAGAATACATGGAACTTGGAGATCACGGTACCAGCACCTCCCTCCATAGAATACATGGAACTTGGAGATCACGGTACCAGCACCCCCCTCCATAGAATACATGGAACTTGGAGATCACGGTACCAGCACCTCCCTCCATAGAATACATGGAACTTGGAGATCATGGTACCAGCACCCCCCTCCATAGAATACATGGAACTTGGAGATCACGGTACCAGCACCTCCCTCCATAGAATACATGGAACTTGGAGATCATGGTACCAGCACCTCCCTCCATAGAATACATGGAACTTGGAGATCACGGTACCAGCAGCCCCCTCCATAGAATACATGGAACTTGGAGATCATGGTACCAGCGCCAACCTTCATAGAATACATGGAACTTGGAGATCATGGTACCAGCACCCCCCTCCATAGAATACATGGAACTTGGAGATCACGGTACCAGCACCTCCCTCCATAGAATACATGGAACTTGGAGATCATGGTACCAGCACCTCCCTCTATAGAATACATGGAACTTGGAGATCACGGTACCAGCAGCCCCCTCCATAGAATACATGGAACTTGGAGATCATGGTACCAGCACCTCCCTCCATAGAATACATGGAACTTGGAGATCATGGTACCAGCGCCAACCTTCATAGAATACATGGAACTTGGAGATCATGGTACCAGCGCCAACCTTCATAGAATACATGGAACTTGGAGATCATGGTACCAGCACCCCCCTCCATAGAATACCTGGAGCACAGCTTGGGAACTTGGAGATATACAGTAAGTTAACATTGGCAATAGTAGCATTTGTATGTTGGAGATCTGATAAAAATCCGTTGTCTGGTATCAAATATGGTCCAGCAAAGTTCTATGCAATATCCTCCTATACCTCCATGTGTGGTGTCTGGGGAAGACGGTTTTCCCCCAATATTCCGGGGCAGAGTCATGGACAGATGTTGGTGACGGGGTGAAAACCCCCCATGTAGAATGCCAGCCCAGGTCTGTGATTTGCAGCTGGAGGAGGACAGATTGGGGGTCTCGGTTTGTACTCAGAAGGTCGGTGGGAAAGATCTCCACCATATAAAGATGACTTTGCCGCTTTGATGGACGGTTCAGCGGCGGCACATGAAACTTCGGGGGAATCTTAGCCGTTCTTCCTCAGTAAGTCTGTTTTGTCAGCAAGTCTTTTAATAGCTTCTGGAAAACAATCAGCCTGAAGGAATCCGGGACTTTGAGGGGAATTAGACGTCAGGCGTCTTCCAGGAGATTAAAATAAGCGATCAGCAGCGAACCGAACCTTCCGGGGCGAGAGAGGAGGGAATTAATCCCAAAGACAAGCCGGACCTTCCAGAAACTTCACAAGATGCTAATAATAAACCGCTGACATCCAATATACTAAAGGAGAACTCCACTCACAGCAATCACTATCCCTCTAACATGTCAGCATTGTAACAACAATACAAACAATACTCATCGCTGACAATCCAATGGAAGATGACTGGAAGATCTCCTCCTCTCCGGCACTCCCAGCATGCTTTGCAGCTTCGCCTCCATTTCTAAGGACTACATATCCCATGGTCCCTTGCTGATTCCTGTACTGACTCCGCCTCCTGAAACTCCTTCCCTCAGAAGGCGGGCTCTGTGAAATGAGTGATACAGCAGTGCCTTCCCGCAGGGTCTAGTCACTCCGTGTCACAGTTATGATGTCACCATCCCACCTCTCCGCCTCGTCCAATCAGAGAATGCTTTGTATTCATCAAGTGGGTGCAATGAATGTGCTGAGCAGCCAATTCACAAAGCAGCACAAGACCCGGAGACTAGTGGAGATCACTGTAGTAGTGACAGTGTATTAGTGGTGCCTGTATAGTGATAGGGGGATCCCACTCGTGTACATACAGTGCCTGGAAAAAGTATTCATACCCCTTGAAATTCCCCACATTTTGTTACAACCAAAAACATGAATGTATTTTATTGGGATTTTATGTGATGGACCAACACAAAGTGTCACATAATTGTGAAGTGGAAGGAAAATGATAAATGATACAAATAAATCTGTGAAAAGTGTGGGGGAGGGGCATTTGTATGGCGCCCCCCTTTACTCTGATACCCCTAACTAATATCTAGAGAAACCAATTGCCTTAATTAGTAAATTAATCCACCTGTGTGTCATTTCATCTCAGTATAAATACAGCTGTTCTGTGAAGCCCTCAGAGGTCTGTTAGAGAACCTTAGTGAACAAACAGCATCATGAAGGCCAAGGAACACACCAGGCAGGTCAGGGATGAAGTTGTGGAGAAGTATAAAGCAGGGTTGGGTTATAATAAAATCTCCCAAGCTTTGACCATCTCACGGAGCTCTGTTCAATCCATCATCGGAAAATGGAAAGAGTATGGGCACAACTGCAAACCTACCAAGACACGGCCGTCCACCTAAACTGACCGGGCCGGGCAAGGAGAGCATTCATCAGAGAAGAGCCAAGAGGTCCATGGTGACTCTGGAGGAGCTGCAGAGATCCACAGCTCAGGGGGGAGAATCTGTCCACAGGACAACTATTAGTCGTCTCTCCACAAATCTGCCCTTTATGGAAGAGTGACAAGAAGAAAGACATTGGAGAAAGAAAGTCATAAGAAGTCCTGTTTGGAGTTTGTGAGAAGCCATGTGGGGGAGGGGCAGCAAACATGTGGAAGAAGGTGATCTGGTCAGAGGAGACCAAAATTCTACTTTATGGCCTAAAAGTAAAACGCTATGTGTGGGGAAAACTAACACCGCCCATCCCCCGAACACACCATCCCCACCGTGAGACATGGTGGTGGCAGCATCATGTGGTGGGGATGGTTTTCTTCAGCAGGGACAGGGAAGCTGGTCAGAGTTGATGGGAAGATGGATGGAGACAAATACAGGACAATCTTAGAAGAAAACCTGTTAGAGTCGGCAAAAGACTTGAGACCGGGGCGGAGGTTCCCCTTCCAGCAGGACAACGACCCGAAACATCCAGCCAGAGCTACAATGGAATGGTTTACATCAAAGCATATTCATGTGTTAGAATGGCCCAGTCACAGTCCAGACCTAAATCCCATTGAGAATCTGTGGCCAGACTTGAAAATTGCTGATCACAGACACTCTCCATCCAATCTGACAGAGCGCGAGATATTCTACAAAGAAGAAGAATGGGCAGAAATGTCCTCTCTAGATGGGCAAAGCTGGTAGAGACACCCCCAAAAAGACTTGTAGAGAAAGGGGGTTCTACAAAGTATTGACTCCGGGGGGCGCCACACAAATGCCCCTCCCCCACACTTTTCACAGATTTATTTGTATCATTTATCATTTTCCTTCCACTTCACAATTATGTGACACTTTGTGCTGGTCCATCACATAAAATCCCAATAAAATACATTAGGGACCGGTTCACACAGGGGGCGATGCGATGCGAGGCGACTCCGACTTGCCTCGCCGCGACCTGCGGCGGCCTCAGCGGCGACTTGCAAATGACTTCTGTATAGAAGTCAATGCAAGTCGCCCCGAAGTCGCCCAAAAGTAGTACAGGAACCTTTTTTCTGAGTCGGAGCGACTCGAGTCGCTCCTCTCAGAACGGTTCCATTGTACAGAACGGGGGCGACTTGCGAGAGCGAGGCGAGGCGAGTCGTGTCGCCTCGCATCGCCCGCTGTGTGAACCGGCCCTTATGGTTTTGGGTGTAACAAAATGTGGGAAATGTCAGGGGGTATGAATACTTTTTCCAGGCTCTGTAGTTGGACTGAGCGGGTACAATGTAACAATATCCATACCTCGGCGCACCCAGGAAGTGCCCAAATGAAATTCTGAAGATGCAAAAAAAGAAACGACAACCAGAAAAAGACGGAAATTTGGGAGAAATAAACCGACCAATCAGCTGCCAGAAATGTACAAAATATTCTCTATTGTTACCCTGAGTGAGGAAAACACAAACTACGGAGCGCAGGGGCCCCCGGGGGCCACAGGTCGGCCATTCTTCTCTCTTAGTAGAAATTCCTGGCGGATCATCGAAATTCTCATCCAATGAATGAGGAGGAAAAATAGACGCTGAATTTGGATCCAATCAGATATGGAGATCTACGGCTAAAAATAATCCATGACGGCGCTCAGCAAGCGTCCATTATGTCTGTACATCCTGCAGACTATCACTCCCCATACTCCCCATACTCTGCAGACTATCACTCCCCATACTCTGCAGACTATCACTCCCCATACTCCCTATACTCTGCAGACTATCACTCCCTATACTCTGCAGACTATCACTCCCCATACTCTGCAGACTATCACTCCCCATACTCCCTATACTCTGCAGACTATCACTCCCTATACTCCCCATACTCTGCAGACTATCACTCCCCATACTCCCTATAAACTGCAGACTATCACTCCCCATACTCCCTATACTCTGCAGACTATCACTCCCCATACTCCCTATACTCTGCAGACTATCACTCCCCATACTCCCCATACTCTGCAGACTATCACTCCCCATACTCCCTATAAACTGCAGACTATCACTCCCCATACTCCCTATACTCTGCAGACTATCACTCCCCATACTCCCTATACTCTGCAGACTATCACTCCCCATACTCCCCATACTCTGCAGACTATCACTCCCCATACTCCCTATAAACTGCAGACTATCACTCCCCATACTCCCTATACACTGCAGACTATCACTCCCCATACTCCCTATACTCTGCAGACTATCACTCCCCATACTCCCTATACTCTGCAGACTATCACTCCCCATACTCCCTATACTCTGCAGACTATCACTCCCTATACTCTGCAGACTATCACTCCCCATACTCTGCAGACTATCACTCCCTATACTCTGCAGACTATCACTCCCCATACTCTGCAGACTATCACTCCCTATACTCTGCAGACTATCACTCCCCATACTCTGCAGACTATCACTCCCTATACTCTGCAGACTATCACTCCCCATACTCTGCAGAATATCACTCCCCATACTCCCCATACTCTGCAGACTATCACTCCCCATACTCCCTATACTCTGCAGACTATCACTCCCCATACTCTGCAGACTATCACTCCCCATACTCCCTATACTCTGCAGGCTATCACTCCCCATACTCCCTATACTATGCCGACTATCACTCCCTATACTCTGCAGACTATCACTCCCCATACTCCCCATACTCTGCAGACTATCACTCCCCATACTCCCCATACTCTGCAGACTATCATTCCCCATACTCCCTATACTCTGCAGACTATCACTCCCCATACTCTGCAGACTATCACTCCCCATACTCCCCATACTCTGCAGACTATCACTCCCCATACTCCCTATACTCTGCAGACTATCATTCCCCATACTCCCTATACTCTGCAGACTATCACTCCCCATACTCCCTATACTCTGCAGACTATCACTCCCCATACTCCCTATACTCTGCAGACTATCACTCCCCATACTCCCTATAAACTGCAGACTATCACTCCCCATACTCCCTATACACTGCAGACTATCACTCCCCATACTCCCTATAAACTGCAGACTATCACTCCCCATACTCCCTATACACTGCAGACTATCACTCCCCATACTCCCTATAAACTGCAGACTATCACTCCCCATACTCCCTATAAACTGCAGACTATCACTCCCCATACTCCCTATACACTGCAGACTATCACTCCCCATACTCCCTATACACTGCAGACTATCACTCCCCATACTCCCTATAAACTGCAGACTATCACTCCCCATACTCCCTATACACTGCAGACTATCACTCCCCATACTCCCTATACTCTGCAGACTATCACTCCCCATACTCCCTATACACTGCAGACTATCACTCCCCATACTCCCTATACTCTGCAGACTATCAGTCCCCATACTCCCTATACTCTGCAGACTATCACTCCCCATACTCCCTATACTCTGCAGACTATCACTCCCCATACTCTCTATACTCTGCAGACTATCACTCCCCATACTCCCTATACTCTGCAGACTATCACTCCCCATACTCCCTATACTCTGCAGACTATCACTCCCCATACTCCCTATAAACTGCAGACTATCACTTCCCATTCTCCCTATAAACTGCAGACTATCACTCCCCATACTCCCTATACACTGCAGACTATCACTCCCCATACTCCCTATACTCTGCAGACTATCACTCCCCATACTCCCTATAAACTGCAGACTATCACTCCCCATACTCCCTATACACTGCAGACTATCACTCCCCATACTCCCTATACTCTGCAGACTATCACTCCCCATACTCCCTATACTCTGCAGACTATCACTCCCCATACTCCCTATACTCTGCAGACTATCACTCCCCATACTCTCTATACTCTGCAGACTATCACTCCCCATACTCCCTATACTCTGCAGACTATCACTCCCCATACTCCCTATAAACTGCAGACTATCACTCCCCATACTCCCTATAAACTGCAGACTATCACTCCCCATACTCCCTATACACTGCAGACTATCACTCCCCATACTCCCTATACACTGCAGACTATCACTTCCCATTCTCCCTATAAACTGCAGACTATCACTCCCCATACTCCCTATACACTGCAGACTATCACTCCCCATACTCCCTATACTCTGCAGACTATCACTCCCCATACTCCCTATAAACTGCAGACTATCACTCCCCATACTCCCTATACTCTGCAGAATATCACTCCCCATACTCCCTATACTCTGCAGAATATCACTCCCCATACTCCCTATACACTGCAGAATATCACTCCCCATACTCCCTGTACACTGCAGACTATCACTCCCCATACTCCCTATACACTGCAGACTATCACTCCCCATACTCCCTATACTCTGCAGAATATCACTCCCCATACTCCCTATACACTGCAGACTATCACTCCCCATACTCCCTATAAACTGCAGACTATCACTTCCCATACTCCCTATACACTGCAGACTATCATTCCCCATACTCCCTATACTCTGCAGACTATCACTCCCCATACTCCCTATAAACTGCAGACTATCACTTCCCATACTCCCTATACACTGCAGACTATCACTCCCCATACTCCCTATACTCTGCAGAATATCACTCCCCATACTCCCTATACTCTGCAGAATATCACTCCCCATACTCCCTATACACTGCAGAATATCACTCCCCATACTTCCTATACACTGCAGAATATCACTCCCCATACACTGCAGACTATCACTCCCCATACTCCCTATACTCTGCAGACTATCACTCCCCATACTTCCTATAGTCCACAGACTCTCTATATTCCCTATACTCTGCAGACTATCACACCCTATATTCCCTATACTCTGCAGACTATCACGCCCTATATTCCCTATACTCTGCAGACTATCACGCCCTATATTCCCTATACTCTGCAGACTATCACTCCCCATACTCCCTATACTCTGCAGACTATCATGCCCTATATTCTCTATACTCTGCAGACTATCACGCCCTATATTCCCTATACTCTGCAGACTATAACGCCCTATATTTCCTATACTCTGCAGACTATCACTCCCCATACTCCTTATACTCTGCAGACTATCATGCCCTATATTCTCTATACTCTGCAGACTATCACGCCCTATATTCCCTATACTCTGCAGACTATCATGCCCTATATTTCCTATACTCTGAAGACTATCATGCCCTATATTCTCTATACTCTGCAGACTATCACGCCTTATATTCCCTATACTCTGCAGACTATCACTCCCCATATTCTCTATACTCTGCAGACTATCATGCCCTATATTCCCTATACTCTGCAGAATATCACTCCCCATACTCCCTATACACTGCAGACTATCACTCCCCATACTCCCTATACACTGCAGACTATCACTCCCCATACTCCCTATACTCTGCAGACTATCACTCCCCATACTCCCTATACACTGCAGACTATCACTCCCCATACTCCCTATACTCTGCAGACTTTCACTCCCCATACTCCCTATAAACTGCAGACTATCACTCCCCATACTCCCTATACTCTGCAGACTATCACTCCCCATTCTCCCTATGCACTGCAGACTATCACTCCCCATACGCCCTATACTCTGCAGACTATCACTCCCCATTCTCCCTATACTCTGCAGACTATCACTCCCCATTCTCCCTATACTCTGCAGACTATCACTCCCCATTCTCCCTATGCACTGCAGACTATCACTCCCCATACTCCCTATACTCTGCAGACTATCACTCCCCATACTTCCTATACTCTGCAGACTATCACTCCCCATACTCCCTATGCACTGCAGACTATCACTCCCCATACTCCCTATACTCTGCAGACTATCACTCCCCATTCTCCCTATACTCTGCAGACTATCACTCCCCATTCTCCCTATGCACTGCAGATTATCACTCCCCATACTCCCTATACTCTGCAGACTATCACTCCCCATACTTCCTATACTCTGCAGACTATCACTCCCCATACTCCCTATACACTGCAGACTATCACTCCCCATACTCCCTATACACTGCAGACTATCACTCCCCATACTCCCTATACACTGCAGACTATCACTCCCCATACTCGCTATACGCTGCAGACTATCACTCCCCATACTCCCTATACACTGCAGACTATCACTCCCCATACTCCCTATAAACTGCAGACTATCATTCCCCATACTCCCTATACTCTGCAGACTATCACTCCCCATACTCCCTATAAACTGCAGACTATCACTCCCCATACTCCCTATACTCTGCAGACTATCACTCCCCATACTCCCTATACACTGTATCACTCCCCATACTCCCTATACACTGCAGACTATCACTCCCCATACTCCCTATAAACTGCAGACTATCATTCCCCATACTCCCTATAAACTGCAGACTATCACTCCCCATACTCCCTATACTCTGCAGACTATCACTCCCCATACTCCCTATAAACTGCAGACTATCACTCCCCATACTCCCTATACTCTGCAGACTATCACTCCCCATATTGCCTATACTCTGCAGAATATCACTCCCCATACTCCCTATACACTGCAGAATATCACTCCCCATACTTCCTATACACTGCAGAATATCACTCCCCATACACTGCAGACTATCACTCCCCATACTCCCTATACTCTGCAGACTATCCCTCCCCATACTTCCTATAGTCCACAGACTCTCTATATTCCCTATACTCTGCAGAATATCACTACCCATGTTCCCTATACTCTGCAGACTATCACGCCCTATAGTCCCTATACTCTGCAGACTATCACTCCCCCATATTTCCTATAGTCCACAGACTCTCTACATTCCCTATACTCTGCAGAATATCACTACCCATATTCCCTATACTCTGCAGACTATCACGCCCTATATTCCCTATACTCTGCAGACTATCACACCCTATATTCCCTATACTCTGCAGACTATCACTCCCCATACTCCCTATACTCTGCAGACTATCATGCCCTATATTCTCTATACTCTGCAGACTATCACGCCCTATATTCCCTATACTCTGCAGACTATCACGCCCTATATTCCCTATACTCTGCAGACTATCATGCCCTATATTCTCTATACTCTGCAGACTATCACGCCTTATATTCCCTATACTCTGCAGACTATCACTCCCCATATTCTCTATACTCTGCAGACTATCATGCCCTATATTCCCTATACTCTGCAGACTATCACGCCCTATATTCCCTATACTCTGCAGACTATCATGCCTTATATTCCCTATACTCTGCAGACTATCACGCCCTATATTCCCTATACTCTGCAGACTATCACGCCTTATATTCCCTATACTCTGCAGACTATCATGCCCTATATTCCCTATACTCTGCAGACTATCACTCCCCATATTCTCTATACTCTGCAGACTATCATGCCCTATATTCCCTATACTCTGCAGACTATCATGCCCTATATTCCCTATACTCTGCAGACTATCACACCCTATATTCGCTATACGCTGCAGACTACTTCTGAACCGGCTGAATTTCAGTCCAGAACCGGAAACCATCTCTTTTTTCCTGCCCAACACCAACTGTTTATCCCTTTGTATTTGCTCCCGATGTTCTTGTACCCAAGAGCTGGGCGTTCTGGGCGGGACATCTTCTGATGTGCCCAACAGGAAGTCCGCGGGCATTAGGCCGTATCACCGAAATATTAGGAGAAAGGGCGAGTGACCGGTGGGTTTGTAAACAGTGTAGGTCTATACCACGGCCCCCCTGTGGTGGTGCCACCGATCCCGGTGACTCATCTTTAGAGTCTGCAGCCCCCCGAAGGGTGCGGTTGAACCACTCACTGATGCCATTGCCTTGGGGGTGATAGGGAGAGGTGTGGGAATTTCTGATGCCACTCAAGTGACAGAATTCAGTCATTATTATGGATTCAAAGTTGGGGCCTTGGACCGACAGAATACTTTTTGGGCAGCTGTACGGTTGGGCAAGGGGCTCCCAGAAGAGATCTGCAGTGGTGGCAGCTGCCCGGTCCTTGGTAGGTACCACCACCTCGAATTTGGTGAAGTGGTCAGTGAAGACCGGCCCATACTAAAGCCCAGTGCGAGTCCTGGGGATCATTAGGAAAGCCATAGTCACCAACTCAGAAGGGTGAGAATTGGTGATGGTCATGGGGCCGCCCCCTCTCTGGAGGAGCCTTGGGCACAATGTGACTTTCCCAATCCCGGAAGGCCTTGTGTACCGCCTGACAAATAGTGGCAGAAGAAATTCCACCAAACCAGTGATTAGTCTGATCCACCCTGAAAAGGGTACCTGCAGCACGGGGCACCTGACTGACCTGCAAGATATGAGACTGGAGGACCCCCATACCCTCTGCTCAGTGGGGCTGTGTGTGCCTGCCGGTATCTTGCCCTATAATTCCAGTCATTGCTTTAGAATGGCGCAGGCAACAGGAGATACCTTTTGGCACACTCAAGAGGTGAGCTTGTGCTTCCAGGAAAGATAGCGTTGTACCTGCACCTGCTTTTGTATCAGTGCCCGCTTTATTCAACAGCTTTGGCTTGTGGGTTTGCTTCCGGGTGAGGAGAACAGCTGGCACAGGCAGGACAGGGGTGATGTCTACTTCCTCCTGGCTAGAGTCCACATGCTCCCCTGGGAGAGAGCATCGGTATGCCCATTAAGCTTCCCTGGCCGATAATGGATGTAGTCAGCGTACGCCAGCAATGGGTCTGAGGTCATCCTGCTGTTGTTGTTCATCACATTGACCTTGAATGGAAGGTGAGGATCCTTCCATTGGGCACTGTGCCCACACAATGATTGGGTAAGCGGAGCAGCTATCTGGGTGAATCGCCAGTAATATCCCACTAGACCCTGGAAGGAGCACAATTCAGAAATGGTTTCGGGGTTTGCCAATCTTGAATGTCCTGCACCTTTCTCGCATCTGGGGACACGCCTCCAGCTCCACCGCAAGGTTGTGGACCCTACGGCTGACTGCTGCAGACGGGAGACAGGTCCCACGTCCCACCGTAAGATTCCCCGGGGCGCGGAGTCTAAGAGCCAGCAGGTGTGTTCACCAGTGCCTCTAGTGGTGAGAATGGACTTGGCTGCAACTGGCTCCAGGTCGCGACCCCCGGGGTCCCCCAGCTCACACCCACAGTAGGCAACAGGAGGATAGGGATGGTGAGGGACAAAGCCAAGGTCGGGGCCACAAGCAGACAGGAATAGTCAGGGACACGCCAAAAGGTCAGGCTCACAGGCAAACAGGGATAGTCAAGGACACGCCAAAGTCGTTAACGGAACAACAGAAGAGCACACGGCAGGTAACAGGAAGCCAAACACACAAAGGAATACACAATGGTTGATCAGCACTGTTGGCCTGAAGTACACAGGTTAATACAGGGCTCCCTGATAGGGCCTGGGGTGGAGTCACGCTTAGAGGAGAGGTTATAAAAACCACCAGGTGGAAGTGGCTGGCCTCTTAGTCTGAACACATGAGGGGAGGTAAGCAAACACAGGAAGATTGCTGCATAACCATGACACATTGATCATACTTCCAATAATCAGACTTCTAATGATCGGACTTCTAATGATCGGACTTCTAATGATCGGACTTCCAATGATCAGACTTCTAATTATCAGACTTCTAATTATTGGACTTCTAATTATCGGACTTCTAATTATCGGACTTCTAATTATCGGACTTCTAATTATCGGACTTCTAATGATCGGACTTCTAATGATCGGACTTTCAATGATCAGACTTCTAATGATTGGACTTCTAATGATCAGACTTCTAATGATCAGACTTCTAATGATCAGACTTCTAAGGATCAGACTTCTAAGGATCAGACTTCTAATGATCAGACTTCTAATGATTGGACTTCTAATGATCAGACTTCTAATGATCAGACTTCTAATGATCAGACTTCTAATGATCAGACTTTCAATGATCAGACTTCCAATGATCTGACTTCCAATGATCAGACTTCTAATGATCAGACTTCTAATGATCAGACTTTCAATGATCAGACTTTCAATGATCGGACTTCCAATGATCAGACTTCTAATGATCAGACTTCTAAGGATCAGACTTCTAATGATCAGACTTCTAATGATTGGACTTCTAATGATTGAACTACTAATGATCAGACTTCTAATGATCAGACTTCTAATGATCAGACTTCTAATGATCAGACTTCTAATGATCAGACTTCTAATGATCGGACTTCTAATGATCAGACTTCTAATGATCAGACTTCCAATGATCAGACTTCTAATGATCGGACTTCTAATGATCAGACTTCTAATGATCGGATTTCCAATGATAAGACTTCTAATGATCAGACTTCTAATGATCGGACTTCTAATGATCAGACTTCTAATGATCAGACTTCTAATGATCAGACTTCTAATGATCAGACTTCTAATGATCAGACTTCTAATGATCGGATTTCCAATGATAAGACTTCTAATGATCAGACTTCTAATGATCAGACTTCTAATGATCAGACTTCTAATGATCAGACTTCTAATGATCGGACTTCTAATGATCAGACTTCTAATGATCAGACTTCCAATGATCAGACTTCTAATGATC
Organism: Lithobates pipiens; assembly: GCF_037356315.1. Taxonomy (NCBI): domain Eukaryota; kingdom Metazoa; phylum Chordata; class Amphibia; order Anura; family Ranidae; genus Lithobates; species Lithobates pipiens. The sequence continues at coordinate 952,214 of NW_027507758.1, forward strand.
GGACTTCTAATGATCAGACTTCTAATGATCAGACTTCTAATGATCAGACTTCTAATGATCAGACTTCTAATGATCAGACTTCTAATGATCAGACTTCTAATGATCGGATTTCCAATGATAAGACTTCTAATGATCAGACTTCTAATGATCAGACTTCTAATGATCAGACTTCTAATGATCGGATTTTCAATGACCGGACTTCTAATGATCGAACTTCTAATGATCGGACTTCTAATGATCAGACTTCTAATGATCAGACTTCTAATGATCGGACTTCTAATGATCAGACTTCTAATGATCGGACTTTCAATGACCGGACTTCTAATGACCGGACTTCTAATGATCAGACTTTCAATGATCGGACTTCTAAAGCCGCGTACACACGGGCGGACTGTCTGTCCAACTTAGTCCGCTGAAACACATTTCAGCGGACAGTCCGCTCGTGTGTGGGCTTCAGCTGACTTTTTCAGCGTGCAGTCTGGCGTACTAAGTATTTCGGAATTTCCGTAATATTGTCCGTCAGACTTTGGTTTCAGCGGACAATCCGCTCGTGAGTAGGCTAGTTGGACGGACTAAGTATGGCGCATGCTCAGAAAGGATTTACACGGCGGAAGGTTGCATTGCTGTGTATTGGACGTCCTATTTCTAGTCCCGTCGTACGTGCCGTACACGTCATCACGCAAGCTTTCAACGGACTGTTTGTTCATCGTGTGTGGTCAAGTCTGTTCATTCGAAAGTAGGACGGACTGTCTGTCGGATTGTCTGACGGACTAAGTTGGCCATACAGTCCGCCCCGTGTGTACGCGGCTTAACTTTCCCACATTTTCTTTCTTTATTTTCTGTAATAACCTCTCTGCTGAACCTACTAAATATATCCCAGAATTCATCCGTAAAATGTCACAAATCCATCGTTTTCTCATTCTGTGTCTCCAGGATCCCAAATATTGTCACAGTGTGCGCAAATATTCTATTTATAGGAGGCACCACGGCATTTTCTCTATTTTCATTCTAACTTTCTCACAGCACTCTGAAGTCATCGAAGGATTAAAAGTTAGACGTGCCCGGGCACACTGAGAACCAGCCAGGGATGGGAGCTCCACGCTCTGGGGGTATTCTGATTCTAGGGAGAGGGCGGCTGCACCGTCTGGGAACCTTCCAGTAGACCAATCATGAATCAGGTGACCAGAAAGTTTTCGGTTCAAGGAAACCTGTACTAACATAAATATCATCACTCAAGAGTCACTAAGGGTGTGCCGCCTGACCGTCCTTGGCTGAAGAATGCAGCAAGTGAAGTCATAACCCCGGATTTGTTAGTCAGTGACCCCCACTCCTGTTGTGTCACAGGCTAGCCACATTTTCTGGTGCATGTCCTCCATGTGCATAGCCAGGTGGTAATGGGCTACCTGTACTTTTTAACCTGTTCCTGCCCAGCATAGGTTTGTCTGTTTAGACTGGGGTACTATGGGAATGGGATCTTCCCCTAAACGTCATTGCAGAGGCACCTCCAGGAGGGCCCAGCACCACCCAGTAGCCCATTCTGTACCTTCCTCTGGCCATATGGCAATGGACCCCAATAGCAGCCTCACCCACCACTTCTTCATTTGCAGAAGATGTTCCCATCTAGAGGTTTGGAGAAGGAGGAGTCCAGGTAGTCAAAGCCATTTGACGATTTTCTGAAGTGAAGTTGATTTACATCCTTTCTGTCATCTTATTGGGGAGACATTCCTTAGTTGCAAACAGAGTAGACCCCTCCGTTCCCCCCATTCCTTCCTTCCCTCCCTCCTTCCTTCCCACCTTCCTTCCTTCCCACCTTCCTTCCTTCCCTCCCTCCTTCCTTCCCACCTTCCTTCCTCCCTTCCTTACTTCCCTCCTAGAGGGTGAGAGCCTCAATAATTACATTATTTTATGCCTTGGCACTACTTCCCATAACCAACGCTCCAGGTGGACTCCTGCCAGACTATTTACACAGAATCCTCACCCAAGATGCCCCACAATGGCGGGGCGGGAGTGCCACCTCCTCACTATCTATTGTGCCATCAATGGCATCCTCTCCCGGTCTTCTTCAAAGTCTAATGTCTTTTGACTTCATCCCATTGTCTCTATACTCCCATCATCCCATTGTCTCTATACTCCCATCATCCCATTGTCTCTATACTCCAATCATCCCATTGTCTCTATACTCCCATCATCCCATTGTCTCTATACTCCAATCATCCCATTGTCTCTATACTCCCATCATCCCATTGTCTCTGTACTGCCATCATCCCATTGTCTCTATACTCCCATCATCCCCTTGTCTCTATACTCCCATCATCCCATTGTCTCTGTACTGCCATCATCCCATTGTCTCTATACTCCCATCATCTCATTGTCTCTATACTCCCACCATCCCATTGTCTCTATACTCCCATCATCCCATTGTCTCTATACTCCCATCATCCCCTTGTCTCTATACTCCCATCATCCCATTGTCTCTGTACTGCCATCATCCCATTATCTCTATACTCCCATCATCCCATTATCTCCATATTCCCATCATCCCATTGTCTCTATACTCCCATCATCCCATTGTCTCTATTCTCCCATCATCCCACTGTCTCTATACTCCCATCATCCCACTGTCTCTATACTCCCATCATCCCACTGTCTCCATACTCCCATCATCTCATTGTCTCCGTACTGCCATCATCCCATTGTCTCCATACTCCCATCATCCCATTGTCTCTATACTCCCATCATCCCATTGTCTCTATACTCCCATCATCCCATTGTCTCTATACTGCCATCATCCCATTGTCTCTATACTGCCATCATCCCATTGTCTCCATACTCCCATCATCCCATTGTCTCTATACTCCCATCATCCCATTGTCTCTATACTCCCATCATCCCATTGTCTCTATACTCCCATCATCCCATTGTCTCTATACTCCCATCATCTCATTGTCTCTATACTCCCATCATCCCATTGTCTCTATACTGCCATCATCCCATTGTCTCTATACTCCCATCATCCCATTGTCTCTATACTGCCATCATCTCATTGTCTCTATACTGCCATCATCTCATTGTCTCTATACTCCCATCATCTCATTGTCTCTATACTCCCATCATCTCATTGTCTCTATACTCCCATCATCCCATTGTCTCTATATTCACATCATCCCACTGTCTCCGTACTCCCATCATCTCATTGTCTCCATACTCCCATCATCCCATTGTCTCTATACTCCCATCATCCCATTGTCTCCATACTCCCATCATCCCATTGTCTCTATACTCCCATCATCCCATTGTCTCTATACTCCCATCATCCCATTGTCTCTATACTCCCATCATCCCATTGTCTCTATACTGCCATCATCCCATTGTCTCTATACTCCCATCATCCCATTGTCTCTATACTGCCATCATCTCATTGTCTCTATACTGCCATCATCTCATTGTCTCTATACTCCCATCATCCCATTGTCTCCATACTCCCATCATCCCATTGTCTCTATACTCCCATCATCCCATTGTCTCTATACTCCCATCATCCCATTGTCTCTATACTCCCATCATCCCATTGTCTCCATACTCCCATCATCCCATTGTCTCTATACTCCCATCATCCCATTGTCTCCATACTCCCATCATCTCATTGTCTCTATACTCCCATCATCCCATTGTCTCTATACTCCCATCATCTCATTGTCTCTATACTCCCATCATCCCATTGTCTCTATACTCCCATCATCCCATTGTCTCTATACTCCCATCATCCCATTGTCTCTATACTCCCATCATCCCATTGTCTCCATACTCCCATCATCTCATTGTCTCTATACTCCCATCATCCCATTGTCTCTATACTCCCATCATCCCATTGTCTCTATACTCCCATCATCCCATTGTCTCCATACTCCCATCATCCCATTGTCTCTATACTCCCATCATCCCATTGTCTCCATACTCCCATCATCTCATTGTCTCTATACTCCCATCATCCCATTGTCTCTATACTCCCATCATCTCATTGTCTCTATACTCCCATCATCCCATTGTCTCTATACTCCCATCATCCCATTGTCTCTATACTCCCATCATCTCATTGTCTCTATACTCCCATCATCCCATTGTCTCTGTACTGCCATCATCCCATTATCTCTATACTCCCATCATCCCATTGTCTCTATACTCCCATCATCCCATTATCTCCATATTCCCATCATCCCATTGTCTCTATGCTCCCATCATCCCATTGTCTCTATACTCCCATCATCCCATTGTCTCTATACTCCCATCATCTCATTGTCTCTATACTCCCATCATCCCATTGTCTCTATACTCCCATCATCTCATTGTCTCTATACTCCCATCATCTCATTGTCTCTATACTCCCATCATCTCATTGTCTCTATACTTCTGCTGTGATTGTTCTCAGTGCTGCTGATCTTCCTGTCTATACGTATTCTCTCCAGCATCGGACACACATCATTGCTCTGGACCGAATTCCTGATAGTGACAACGGTGGACCAATCTGTTACAACTTTGTAAAATCCATTAATAGTGTTAAATGTATCTGAGATTTTAGTGATGGGGTTTGGATCTACCTTACAGTAAGTGGTCATTAGTGAGAAGTCCATATATAAGCATCATTGAGGTTGGAGTCAAGGCTCTGTAGACTGCCAGGGCCTGCTGGCATGACGTGTAGCAGATGGTGCTCTCTGCATGTGTGCTGCTAATCGTTATCGCCGAAATAAATGAGTCTCAGGACAGGTCTCATCATCACTGCATAGAAGAGGTCAGTGTGACCTTCTCCTCTCCGAGAACACGCCGATCGATACACAATGAAGGCGCCGCTCAGATCCTTCAACGTCATAAAAAGTATTAAAGAGTTATGAAGCTACAAAGTATCAAACAGCTGCTGGGGAGGTAGATAAATCCCCCGACACCCTACAAATACCCCAATGTGTCTCCTCCAAGCGCCCCGTCACTGCTGCAATGGTCTTACTATTATTATAATGAGGATGATGAGGATTATTATTGGATATGATGATCGCCCTGAGTATTTACACTCGGCTGTTCGGTGTCCAGCGCACTCGGTGGAATCCTCGGTTCAGTCCTCTGAATTTTGTTAATATTTTGGACATTTCTTTATATCGGAGAAGAACGAGACACAAAGTTTAAGTATTCCAAAGACAAGTGTCGGCATAGATGGTGCCCAGTGGTGTCGATGATGTCCGGTGGTGTAGATGATGTCCGGTGGTGTAGATGATGTCTGGAGGTGTAGATGATGTCTGGTGATGTAGATGATGTCTGGTGGTGTAGATGATGTCTGGTGGTGTAGATGATGTCCGGTGGTGTAGATGATGTCTGGTGATGTAGATGATGTCTGGTGATGTAGATGATGTCTGGTGATGTAGATGATGTCTGGTGGTGTAGATGATGTCTGGTGGTGTAGATGATGTCTGGTGATGTAGATGACGTCTGGAGGTGTAGATGATGTCTGGAGGTGTAGATGATGTCTGGTGATGTAGATGATGTCTGGTGGTGTAGATGATGTCTGGTGATGTAGATGATGTCTGGTGGTGTAGATGATGTCCGGTGGTGTAGATGATGTCCGGTGGTGTAGATGATGTCTGGTGGTGTAGATGATGTCTGGTGATGTAGATGATGTCTGGAGGTGTAGATGATGTCTGGAGGTGTAGATGATGTCTGGAGGTGTAGATGATGTCTGGTGGTGTAGATGATGTCTGGTGGTGTAGATGATGTCCGGTGGTGTAGATGATGTCCGGTGGTGTAGATGATGTCTGGTGGTGTAGATGATGTCTGGAGGTGTAGATGATGTCCGGTGGTGTAGATGATATCTGGTGGTGTAGATGATGTCTGGTGGTGTAGATGATGTCCGGTGGTGTAGATGATGTCTGGTGGTGTAGATGATGTCTGGTGGTGTAGATGATGTCTGGAGGTGTAGATGATGTCTGGTGATGTAGATAATGTCCGGTGGTGTAGATGATGTCCGGTGGTGTAGATGATGTCCGGTGATGTAGATGATGTCTGGAGGTGTAGATGATGTCTGGAGGTGTAGATGATGTCTGGAGGTGTAGATGATGTCTGGTGGTGTAGATGATGTCTGGTGGTGTAGATGATGTCCGGTGGTGTAGATGATGTCCGGTGGTGTAGATGATGTCCGGTGGTGTAGATGATGTCTGGTGGTGTAGATGATGTCCGGTGGTGTAGATGATGTCTGGTGGTGTAGATGATGTCTGGTGGTGTAGATGATGTCTGGAGGTGTAGATGATGTCTGGTGATGTAGATAATGTCTGGTGGTGTAGATGATGTCTGGTGGTGTAGATGATGTCTGGTGATGTAGATGATGTCTGGTGATGTAGATGATGTCTGGTGGTGTAGATGATGTCTGGTGGTGTAGATGATGTCTGGTGATGTAGATGATGTCTGGTGGTGTAGATGATGTCTGGTGGTGTAGATGATGTCTGGTGGTGTAGATGATGTCTGGTGGTGTAGATGATGTCTGGAGGTGTAGATGATGTCTGGAGGTGTAGATGATGTCTGGTGGTGTAGATGATGTCTGGTGGTGTAGATGATGTCTGGTGGTGTAGATGATGTCTGGTGGTGTAGATGATGTCTGGTGGTGTAGATGATGTCTGGTGGTGTAGATGATGTCTGGTGGTGTAGATGATGTCTGGTGGTGTAGATGATGTCTGGTGATGTAGATGATGTCTGGTGATGTAGATGATGTCTGGCGGTGTAGATGATGTCTGGTGGTGTAGATGATGTCTGGCAGTGTAGATGATGTCTGGTGATGTAGATGATGTCTGGTGGTGTAGATGATGTCTGGTGGTGTAGATGATGTCTGGTGATGTAGATGATGTCTGGAGGTGTAGATGATGTCTGGTGGTGTAGATGATGTCTGGTGATGTAGATGATGTCTGGAGGTGTAGATGATGTCTGGTGGTGTAGATGATGTCTGGTGGTGTAGATGATGTCTGGAGGTGTAGATGATGTCTGGTGGTGTAGATGATGTCTGGTGGTGTAGATGATGTCTGGTGGTGTAGATGATGTCTGGTGATGTAGATGATGTCTGGTGATGTAGATGATGTCTGGCGGTGTAGATGATGTCTGGTGGTGTAGATGATGTCTGGAGGTGTAGATGATGTCTGGTGGTGTAGATGATGTCTGGTGATGTAGATGATGTCTGGAGGTGTAGATGATGTCTGGTGGTGTAGATGATGTCTGGTGGTGTAGATGATGTCTGGAGGTGTAGATGATGTCTGGTGGTGTAGATGATGTCTGGTGGTGTAGATGATGTCTGGTGGTGTAGATGATGTCTGGTGATGTAGATGATGTCTGGTGATGTAGATGATGTCTGGCGGTGTAGATGATGTCTGGTGGTGTAGATGATGTCTGGCAGTGTAGATGATGTCTGGTGATGTAGATGATGTCTGGTGGTGTAGATGATGTCTGGTGGTGTAGATGATGTCTGGTGGTGTAGATGATGTCTGGTGGTGTAGATGATGTCTGGTGATGTAGATGATGTCTGGTGGTGTAGATGATGTCTGGAGGTGTAGATGATGTCTGGTGATGTAGATGATGTCTGGTGATGTAGATGATGTCTGGTGATGTAGATGATGTCTGGTGATGTAGATGATGTCTGGTGGTGTAGATGATGTCTGGTGATGTAGATGATGTCTGGTGATGTAGATGATGTCTGGTGATGTAGATGATGTCTGGTGATGTAGATGATGTCTGGTGATGTAGATGATGTCTGGTGGTGTAGATGATGTCTGGAGGTGTAGATGATGTCTGGAGGTGTAGATGATGTCTGGTGGTGTAGATGATGTCTGGAGGTGTAGATGATGTCTGGTGGTGTAGATGATGTCTGGAGGTGTAGATGATGTCTGGTGATGTAGATGATGTCTGGTGATGTAGATGATGTCTGGTGGTGTAGATGATGTCTGGAGGTGTAGATGATGTCTGGAGGTGTAGATGATGTCTGGTGGTGTAGATGATGTCTGGAGGTGTAGATGATGTCTGGAGGTGTAGATGATGTCTGGAGGTGTAGATGATGTCTGGAGGTGTAGATGATGTCTGGTGGTGTAGATGATGTCTGGTGGTGTAGATGATGTCTGGTGATGTAGATGATGTCTGGTGGTGTAGATGATGTCTGGTGATGTAGATGATGTCTGGTGGTGTAGATGATGTCTGGTGGTGTAGATGATGTCTGGTGGTGTAGATGATGTCTGGAGGTGTAGATGATGTCTGGAGGTGTAGATGATGTCTGGTGGTGTAGATGATGTCTGGTGGTGTAGATGATGTTTGGTGGTGTAGATGATGTCCGGTGGTGTAGATGATGTCCGGTGGTGTAGATGATGTCTGGAGGTGTAGATGATGTCTGGAGGTGTAGATGATGTCTGGAGGTGTAGATGATGTCTGGTGGTGTAGATAATGTCTGGAGGTGTAGATGATGTCTGGTGGTGTAGATGATGTCTGGTGGTGTAGATGATGTCTGGTGGTGTAGATAATGTCTGGTGGTGTAGATAATGTCTGGAGGTGTAGATGATGTCTGGTGGTGTAGATGATGTCTGGTGGTGTAGATGATGTCTGGTGGTGTAGATGATGTCTGGAGGTGTAGATGATGTCTGGAGGTGTAGATGATGTCTGGAGGTGTAGATGATGTCTGGAGGTGTAGATAATGTCTGGAGGTGTAGATGATGTCTGGTGGTGTAGATGATGTCTGGTGGTGTAGATGATGTCTGGTGATGTAGATGATGTCTGGTGATGTAGATGATGTCTGGTGGTGTAGATGATGTCCGGTGGTGTAGATGATGTCCGGTGGTGTAGATGATGTCTGGTGGTGTAGATGATGTCTGGTGATGTAGATGATGTCTGGAGGTGTAGATGATGTCTGGAGGTGTAGATGATGTCTGGAGGTGTAGATGATGTCTGGTGGTGTAGATGATGTCCGGTGGTGTAGATGATGTCCGGTGGTGTAGATGATGTCCGGTGGTGTAGATGATATCTGGTGGTGTAGATGATGTCTGGTGGTGTAGATGATGTCCGGTGGTGTAGATGATGTCTGGTGGTGTAGATGATGTCTGGTGGTGTAGATGATGTCTGGAGGTGTAGATGATGTCTGGTGATGTAGATAATGTCCGGTGGTGTAGATGATGTCCGGTGGTGTAGATGATGTCCGGTGATGTAGATGATGTCTGGAGGTGTAGATGATGTCTGGAGGTGTAGATGATGTCTGGAGGTGTAGATGATGTCTGGTGGTGTAGATGATGTCTGGTGGTGTAGATGATGTCCGGTGGTGTAGATGATGTCCGGTGGTGTAGATGATGTCCGGTGGTGTAGATGATGTCTGGTGGTGTAGATGATGTCCGGTGGTGTAGATGATGTCTGGTGGTGTAGATGATGTCTGGTGGTGTAGATGATGTCTGGAGGTGTAGATGATGTCTGGTGATGTAGATAATGTCTGGTGGTGTAGATGATGTCTGGAGGTGTAGATAATGTCTGGTGATGTAGATGATGTCTGGTGGTGTAGATGATGTCTGGTGGTGTAGATGATGTCTGGTGATGTAGATGACGTCTGGTGGTGTAGATGATGTCTGGTGGTGTAGATGATGTCTGGTGATGTAGATAATGTCTGGTGATGTAGATGATGTCTGGTGGTGTAGATGATGTCTGGTGGTGTAGATGATGTCTGGTGATGTAGATGACGTCTGGTGGTGTAGATGATGTCTGGAGGTGTAGATGATGTCTGGTGGTGTAGATGATGTCTGGAGGTGTAGATGATGTCTGGTGGTGTAGATGATGTCTGGTGGTGTAGATGATGTCTGGTGGTGTAGATGATGTCTGGTGGTGTAGATGATGTCTGGTGATGTAGATGATGTCTGGCGATGTAGATGATGTCTGGTGGTGTAGATGATGTCTGGTGGTGTAGATGATGTCTGGAGGTGTAGATGATGTCTGGTGGTGTAGATGATGTCTGGTGGTGTAGATGATGTCTGGTGGTGTAGATGATGTCTGGCAGTGTAGATGATGTCTGGTGGTGTAGATGATGTCTGGTGGTGTAGATGATGTCTGGTGATGTAGATGATGTCTGGTGGTGTAGATGATGTCTGGTGGTGTAGAGGATGTCTGGTGGTGTAGATGATGTCTGGTGGTGTAGATGATGTCTGGTGGTGTAGATGATGTCTGGTGGTGTAGATGATGTCTGGAGGTGTAGATGATGTCTGGTGGTGTAGATGATGTCTGGTGATGTAGATGATGTCTGGTGATGTAGATGATGTCTGGTGGTGTAGATGATGTCTGGAGGTGTAGATGATGTCTGGTGGTGTAGATGATGTCTGGTGGTGTAGATGATGTCTGGTGGTGTAGATGATGTCTGGCAGTGTAGATGATGTCTGGTGGTGTAGATGATGTCTGGTGGTGTAGATGATGTCTGGTGATGTAGATGATGTCTGGTGGTGTAGATGATGTCTGGTGGTGTAGAGGATGTCTGGTGGTGTAGATGATGTCTGGTGGTGTAGATGATGTCTGGTGGTGTAGATGATGTCTGGTGGTGTAGATGATGTCTGGAGGTGTAGATGATGTCTGGTGATGTAGATGATGTCTGGTGGTGTAGATGATGTCTGGTGATGTAGATGATGTCTGGTGATGTAGATGATGTCTGGTGGTGTAGATGATGTCTGGTGATGTAGATGATGTCTGGTGGTGTAGATGATGTCTGGTGGTGTAGATGATGTCTGGAGGTGTAGATGATGTCTGGTGGTGTAGATGATGTCTGGTGGTGTAGATGATGTCTGGTGATGTAGATGATGTCTGGTGATGTAGATGATGTCTGGTGATGTAGATGATGTCTGGTGGTGTAGATGATGTCTGGTGGTGTAGATGATGTCTGGTGATGTAGATGATGTCTGGTGATGTAGATGATGTCTGGTGGTGTAGATAATGTCTGGAGGTGTAGATGATGTCTGGTGATGTAGATGATGTCTGGTGATGTAGATGATGTCTGGTGATGTAGATGATGTCTGGTGATGTAGATGATGTCTGGTGGTGTAGATAATGTCTGGAGGTGTAGATGATGTCTGGTGATGTAGATGATGTCTGGTGATGTAGATGATGTCTGGTGATGTAGATGATGTCTGGTGATGTAGATGATGTCTGGTGGTGTAGATGATGTCTGGAGGTGTAGATGATGTCTGGTGATGTAGATGATGTCTGGTGGTGTAGATGATGTTTGGTGGTGTAGATGATGTCTGGAGGTGTAGATGATGTCTGGTGGTGTAGATGATGTCTGGAGGTGTAGATGATGTCTGGTGATGTAGATGATGTCCGGTGGTGTAGATGATGTCTGGTGGTGTAGATGATGTCTGGTGATGTAGATGATGTCTGGTGGTGTAGATGATGTCTGGTGGTGTAGATGATGTCTGGAGGTGTAGATGATGTCTGGTGATGTAGATGATGTCTGGTGATGTAGATGATGTCTGGTGATGTAGATGATGTCTGGTGATGTAGATGATGTCTGGTGATGTAGATGATGTCTGGTGGTGTAGATGATGTCTGGTGATGTAGATGATGTCTGGTGATGTAGATGATGTCTGGTGATGTAGATGATGTCTGGTGGTGTAGATGATGTCTGGTGATGTAGATGATGTCTGGTGATGTAGATGATGTCTGGTGATGTAGATGATGTCTGGTGGTGTAGATGATGTCTGGTGGTGTAGATGATGTCTGGTGGTGTAGATGATGTCTGGTGATGTAGATGATGTCTGGTGATGTAGATGATGTTTGGTGGTGTAGATGATGTCTGGAGGTGTAGATGATGTCTGGTGGTGTAGATGATGTCTGGAGGTGTAGATGATGTCTGGTGATGTAGATGATGTCTGGAGGTGTAGATGATGTCTGGTGATGTAGATGATGTCTGGAGGTGTAGATGATGTCTGGTGGTGTAGATGATGTCTGGTGGTGTAGATAATGTCTGGTAGTGTAGATGATGTCTGGTGGTGTAGATGATGTCTGGTGGTGTAGATAATGTCTGGTGATGTAGATGATGTCTGGTGGTGTAGATGATGTCTGGTGATGTAGATGATGTCTGGTGATGTAGATGATGTCTGGTGATGTAGATGATGTTTGGAGGTGTAGATGATGTCTGGAGGTGTAGATGATGTCTGGTGGTGTAGATGATGTCTGGAGGTGTAGATGATGTCTGGTGGTGTAGATGATGTCTGGAGGTGTAGATGATGTCTGGTGATGTAGATGATGTCTGGAGGTGTAGATGATGTCTGGTGGTGTAGATGATGTCTGGTGGTGTAGATAATGTCTGGTAGTGTAGATGATGTCTGGAGGTGTAGATAATGTCTGGTGGTGTAGATGATGTCTGGAGGTGTAGATGATGTCTGGTGGTGTAGATGATGTCTGGAGGTGTAGATGATGTCTGGTGATGTAGATGATGTCTGGTGATGTAGATGATGTCTGGTGGTGTAGATGATGTCTGGAGGTGTAGATGATGTCTGGAGGTGTAGATGATGTCTGGTGGTGTAGATGATGTCTGGAGGTGTAGATGATGTCTGGAGGTGTAGATGATGTCTGGTGGTGTAGATGATGTCTGGAGGTGTAGATGATGTCTGGAGGTGTAGATGATGTCTGGTGGTGTAGATGATGTCTGGTGGTGTAGATGATGTCTGGTGGTGTAGATGATGTCTGGTGGTGTAGATGATGTCTGGAGGTGTAGATGATGTCTGGTGATGTAGATGATGTCTGGTGGTGTAGATGATGTCTGGAGGTGTAGATGATGTCTGGAGGTGTAGATGATGTCTGGAGGTGTAGATGATGTCTGGAGGTGTAGATGATGTCTGGAGGTGTAGATGATGTCTGGAGGTGTAGATGATGTCTGGTGGTGTAGATGATGTCTGGTGGTGTAGATGATGTCTGGTGGTGTAGATGATGTCTGGTGGTGTAGATGATGTCTGGTGGTGTAGATGATGTCTGGTGATGTAGATGATGTCTGGTGGTGTAGATGATGTCTGGTGATGTAGATGATGTCTGGTGGTGTAGATGATGTCTGGTGGTGTAGATGATGTCTGGTGGTGTAGATGATGTCTGGAGGTGTAGATGATGTCTGGAGGTGTAGATGATGTCTGGTGGTGTAGATGATGTCTGGTGGTGTAGATGATGTTTGGTGGTGTAGATGATGTCCGGTGGTGTAGATGATGTCCGGTGGTGTAGATGATGTCTGGAGGTGTAGATGATGTCTGGAGGTGTAGATGATGTCTGGAGGTGTAGATGATGTCTGGTGGTGTAGATGATGTCTGGAGGTGTAGATGATGTCTGGTGGTGTAGATGATGTCTGGTGGTGTAGATGATGTCTGGTGATGTAGATGATGTCTGGAGGTGTAGATGATGTCTGGTGGTGTAGATGATGTCTGGAGGTGTAGATGATGTCTGGTGATGTAGATGATGTCTGGTGATGTAGATGATGTCTGGTGGTGTAGATGATGTCTGGTGGTGTAGATGATGTCTGGTGGTGTAGATGATGTCTGGAGGTGTAGATGATGTCTGGTGATGTAGATGATGTCTGGAGGTGTAGATGATGTCTGGTGATGTAGATGATGTCTGGCGATGTAGATGATGTCTGGAGGTGTAGATGATGTCTGGTGGTGTAGATGATGTCTGGAGGTGTAGATGATGTCTGGTGATGTAGATGATGTCTGGTGATGTAGATGATGTCTGGTGGTGTAGATGATGTCTGGAGGTGTAGATGATGTCTGGAGGTGTAGATGATGTCTGGTGGTGTAGATGATGTCTGGTGATGTAGATGATGTCTGGAGGTGTAGATGATGTCTGGTGGTGTAGATGATGTCTGGTGGTGTAGATGATGTCTGGAGGTGTAGATGATGTCTGGAGGTGTAGATGATGTCTGGAGGTGTAGATGATGTCTGGTGATGTAGATGATGTCTGGTGGTGTAGATGATGTCTGGTGGTGTAGATGATGTCTGGAGGTGTAGATGATGTCTGGTGGTGTAGATGATGTCTGGTGGTGTAGATGATGTCTGGTGATGTAGATGATGTCTGGTGGTGTAGATGATGTCTGGTGGTGTAGATGATGTCTGGAGGTGTAGATGATGTCTGGAGGTGTAGATGATGTCTGGTGGTGTAGATGATGTCTGGTTGTGTAGATGATGTCTGGTGATGTAGATGATGTCTGGTGGTGTAGATGATGTCTGGTGGTGTAGATGATGTCTGGTGGTGTTGATGATGTCTGGAGGTGTAGATGATGTCTGGAGGTGTAGATGATGTCTGGAGGTGTAGATGATGTCTGGTGGTGTAGATGATGTCTGGTGGTGTAGATGATGTCTGGTGGTGTAGATGATGTCTGGTGGTGTAGATGATGTCTGGAGGTGTAGATGATGTCTGGCGGTGTAGATGATGTCTGGCGGTGTAGATGATGTCTGGTGGTGTAGATGATGTCTGGTGATGTAGATGATGTCTGGAGGTGTAGATGATGTCTGGTGGTGTAGATGATGTCTGGTGATGTAGATGATGTCTGGTGGTGTAGATGATGTCTGGTGGTGTAGATGATGTCTGGTGGTGTAGATGATGTCTGGTGGTGTAGATGATGTCTGGTGATGTAGATGATGTCTGGTGGTGTAGATGATGTCTGGAGGTGTAGATGATGTTTGGTGGTGTAGATGATGTCTGGTGGTGTAGATGATGTCTGGTGGTGTAGATGATGTCTGGTGGTGTAGATGATGTCTGGTGGTGTAGATGATGTCTGGAGGTGTAGATGATGTCTGGTGGTGTAGATAATGTCTGGAGGTGTAGATGATGTCTGGTGGTGTAGATGATGTCTGGTGGTGTAGATGATGTCTGGAGGTGTAGATGATGTCTGGTGGTGTAGATGATGTCTGGTGGTGTAGATGATGTCTGGTGGTGTAGATGATGTCTGGTGATGTAGATGATGTCTGGTGGTGTAGATGATGTCTGGTGATGTAGATGATGTCTGGTGGTGTAGATGATGTCTGGTGGTGTAGATGATGTCTGGTGGTGTAGATGATGTCTGGAGGTGTAGATGATGTCTGGTGGTGTAGATAATGTCTGGAGGTGTAGATGATGTCTGGTGGTGTAGATGATGTCTGGTGGTGTAGATGATGTCTGGAGGTGTAGATGATGTCTGGTGGTGTAGATGATGTCTGGTGGTGTAGATGATGTCTGGAGGTGTAGATGATGTCTGGTGGTGTAGATAATGTCTGGAGGTGTAGATGATGTCTGGTGGTGTAGATGATGTCTGGTGGTGTAGATGATGTCTGGTGGTGTAGATGATGTCTGGAGGTGTAGATGATGTCTGGTGGTGTAGATGATGTCTGGTGGTGTAGATGATGTCTGGAGGTGTAGATGATGTCTGGTGGTGTAGATAATGTCTGGAGGTGTAGATGATGTCTGGTGGTGTAGATGATGTCTGGTGGTGTAGATGATGTCTGGTGGTGTAGATGATGTCTGGTGGTGTAGATGATGTCTGGAGGTGTAGATGATGTCTGGAGGTGTAGATGATGTCTGGAGGTGTAGATGATGTCTGGTGATGTAGATGATGTCTGGTGGTGTAGATGATGTCTGGTGGTGTAGATGATGTCTGGTGGTGTAGATGATGTCTGGAGGTGTAGATAATGTCTGGTGGTGTAGATAATGTCTGGAGGTGTAGATGATGTCTGGTGGTGTAGATAATGTCTGGAGGTGTAGATGATGTCTGGTGGTGTAGATAATGTCTGGAGGTGTAGATGATGTCTGGTGGTGTAGATGATGTCTGGTGGTGTAGATGATGTCTGGAGGTGTAGATGATGTCTGGTGGTGTAGATGATGTCTGGTGGTGTAGATGATGTCTGGTGGTGTAGATGATGTCTGGTGGTGTAGATGATGTCTGGAGGTGTAGATGATGTCTGGTGGTGTAGATGATGTCTGGAGTAGTGATGGCCCGAACCTCCGACGGGACGTTTCGCGAAACCGAACGTTCGCCGCGGGCCCCATTGACTTCAATGGGAGGCGAACGTTTCAAACCTTTAGGTCGAATTTGCAGCCACGAGGTAATTATTAGCAGGGAAAACATAGTCCCACCACATGGCCAATGACATAACACATGTATGAGGTGAATTTGGGATCGATAACTACAAGCATTCTTTTTTTATATGGGAAATTGTTCTGACAATTCAGGACTGTGGAGCGCATGAAGGCAATGGAGGAGAGGGAACGTCAGGGACCAGGGTAGGCAAAGAAGAGGGTGCAGGAGATGATCACCAGCAGCGTCACATACAGCAATGACACATGCACCGTGATAGAGTCATCTGACAGCGGCACCGTGATACAGAGCACTGACATCAGCAGCGTGACATAAAGCATTAACACCAGCACCGTGATATACAGCACTGACAGCAGCACCGTGATAGAGAGCACTGACATCAGAAGCGTGACATTAAGCACTGACATCAGCACCGTGATATACAGCACTGACAGCAGGACTGTGATAGAGAGCACTGACAGCAGCACCGTGAAATTTAGCACTCACACCAGCACCATGATATACAGCACTGACAGCAGCACCGTAAGCAGCCCCAGGAGGAAGTCAGCACAGCACAGGGATGGTGGGAGCCCCTCATAATAAGCAGCCCCAGTAGAAATATGACACCGCTCAACCTCTTCAAAGAGGAGGGTAGGGGCATATAGTACGGTGTGCTTTTTTGGGACAAGGAAGTGAGCCAAATGAAGAAAGAAGGTCTGTGTGCTCGATTAAAAAAATAGTTTATAGACATATACATGGTCTACTGGTCACATGTGTTGAATTCCTCCGAGATCCATGCCTCGTTAATTTTTAGAAATGTGAGGTAGTTATCACTGTCGTGAGCTAGGCGAGTACGCTTATCGGTCACGATCCCCCCTGCTGCGCTGAACGTCCTTTCAGACAGGACACTGGATGAGGGGCAAGCCAACAGTTCGATTGCAAATTGGGCAAGCTCTGGCCAGAGGTCAAGCCGGCCCACCCAGTAGTCCAGGGGTTCATCACTCCTCAGAGCGTCCACATCGGCCGTTAACCCAATGTAGTCGGACACCTGATGGTCTAGGCGTTCCCTGATGCTGGATCCGGATGACACCTGTCGATGGGTCGGCTGAAAGAATGACCTCATATCCGAAGTCACCAACACATCTTCAAACCGGCCTCTTCTTGCAGGCGCTGTTGGATTGGTACCCGCAACTCCTTCTCTGGGAGTGGGAATTGCTCCTCTGCCAGCGCACGCAAAAGCAGAATGTAGCATTTCTCGAAGCAAGGCCTGGAAGTGCTGCATTCTAACAGCCCTCTGTGACGGCGGTAACATTTCCACCATTTTGTGTTTGTATCGGGGGTCTAAGTACGTTGCCACCCAGTACTGGTCTTTGACCCTTATGCTTTTTATACGGGGGTCCCTGTTAAAACACTGGAGCATGAAGGCCCCCATTTGCACTAAAGTGGAAGCGGTGTGGTGGCCTGACTCCTGCTCATCATCCAGGATAATGTCGTCCTCTTCATTCTCCTCTCCCCATCCACACACATCAGGGATCCCAGAAAGGTTTAAAGCACGCTCTTCTTGCTCCTCCTCATCCGCCCCGGCACCATCCTCCTCTGACTCCTCTTCAGACTCCTGTTGTTCACTTGTCTCAGATAGAGTAGCCCCCCCTGGGAATTCATCCAGCATTGCGACTTCCTCATCTTCCTGCTCCTGCTCCTCCACAGCTTGATCAATGACACGACGCAATGCACGCTCCATAAAGAAGGCATAAGGTACCATGTCACTGATGGCGCCATGGCTGCGACTTACCAGTTTGGTGATCTCCTCAAATGGCCGCAGAAGTCTGCATGCGTCATGCATGAGCAGCCACTGGCGCAGTGAAAAAAAACCCCAGCTCCCCAGAACCGGTTCTGCCGCAGAGTTCATACAGGTAGACGTTAACTGCACGTTTCTGCTGGAGCAGCCTATCAAGCATATAGAAGGTTGAGTTCCATCACGTCGGGCAATCGCAAATAAGACGTCTGACCGGCAGATTGTGTCGCCGCTGAATGTCAGCAAGGCGAGCCATGGCCGTGTAAGATCTTCTGAAATGGGCCGAGATTTTCCTTGCCTGCTGCAAGATGTCCTGGACCCCAGGGTATTTGACAACGAATCACTGCACGACCAAGTTTAAGACGTGTGCCATGCATGGCACGTGCGTGATTTTGCCCTGTTTCAATGCGCTAAGCAGATTGGCACCGTTGTCACACACCACTTTACCAACTGTCAAATTGAGCGGTGTTAGCCACTGATCTGCCTGTGAACGCAAAGCTGAAAGGAGTGCCGGGCCAGTGTGGCTCTTGGCTTCCAGGCACAACAGACGCAGCACGGCATGGCAACGTCTCACCTGGCCTGTGGAATAGGTTCTGGGGAGCTTGGGCGGTGCAGCGGAAGAGACGCTAGCAGCAGAAAAGGAGGAGTCAGCTGAGGAGGAGAGGGAGGAGGATGGAGTAGGAGGAGGAGGAGGAGAAGAGTCAGGCCTGCATGCAATCCGTGGCGGTAAAACCAAATCTACACGGGTGCCACGGGTTACATGCTTGACAGCCGTCAGAAGGTTCACCCAGTGGGCAGTAAAAGTGATATACCTTCCCTGCCCGTGTTTGCTAGACCACGTGTCTGTGGTCAGATGTATCTTGGCACCGACACTGTGTGCCAGAGATACATTCACTTGCCGCTGAACATGGCCATATAGCTCTGGGATGCCCTTCTCTGAGAAATACTTCCTTCCTGGGACCTTCCATTGTGGAGTTCCAATGGCCACAAATTTGCGAAAGGCCTCCGAGTCCACCAGTTTATATGGCAGTAGTTGGCGGGCTATGAGTTCTGACAAGCCAGCCGTCAACCGTTGGGCAAGAGGGTTATCCGGCGTCATCATTTTTTTACGCTCGAACATTAGGCCCACGGAAGCCTGCCTTTTTGCAGAAAAACAGGAGCTTGGCGTGATGGAAGGTGGAGTGGAGGACAATTGTGAGGAGAGAGGAGAAGGAGAAGTAGAAGACGAGGCTGGACGGTGAGAGCCTGCAGTGTGGCTTTGTGTGTTCCGTTGCTCCCACTGGGCTCGGTGATGGCTGCTCATGTGCCTTCTTAAGGCGGTCGTCCCTAGGTGAGTATTGGGCTTACCGCGACTAACGCGTTGACTGCAAAGATTGCAGATGGCAACGCTATTGTCAGCAGCGGACACGTTAAAAAAAGCCCACACTGCGGAGCCATGTGCCGGTGTCCTGGGAGCGCCAGATGTGACCGTACATGGTCGATGACTCGCTCCTGATACATTTGCAGTCTGCTTTGTCCCTCCTGTGCAATCTAAGTTATTCCTGCTTCTCCTCCCTATCTGCTGGTCCATATCTCCCTCTGAACTCCCCTCCTCTTCCTCTCTTGTGGGCACCCACGTGACATCACTAGACATGTCATCATCGACGTCACCTTCCCCACCGCTATAAGTAGAGATCTCGGAGTAGGCAGCAACACCGGGGACCAACCTCCTCCTTGGGCTGATCTGGGTACTGTCGTCAGACTGCTGAGTAGCGGTTGTTGCTACCTCCTCTTCCTGATCCAATACCAAGAGTGGCTGCGCATCAGAAATGTCCTCTTGATATGGATCGGAAAATAATTCCTGTGACTCAAGCGGAAGGTATGTGGTGGTGGTGGTGTTGTTGGTGGTAGTGTCTTTGGGGGTGCACATAGCAGAGAGTGAAGAAGAGGGTGCAGATCGAGAGGATGAGGAGGGTGCAGAAGAGTAAGGCTGAGCGAGCCACTCAACCAAGTCTGGTGCGTCCTTTAAAGTAATTGAACACACCTTCTGCAATTTCCCACTTTGGCTCAAGGCTGTTGCTCCTGCCCTACCCCTACCACCCCTGCGGAAGGGCCTGCCTCTTCCTCTGCCTGTCATTTTTTAAATCACCCTGTGACAAAACTCTTAGTCCCTATACCGCTGAAGGACTGCTGCAGTATAGGGCAGCAGTCAGCAGTAGTGCACCTCAACCCTATGTATTGTGGACCGATAGCGGTCCTTACAGAACAGCAGACTGTACCGCACTCAACCCTATGTACTGTAGCACCCTAGACCAAGTTACCAGTCCTTATAGGAACTTTTGTGGACCAAGCAGGTTGTGTGTTAGTGATTAGCACACTGTACGTCAGTCCCTATACTGCTGAAGGACTGCTGCAGTATAGGGCAGCGGTCAGCAGTGGTGCACCTCAACCCTATCTATTGTGGACCGATAGCGGCCCTTACAGAACAGCAGACTGTACCGCACTCAACCATATGTACTGTAGCACCCTAGACCAAGTTACCAGTCCTTATAAGAACTTTTGTGGACCAAGCAGGTTGTGTGTTAGTGATTAGCAGACTGTACGTCAGTCCCTATACTGCTGAAGGACTGCTGCAGTATAGGGCAGCGGTCAGCAGTGGTGCACCTCAACCCTATCTATTGTGGACCGATAGCGGCCCTTACAGAACAGCAGACTGTACCGCACTCAACCCTATGTACTGTAGCACCCTAGACCAAGTTACCAGTCCTTATAAGAACTTTTGTGGACCAAGCAGGTTGTGTGTTAGTGATTAGCAGACTGTACGTCAGTCCCTATACTGCTGAAGGACTGCTGCAGTATAGGGCAGCGGTCAGCAGTGGTGCACCTCAACCCTATCTATTGTGGACCGATAGCGGTCCTTACAGAACAGCAGACTGTACCGCACTCAACCCTATGTACTGTAGCACCCTAGACCAAGTTACCAGTCCTTATAAGAACTTTTGTGGACCAAGAAGGTTGTGTGTTAGTGATTAGCAGACTGTACGTCAGTCCCTATACTGCTGAAGGACTGCTGCAGTATAGGGCAGCGGTCAGCAGTGGTGCACCTCAACCCTATCTATTGTGGACCGATAGCAGCCCTTACAGAACAGCAGACTGTACCGCACTCAACCCTATGTACTGTAGCACCCTAGACCAAGTTACCAGTCCTTATAGGAACTTTTGTGGACCAAGCAGGTTGTGTGTTAGTGATTAGCAGACTGTACGTCAGTCCCTATACTGCTGAAGGACTGCTGCAGTATAGGGCAGCGGTCAGCAGTGGTGCACCTCAACCCTATCTATTGTGGACCGATAGCAGCCCTTACAGAACAGCAGACTGTACCGCACTCAACCCTATGTACTGTAGCACCCTAGACCAAGTTACCAGTCCTTATAAGAACTTTTGTGGACCAAGCAGGTTGTGTGTTAGTGATTAGCAGACTGTACGTCAGTCCCTATACTGCTGAAGGACTGCTGCAGTATAGGGCAGCGGTCAGCAGTGGTGCACCTCAACCCTATCTATTGTGGACCGATAGCGGTCCTTACAGAACAGCAGACTGGACCGCACTCAACCCTATGTACTGTAGCACCCTAGACCAAGTTACCAGTCCTTATAAGAACTTTTGTGGACCAAGCAGGTTGTGTGTTAGTGATTAGCAGACTGTACGTCAGTCCCTATACTGCTGAAGGACTGCTGCAGTATAGGGCAGCGGTCAGCAGTGGTGCACCTCAACCCTATCTATTGTGGACCGATAGCAGCCCTTACAGAACAGCAGACTGTACCGCACTCAACCCTATGTACTGTAGCACCCTAGACCAAGTTACCAGTCCTTATAGGAACTTTTGTGGACCAAGCAGGTTGTGTGTTAGTGATTAGCAGACTGTACTTCAGTCCCTATACCAATGAAGGACTGCTGCAGTATAGGGCAGCGGTCAGCAGTGGTGCACCTCAACCCTATCTATTGTGGACCGATAGCGGTCCTTACAGAACAGCAGACTGGACCGCACTCAACCCTATGTACTGTAGCACCCTAGACCAAGTTACCAGTCCTGATAAAGAGCTTTGTGGAACAAGTGAGTTGTGAATGTTTAGCAGACTGCAGCAGAAGGGCAGCAGTCAAGTATAATATTCTTTCTATATTTGGAAGAAAGAATATTATACGTGTACAAGCCTATTACCATACCACTGATACCAGTCCTGAAAAGAACCTTTGTGGAACTAATAGTAACAGCAAGTCTTTAAACTGACCCTCACTGCCTGACACACTGCTTCCTTCCTGTCCCTATATAAAGTGGCAAAAAAGAGGAGACTGGAACAATTAGTGGTTACTGGAATAGCTCTTTTGTGGACCTGATAGTAACAGCTAATGATGATGATGATGATGATGAAAGACTAATCTGACTCTCCCTGTAGCATACACCGTCCTTTCCCTTTCTCTAAACTGACAAAAGACACTCAGGCTGCTGCAACAATCAGTAGCACAGCAAACCTATATACACCTAACACCTATACCAGTCCTGAAAAGAACTTTTGTGTACCAAATAGCTAGCGTTTTATCTGTCCCTACTCCACACAGCAACCTCTCCCTATAGTGACAGAAGAAAGAATGTAAAATGGCCGCAGGATCGGGTCTATTTATAAGTTAGGGGGAATGTCCAAGTGTCCATGTGCTGTCATGTCTCAATTGGCTGTCCTGTACCCCATGATAGACGTGTCATCATAGGTCAAAGTTCTTTTACACATTAAACACGTAAGTCCGCCGGGGCGAACGACGGGAAAAGGCGAGCGAACGAGCGGACCGCGAACGACCGAAATTCGCCGCGAAACGACCGCCGGGCGAACCGTTCGGCCATCACTAGTCTGGAGGTGTAGATGATGTTTGGCGGTGTGTCTATTGTGATTGGACAGTTTATCCCGCCCTGTTTTCCTAGGGTGGGGGGAGTGTCTCTGTGGTAACATGTGCTGGAATAAAGGAGTTTTTTGATGTTTGTTCACCTTACACCGAGTTACGTCTGGTGACTGGGTGAGCTAAGGGGTCTTGGATAGTGCTGGTTCTGGACAGAGGAAGCATTTATGGCGGACACAGACCTGTTGGGCTCGTCACAGTAGCCATGCAGAGAAGTCATCCAGAAAGGGTGACTCTGGTCCAGGAGGTTGATAAATGACTGCGACCCTCAGACAATCTGGAGAGAAAAGACGAATGTGGTGCATTTGGAAAGAGCGGGAAAGAGAGGGAGGTGTGGAAAGAACCTGGAAGGGGCATTGTGGGGAGAGGAGAAGTCCGATGCCACCTCCTTTTCCTCCCCTGGGTCTGGTGGAGTCCAGAGGAGGCCGCTGTGGGGCAGGGCAGCTGGAGAGGTGGTGTCAGATTCCTGGAGTCAAGGGATTTGGAGAAGAAAAGGTCATTTCAAGAAGCTCGTTTGCTGACTAATGAGCGGGCATTTCAGAGGGCACATGGAAGAGGGGGGCCGACTCGTGGAATCAGGGGAATTGGGATGAGAAGGTGGGAGTTACCACTACTGTTGGAGGAGGAAGACAATTTTGGGGTGTGGGAGGGCCGGGGTTTGGTGCGATGTCCCCGGACATTAGGAGGGTGAGGGTCCAGCTGTGATTGGCTATTCTCTGGATTTCCTAATGTGAGAGACTCTTTTTATTTGACTTAGTTCCAAGAGTACCCGGACTTTCCTAACCCTCTAACTCTACTTTGAGAGACTTGTGTTTCGTTTATTCTTCTAGCAAATAAAAATCCCCTAAGCGGATCTGGTGTCGGTCTCTGCAGTTCTTGGGCCGTCCACCTCGGGAAACCTCTAGATACGCACGAGGTCAAGAAGGTAACGGTAAGCCCGATTAATTCCGCCGCTCCTTCGGGGGTCAGAGCTACACAAAGATTAGTGTGTTGGAGGGGAATAGAAGGAAGGCGGAGGAGAGTTAGAGGATGAAGGAGAACTTTGTGTAAAATAGACGTGGAACACGAATGTCTGGACTTCCTGCCTTAGAGGAGGTGCCAAACACTTGTCCCCGGAGTGACACTTTGCACAAGGAGTGGTCAGCCCAAACCCTCACCAGCCGTCCCAAGACATGAACTACATTTATACAGGGATGGTGTGTGTGGGGGGGAGTCACAATTTTTCAATTAGGAGCTGATAAAACCAAACTTGTGGGGGGGGGGGGGGGGGGTAATTACAACTGGCCTGGACAGAGTGCAATGCAAGAGGGGGCGACAGGAGAAGGTTAAACGTTTGATCTTGTCCAAGGCAGCGTAATACAAGATAAAAATAAACAAGTATAGACAGCGGATTCGGATTTATTCCCCCGAGGATGAGATGTAGAGGAATGGTACAGAGATGTGAAGTAGCGCCCCCCATTGGTTGTTTTGTAGGTGGCGATAAGTGGGAACATGATGTAAATTCTATAGAAATAAACGCAGAGTGCGATTCTAGGAAGGACACTTACGTGGAAATGGATATCTGAAGCCACATTGTCCTGCAGCTCATTGGTGGGGAGAACATCTGGAAAGGACTGTCAGACGTCTCCGCCATTGTCTCCTCCGCCGCAAGGTCCCACATTGGAGACCATTTACTAATACAAGGCTTCCTTCTGGGATTCATCCCCAGCGGAAATCTACAGCCGGGAAAATCCTCACAATCCTTTCCTCCAAGTGAAACCTTCCGGACGGAAGCTGGGAGATCCAACAAAGGCCTTCAGTAGGCTGAGTGCAGCGATGGGTAGTAGTCGAGTAGATCTCAGTTAGATGATTATAAGGACACATTGGTGTCCATGGGTCACGGGTAAGTACCGGGGGAGGGGGTGGGGTAATTACCTACATGGCAGCACACATGGGGATAGAAGGCTCTCCTCTGACCCCGGGCAGATGGGGAACGTCACATGTACGCCACCATGGATTGGTGCCAGGAAAGGAAATTTACGGTAAGGCCCCTTTCACACATACGGACCGATCGTTTCATCCATTCAGTCCCATTTTTAAAAAGAAATAACGGATACAATTTACAGCATTCTCCAGAGTCCTTCACCACTCTGGTCCCCGAGCCATGTTTTTCATGATTGTCCATTTACATTCATTTTCCGTTCGATCTGTTTTTTTGTTTTTTTTTTGTTAACAGAAGAAGAATAGGCGTTGTTCCATAGAGATGCATTGATGTGTGAAGCCGAACCCTCCTACCCTGCAATAAGCCAGGCTGACATTTTGAAGCTTTATTAACAAAACAGGGTGGGGTGAAAGTATTGAGAAAACACAAATACAGAGACATATAATCAGTCTATGAAGTATACAGAAATACAATGAAGAAGCGCGGCCGTAGATGGCGAGAAGTAATTCTCACCGGCGATGCTGCATTTAGGGGATGCAAGTTTTGTGTTCTGATATCCGGTTCCTTCTTCGTCTCTAATAGGGATGAGCTTCGAGTTTGAGTCGAACGTTCTCTGTTCGCCGAACAGCGAACAATTTGGGGTGTTCGCAGCACATGCGAAAAGCCACGGAACTCACTGTACAAGTCTATGGGAGAAATCTAAAGCGCTCATTGTAAAGGCTAATATGCAAGTTAGTGTCCTAAAAAGTGTTTGGGGACCCGGGTCCGGGACATGGATCAATGCAAAAAAAAGTTTTAAAAACTGCAGTTTTTTCGGGAGCAGTGATTTTAATAATGATTAAAGTGAAACAATAAAAGTGTAATATTCCTTTAAATTTCGTACCTGGGGGGTGTCTTTAATATGCCTGTGAAGGGGCGCATGTTTCCCGTGCTTAGAACTGTCCCTGCACAAAGTGTCATTTCTGCAGTCATTTAAAATCACTTGCGGCTATAATGAATTGTCGGCTCCGGGAATACAGAGAACACTCATTGAAAGTCATTGATAAAAAAAAAAAAAGCGTGGGGTTCCCCCAAATTCAATTACCAGGCCCTTCAGGTCTAGTATGGATTTTAAAGGGAACACCACGCCAAATTAAAAAAAATGGCGTGGAGTTCCCCCCAAAAATCCATACCAGACCCTTTATCCGAGCATGCAACCTGGCAGGCCGCAGGAAAAGGGGCGGGGGTGAGAGAGCGCCCCCCCTCCTGAACCGTACCAGGCCACATGCCCTCAACATTGGGAGGATGCTTTGGGGGTCTGTGACCCCTCAAAGTTCCTTGTCCCCATGTTGATGGGGACAAGGGCCTCATCCCCACAACCCTGGCCGGTGGTTGTGGGGGGGCTTATCAAAATCTGGAAGCCCCCTTTAACAAGGGGACCCCCAGATCCCAGCCCCCCCCCCCTGTTTGAAATGGTAAGGGGGTACAAAAGTATCCCTACCATTTCACAAAGAAAGTGTAAAAAAATGTTAAAAAAGACACACACACCGTTGGGAAAAGTCCTTTATTAAAAATAAAAAAAATAAAAAAAAGATTCCAGCGGTGGTAATCCACTCTTGCTATCCAGCGATGGAGGATCATCTCTCCGGGGTCCAACGATGGCTGATCTGATCAGGCGACAGGGGATCTCTCCCTCCAGAGCAGTCCATCCATCCTCTGTCTCCACCGGAGACACTGCGGGAATCCCGGCAGCCTGACACTTCTTAGCTGAGAAGGGCGGGGCCACCCGTCACCTTACTCCGCCCCCCCTCTGGTGCAAGGGGAAAGCCGGGCTTCCCCAGTGATGTATGGGTAACCCCGCCCCCCTCTGATGTAACGCAGGTTTCCGTTACAGGGGATGACAAAGAGGGATGAGGACGGGGGATGAAGATGAGGGATGAGAATGAGGGATGGAGATGAGGGATGAAGATGAGGACGGGGGATGAAGATGAGGGATGAGAATGAGGGATGGAGATGAGGGATGAAGATGAGGACAAGGGATGAAGATGAGGGATGAGGGCGAGAGATGAGGATGTGGGATGAGGATGAGAGATGTTAACGAGGGATAAGAAGGAGGGATGAAGATGAGGGATGACGACGAGAGATGTGAATGAGGGATGAGAAGGAGGGATGAGAAAGAGGGATGAAGATGAGGGATGAGGACAAGAGATGAGAACGAGGAATGAGGGTGAGGGATAAGAACGAGGGATGAACACGAGGGATGACAATGAGGGATGGAGATGAGGGATGAAGATGAGGACAAGGGATGAAGATGAGGGATGAGGGCGAGAGATGAGGATGTGGGATGAGGACGAGAGATGTTAACGAGGGGTGAGAAGGAGGGATGAAGATGAGGGATGACGACGAGAGATGTGAATGAGGGATGAGAAGGAGGGATGAGAAAGAGGGATGAAGATGAGGGATGAGGACAAGAGATGAGAACGAGGAATGAGGGCGAGGGATAAGAACGAGGGATGAGAACAAGGGATGAAGATGAGGGATGAGAACAAGGGAAGAGAACAAGGGATGAAGATGAGGGATGAGGACGAGAGATGAGAACGAGGGATGAGAACGAGGGATGAGAACGAGGGATGAAGATGAGGGATGAGGACAAGGGATGAGAACAAGGGATGAAGATGAGGGATGAAGATGAGGGATGAGGACGAGAGATGAGAACGAGGGATGAAGATGAGGGATGAGGACGAGGGATAAAGATGAGGGATGAGGACGAGAGATGAGAATGAGGGATGAAGATGAGGGATGAGGATGAGGGATAAAGATGAGGGATGAGGATGAGAGATGAGAACGAGGGATGAGAACGAGGGATGAAGATGAGGGATGAGAACAAGGGATGAAGATGAGGGATGAAGATGAGGGATGAGAATGAGGGATGGAGATGAGGGATGAGAACAAGGGATGAGAACAAGGGATGAAGATGAGGGATGAGAACAAGGGATGAGAACAAGGGATGAAGATGAGGGATGAGGACAAGGGATGAGAACAAGGGATGAAGATGAGGGATGGGGACAAGGGATGAGAACAAGGGATGAAGATGAGGGATGAAGACGAGGGAAGAGAATGAGGGATGGAGATGAGGGATGCGGACTAGAGATCAGAATGAGGGATGAAGACGAGAGATGAGAATGAGGGATGAAGATGAGGGATGAGGACGAGGGATAAAGATGAGGGATGAAGACGAGAGATGAGAACGAGGGATGAGAATGAGGGATGAAGATGAGGGATGAAGACGAGGGATGAGAATGAGGGATGGAGATGAGGGATGAGGACGAGAGATGAGAATGGGGGATGAAGACGAGAGATGAGAATGAGGGATGGAGATGAAGGATGAGGGATGAGAACACTGACCACAGGGGGGCGCTCTCTTTCAATGTACTCTGATTGGACAGATGCAGAGTGCAGATGTTGATGTCACCGCCCCACCTTGTCCAATCTGAAAATATCCTTACAAGATGTTCTATGAATGCCGGTGATGCTGAGCGAGTGCCCCTCCCCCCTCCCCTCGGTGGTCAGGGTGCAGGATTGATCCAAGCTTTACTCACCGGCCAGCCCGCTGACAACCGAATCAACCTAACAGTTTGTGTTAAATCGGGTTCAGTGCTCCCACTGTGGAGTCTCATTGGTTAGAGATGGGACCACAGGCACCGGGGGGTGCATGATGAGACTCTGCGACTTACACATGTGTTTGCAAATGAGTGCAGACTAAACCTATTTAACACAAACTGTTAGATATGTTGATTCGGTTTTCAGTGGGCTGGCCGGTGAGTAAAGCTTGGATCTATCCTTGGGTTTGTTTATATCATGCAGAGAGATCATACCTGTAGACGGATCATACCTGGAGACAGATTATACCTGGAGAGAGATCATACCTGTAGACGGATCATACCTGGAGACAGATTATACCTGGAGAGAGATCATACCGGGACACAGATCATAATTGGAGAGGTATCATACCTGGAGAGAGATCATACCTGGAGAGAGAGATCATACCTGGAGAGAGAGAGATCATACCTGGAGAGAGAGAGATCATACCTGGAGAGAGAGAGATCATACCTGTAGACGGATAATACCTGGCGAGAGATCATACCTGGACATGGATCATACCTGGAGACAGATCATACCTGGAGAGAGAGAGATCATACCTGGAGAGAGAGAGATCATACCTGGAGAGAGAGAGATCATACCTGGAGAGAGATCATACCTGGAGAGAGATCATACCTGGAGAGAGAGAGATCATACCTGGAAAGAGATCATACCGGGAGACAGATCATACCTGGAGAGGGATCATACCTGGAGAGAGATCATACCTGGAGAGAGATCATACCTGGAGAGGGATCATACCTGGAGAGGGATCATACCTGGCGAGAGATCATACTGAACACAGATCATACCTGGAGAGAGATCATACCTGGAGAGGGATCATACCTGGAGACAGATCATACCTGGAGAGAGATCCTACCTGGAGAGAGATCATACCTGGAGAGAGATCATACCTGGACACAGCTCATACCTGGAGAGAGATCATACCTGGAGAGAGATCATACCTGGAGAGAGATCATACCTGGAGAGAGATCATACCTGGACACAGCTCATACCTGGAGAGAGATCATACCTGGAGAGAGATCATACCTGGACACAGATCATACCTGGAGACAGATCATACCTGGAGAGAGATCATACCTGGCGAGAGATCATACCTGGAGAGAGAGAAAGATCACACCTGGAGAGAGGTCATACCTGGACATGGATCATACCTGGAGAGAGATCATACCTGGAGAGAGAGATCATACCTGGAGAGAGATCATACCTGGAGACAGATCATACCTGGCGAGAGATCATACTGAACACAGATCATACCTGGGGAGAGATCATACCTGGAGACGGATCATACCTGGAGAGAGATCATACCTTATGAGAGATCATACCTGGAGACAGATAATACCTGGAGAGAGATCATACCTGGACACAGCTCATACCTGGAGAGAGATCATACCTGGAGAGAGATCATACCTGGACACAGATCATACCTGGAGACAGATCATACCTGGAGAGAGATATTACCTGGCGAGAGATCATACCTGGAGAGAGAGAAAGATCACACCTGGAGAGAGGACATACCTGGAGAGAGATCATACCTGGAGACAGATCATACCTGGAGAGAGATCATACCTGGAGAGAGATCATACCTGGACACAGCTCATACCTGGAGAGAGATCATACCTGGAGAGAGATCATACCTGGACACAGATCATACCTGGAGACAGATCATACCTGGAGAGAGATCATACCTGGCGAGAGATCATACCTGGAGAGAGAGAAAGATCACACCTGGAGAGAGGTCATACCTGGACATGGATCATACCTGGAGAGAGATCATACCTGGAGAGAGAGATCATACCTGGAGAGAGATCATACCTGGAGACAGATCATACCTGGCGAGAGATCATACTGAACACAGATCATACCTGGGGAGAGATCATACCTGGAGACGGATCATACCTGGAGAGAGATCATACCTTATGAGAGATCATACCTGGAGACAGATAATACCTGGAGAGAGATCATACCTGGAGAGAGATCATACCTGGACACAGCTCATACCTGGAGAGAGATCATACCTGGAGAGAGATCATACCTGGACACAGATCATACCTGGAGACAGATCATACCTGGAGAGAGATATTACCTGGCGAGAGATCATACTGAACACAGATCATACCTGGGGAGAGATCATACCTGGAGAGAGATCATACCTGGGGAAAGATCATACCTGGAGAGAGAGAGATCATACCTGTAGACGGATCATACCTGGAGACAGATTATACCTGGAGAGAGATCATACCTGTAGACGGATCATACCTGGAGACAGATTATACCTGGAGAGAGATCATACCGGGACACAGATCATAATTGGAGAGGTATCATACCTGGAGAGAGATCATACCTGGAGAGAGAGATCATACCTGGAGAGAGAGAGATCATACCTGGAGAGAGAGAGATCATACCTGGAGAGAGAGAGATCATACCTGTAGACGGATAATACCTGGCGAGAGATCATACCTGGACATGGATCATACCTGGAGACAGATCATACCTGGAGAGAGAGAGATCATACCTGGAGAGAGAGAGATCATACCTGGAGAGAGAGAGATCATACCTGGAGAGAGATCATACCTGGAGAGAGATCATACCTGGAGAGAGAGAGATCATACCTGGAAAGAGATCATACCGGGAGACAGATCATACCTGGAGAGGGATCATACCTGGAGAGAGATCATACCTGGAGAGAGATCATACCTGGAGAGGGATCATACCTGGAGAGGGATCATACCTGGCGAGAGATCATACTGAACACAGATCATACCTGGAGAGAGATCATACCTGGAGAGGGATCATACCTGGAGACAGATCATACCTGGAGAGAGATCCTACCTGGAGAGAGATCATACCTGGAGAGAGATCATACCTGGACACAGCTCATACCTGGAGAGAGATCATACCTGGAGAGAGATCATACCTGGAGAGAGATCATACCTGGAGAGAGATCATACCTGGACACAGCTCATACCTGGAGAGAGATCATACCTGGAGAGAGATCATACCTGGACACAGATCATACCTGGAGACAGATCATACCTGGAGAGAGATCATACCTGGCGAGAGATCATACCTGGAGAGAGAGAAAGATCACACCTGGAGAGAGGTCATACCTGGACATGGATCATACCTGGAGAGAGATCATACCTGGAGAGAGAGATCATACCTGGAGAGAGATCATACCTGGAGACAGATCATACCTGGCGAGAGATCATACTGAACACAGATCATACCTGGGGAGAGATCATACCTGGAGACGGATCATACCTGGAGAGAGATCATACCTTATGAGAGATCATACCTGGAGACAGATAATACCTGGAGAGAGATCATACCTGGACACAGCTCATACCTGGAGAGAGATCATACCTGGAGAGAGATCATACCTGGACACAGATCATACCTGGAGACAGATCATACCTGGAGAGAGATATTACCTGGCGAGAGATCATACCTGGAGAGAGAGAAAGATCACACCTGGAGAGAGGACATACCTGGAGAGAGATCATACCTGGAGACAGATCATACCTGGAGAGAGATCATACCTGGAGAGAGATCATACCTGGACACAGCTCATACCTGGAGAGAGATCATACCTGGAGAGAGATCATACCTGGACACAGATCATACCTGGAGACAGATCATACCTGGAGAGAGATCATACCTGGCGAGAGATCATACCTGGAGAGAGAGAAAGATCACACCTGGAGAGAGGTCATACCTGGACATGGATCATACCTGGAGAGAGATCATACCTGGAGAGAGAGATCATACCTGGAGAGAGATCATACCTGGAGACAGATCATACCTGGCGAGAGATCATACTGAACACAGATCATACCTGGGGAGAGATCATACCTGGAGACGGATCATACCTGGAGAGAGATCATACCTTATGAGAGATCATACCTGGAGACAGATAATACCTGGAGAGAGATCATACCTGGAGAGAGATCATACCTGGACACAGCTCATACCTGGAGAGAGATCATACCTGGAGAGAGATCATACCTGGACACAGATCATACCTGGAGACAGATCATACCTGGAGAGAGATATTACCTGGCGAGAGATCATACTGAACACAGATCATACCTGGGGAGAGATCATACCTGGAGAGAGATCATACCTGGGGAAAGATCATACCTGGAGAGAGAGAGATCATACCCGGAGATGGATCATACCTGGAGAGAGATCATACCTGGTGAGAGATCATACCTGGATATGGATCATACATGGGGAGAGATCATACCTGGAGAGTGATCATACCTGGAGAGTGATCATACCTGGAGAAAGATCATACCTGGAGAGAGAGAGATCATACCCGGAGATGGATCATACCTGGAGAGAGATCATACCTGGTGAGAGATCATACCTGGATATGGATCATACATGGGGAGAGATCATACCTGGGGAGAGATCATACCTGGAGAGAGATCATACCTGGAGACAGATCATACCTGGAGAGAGGTCATACCTGGAGAGAGATCATACCTGGAGAGAGATCATACCTGGAGAGAGATCATACCTGGATATGGATCATACATGGGGAGAGATCATACCTGGGGAGAGATCATACCTGGAGAGAGGTCATACCTGGAGAGAGATCATACTGAACACAGATCATACCTGGAGAGAGATCATACCTGGAGACGGATCATACCTGGAGAGAGATCATACCTTATGAGAGATCATACCTGGAGAGAGATCATACCTGTAGAGAGATCATACCTGGAGACAGATAATACCTGGAGACAGATCATACCTGGAGAGGGATCATACCTGGAGAGTGATCATACCTGGAGAAAGATCATACCTGGAGAGAGAGAGATCATACCCGGAGATGGATCATACCTGGAGAGAGATCATACCTGGTGAGAGATCATACCTGGATATGGATCATACATGGGGAGAGATCATACCTGGGGAGAGATCATACCTGGAGACAGATCATACCTGGAGACAGATCATACCTGGAGAGAGGTCATACCTGGAGAGAGATCATACCTGGAGAGAGATCATACTGAACACAGATCATACCTGGGGAGAGATCATACCTGGGGAGAGATCATACCTGGAGACGGATCATACCTGGAGAGAGATCATACCTGGTGAGAGATCATACCTGGAGAAAGATCATACCTGGAGACAGATAATACCTGGAGACAGATCATACCTGGAGAGAGATCATACCTGGAGAGAGATCATACCTGGAGACAGATCATACCTGTAGAGAGATCATACCTGGAGAGAGATCATACCTGGAGACAGATCATACCTGGAGAGAGATCATACCTGGAGAGAGATCATACCTGGAGAGGGATCATACCTGGAGAGAGATCATACCTGGAGAGAGATCATACCTGGAGACGGATCATACCTGGAGAGAGATCATACCTGGAGAAAGATCATACCTGGAGAGAGAGAGAGATCATACCTGGAGAAAGATCATACCTGGAGAGAGAGAGAGATCATACCTGGAGAGAGATCATACCTGGAGACAGATCATACCTGGAGAGAGATCATACCTGGAGAGAGATCATACCTGGAGACAGATCATACCTGGAGAGAGATCATACCTGGAGAGAGATCATACCTGGAGACGGATCATACCTGGAGAGAGATCATACCTGGAGAAAGATCATACCTGGAGAGAGAGAGAGATCATACCTGGAGAAAGATCATACCTGGAGAGAGAGAGAGATCATACCCGGAGACGGATCATACCTGGAGAGAGATCATACCTGGCGAGAGATCATACCTGGATATGGATCATACATGGGGAGAGATCATACCTGGAGAGAGAGAGATCATACCCGGAGATGGATCATACCTGGAGAGAGGTCATACCTGGAGACAGATCATACCTGGAGAGAGATCATACCTGGAGAGAGGTCATACCTGGAGAGAGATCATACCTGGAGAGAGATCATACCTGGAGAAAGATCATACCTGGAGAGATCATACCTGGAGAGAGAGAGAGATCATACCTGGAGAAAGATCATACCTGGAGAGAGATCATACCTGGATATGGATCATACATGGGGAGAGATCATACCTGGAGAGAGATCATACCTGGAGACAGATCATACCTGGAGAGAGATCATACCTGGAGAAAGATCATAGCTGGAGACAGATCATACCTGGAGACAGATCATACCTGGAGAGAGGTCATGCCTGGAGACAGATCATACCTGGAGAGAGGTCATGCCTGGAGACAGATCATACCTGGCGAGAGATAATACCTGAAGACAGATCATACCTGGACACAGATCATACCTGGAGAGAGATCATACCTGGAGAGAGATCATACCTGGAGAGATCATACCTGGAGAGATCATACCTGGACACAGATCATACCCGGCAAGAGATCATACCTGGAGAGAGATCATACCTGGAGAGAGATCATACCTGGAGAGAGAGATCATACCTGGAGAGAGAGAGATCATACCTGGAGAGAGAGAGATCATACCTGGAGAGAGAGAGATCATACCTGTAGACGGATAATACCTGGCGAGAGATCATACCTGGAGACAGATCATACCTGGACATGGATCATACCTGGAGACAGATCATACCTGGAGAGAGAGAGATCATACCTGGAGAGAGAGAGATCATACCTGGAGAGAGAGAGATCATACCTGGAGAGAGATCATACCTGGAGAGAGATCATACCTGGAGAGAGAGAGATCATACCTGGAAAGAGATCATACCGGGAGACAGATCATACCTGGAGAGGGATCATACCTGGAGAGAGATCATACCTGGAGAGAGATCATACCTGGAGAGGGATCATACCTGGAGAGGGATCATACCTGGCGAGAGATCATACTGAACACAGATCATACCTGGAGAGAGATCATACCTGGAGAGGGATCATACCTGGAGACAGATCATACCTGGAGAGAGATCCTACCTGGAGAGAGATCATACCTGGAGAGAGATCATACCTGGACACAGCTCATACCTGGAGAGAGATCATACCTGGAGAGAGATCATACCTGGAGAGAGATCATACCTGGACACAGCTCATACCTGGAGAGAGATCATACCTGGAGAGAGATCATACCTGGACACAGATCATACCTGGAGACAGATCATACCTGGAGAGAGATCATACCTGGCGAGAGATCATACCTGGAGAGAGAGAAAGATCACACCTGGAGAGAGGTCATACCTGGACATGGATCATACCTGGAGAGAGATCATACCTGGAGAGAGAGATCATACCTGGAGAGAGATCATACCTGGAGACAGATCATACCTGGCGAGAGATCATACTGAACACAGATCATACCTGGGGAGAGATCATACCTGGAGACGGATCATACCTGGAGAGAGATCATACCTTATGAGAGATCATACCTGGAGACAGATAATACCTGGAGAGAGATCATACCTGGACACAGCTCATACCTGGAGAGAGATCATACCTGGAGAGAGATCATACCTGGACATAGATCATACCTGGAGACAGATCATACCTGGAGAGAGATATTACCTGGCGAGAGATCATACCTGGAGAGAGAGAAAGATCACACCTGGAGAGAGGACATACCTGGAGAGAGATCATACCTGGAGACAGATCATACCTGGAGAGAGATCATACCTGGAGAGAGATCATACCTGGACACAGCTCATACCTGGAGAGAGATCATACCTGGAGAGAGATCATACCTGGACACAGATCATACCTGGAGACAGATCATACCTGGAGAGAGATCATACCTGGCGAGAGATCATACCTGGAGAGAGAGAAAGATCACACCTGGAGAGAGGTCATACCTGGACATGGATCATACCTGGAGAGAGATCATACCTGGAGAGAGAGATCATACCTGGAGAGAGATCATACCTGGAGACAGATCATACCTGGCGAGAGATCATACTGAACACAGATCATACCTGGGGAGAGATCATACCTGGAGACGGATCATACCTGGAGAGAGATCATACCTTATGAGAGATCATACCTGGAGACAGATAATACCTGGAGAGAGATCATACCTGGAGAGAGATCATACCTGGACACAGCTCATACCTGGAGAGAGATCATACCCGGAGAGAGATCATACCTGGACACAGATCATACCTGGAGACAGATCATACCTGGAGAGAGATATTACCTGGCGAGAGATCATACTGAACACAGATCATACCTGGGGAGAGATCATACCTGGAGAGAGATCATACCTGGAGAAAGATCATACCTGGAGAGAGAGAGATCATACCCGGAGATGGATCATACCTGGAGAGAGATCATACCTGGTGAGAGATCATACCTGGATATGGATCATACATGGGGAGAGATCATACCTGGAGAGTGATCATACCTGGAGAGTGATCATACCTGGAGAAAGATCATACCTGGAGAGAGAGAGATCATACCCGGAGATGGATCATACCTGGAGAGAGATCATACCTGGTGAGAGATCATACCTGGATATGGATCATACATGGGGAGAGATCATACCTGGGGAGAGATCATACCTGGAGAGAGATCATACCTGGAGACAGATCATACCTGGAGAGAGGTCATACCTGGAGAGAGATCATACCTGGAGAGAGATCATACCTGGAGAGAGATCATACCTGGATATGGATCATACATGGGGAGAGATCATACCTGGGGAGAGATCATACCTGGAGAGAGGTCATACCTGGAGAGAGATCATACTGAACACAGATCATACCTGGAGAGAGATCATACCTGGAGACGGATCATACCTGGAGAGAGATCATACCTTATGAGAGATCATACCTGGAGAGAGATCATACCTGTAGAGAGATCATACCTGGAGACAGATAATACCTGGAGACAGATCATACCTGGAGAGGGATCATACCTGGAGAGTGATCATACCTGGAGAAAGATCATACCTGGAGAGAGAGAGATCATACCCGGAGATGGATCATACCTGGAGAGAGATCATACCTGGTGAGAGATCATACCTGGATATGGATCATACATGGGGAGAGATCATACCTGGGGAGAGATCATACCTGGAGACAGATCATACCTGGAGACAGATCATACCTGGAGAGAGGTCATACCTGGAGAGAGATCATACCTGGAGAGAGATCATACTGAACACAGATCATACCTGGGGAGAGATCATACCTGGGGAGAGATCATACCTGGAGACGGATCATACCTGGAGAGAGATCATACCTGGTGAGAGATCATACCTGGAGAGAGATCATACCTGGAGACAGATAATACCTGGAGACAGATCATACCTGGAGAGAGATCATACCTGGAGAGAGATCATACCTGGAGACAGATCATACCTGTAGAGAGATCATACCTGGAGAGAGATCATACCTGGAGACAGATCATACCTGGAGAGAGATCATACCTGGAGAGAGATCATACCTGGAGAGGGATCATACCTGGAGAGAGATCATACCTGGAGAGAGATCATACCTGGAGACGGATCATACCTGGAGAGAGATCATACCTGGAGAAAGATCATACCTGGAGAGAGAGAGAGATCATACCTGGAGAAAGATCATACCTGGAGAGAGAGAGAGATCATACCTGGAGAGAGATCATACCTGGAGACAGATCATACCTGGAGAGAGATCATACCTGGAGAGAGATCATACCTGGAGACAGATCATACCTGGAGAGAGATCATACCTGGAGAGAGATCATACCTGGAGACGGATCATACCTGGAGAGAGATCATACCTGGAGAAAGATCATACCTGGAGAGAGAGAGAGATCATACCTGGAGAAAGATCATACCTGGAGAGAGAGAGAGATCATACCCGGAGACGGATCATACCTGGAGAGAGATCATACCTGGCGAGAGATCATACCTGGATATGGATCATACATGGGGAGAGATCATACCTGGAGAGAGAGAGATCATACCCGGAGATGGATCATACCTGGAGAGAGGTCATACCTGGAGACAGATCATACCTGGAGAGAGATCATACCTGGAGAGAGGTCATACCTGGAGAGAGATCATACCTGGAGAGAGATCATACCTGGAGAAAGATCATACCTGGAGAGATCATACCTGGAGAGAGAGAGAGATCATACCTGGAGAAAGATCATACCTGGAGAGAGATCATACCTGGATATGGATCATACATGGGGAGAGATCATACCTGGAGAGAGATCATACCTGGAGACAGATCATACCTGGAGAGAGATCATACCTGGAGAAAGATCATAGCTGGAGACAGATCATACCTGGAGACAGATCATACCTGGAGAGAGGTCATGCCTGGAGACAGATCATACCTGGAGAGAGGTCATGCCTGGAGACAGATCATACCTGGCGAGAGATAATACCTGAAGACAGATCATACCTGGACACAGATCATACCTGGAGAGAGATCATACCTGGAGAGAGATCATACCTGGAGAGATCATACCTGGAGAGATCATACCTGGACACAGATCATACCCGGCAAGAGATCATACCTGGAGAGAGATCATACCTGGAGAGAGATCATACCTGGAGAGAGATCATACCTGGAGAGATCATACCTGGACACAGATCATACCCGGCAAGAGATCATACCTGGAGAGAGATCATACCTGGAGAGAGATCATACCTGGAGAGATCATACCTGGAGAGAGGTCATACCTGGAGAGAGATCATACCTGGAGAGAGATCATACCTGGCGAGAGATCATACCTGGAGAGAGATCATACCTGGAGAGAGGTCATACCTGGAGAGAGATCATACCTGGAGAGAGGTCATACCTGGAGAGAGGTCATACCTGGAGAGAGATCATACCTGGAGAGAGGTCATACGTTTGATATGTTGGGTGTCCAGCTACTCGGTGCGACTTCATCTTTTATATTTTACTATAAAAATGTAGGTGATGGAATGTGATTTTATTCCCTAAAATGAACTTTGTGCTAATATCTGTGAGACACAGGACCTCTGCTGTCAGACACATATACAGTGTTTGGGGGTTCTTTGCAATCTTCGGGGCTAAAATTTTTTTTTTTTTAAACATGTGCGAAAACAACTCGAGGAGCAAAAGTCATTTCTAGCAGAAAATCTAGAACTGTCCCGGTAGACCATTGGGGAACGTGAAACCGGCCCAAACTCTTTGTTCTAGCTTTGTACAGAGCAGAGAAGGGTTAGACCCCCCTCCCCCATCCCAGGTCTTCATTGCTGTCTGTGTCCCCACTGGAGAGATTTCTCCTTCTCTTCTGATGGGGACACAGATGCAGTTAGAATACCGTCTCTTCGGCTTTGGTCGGAGTTCCACATTAAATGGATGAAGTCCTGAGGAAGTGAAGAGGTTCTCCATTCACTAAAGGCAAATAGACGGAGCAGTTGCTCTGAAGCTTAGCAAATGAGGGGAAGCTCTGCTGACTTTCACTATTCAATCATGTGCAAGCAAAAATGCGTGTTTTTTTATTCTCCTTTGCACGTGATTGGGTATTCTCGGCATAGTGAAGCTCCACCACATTTACTAAGCTCTGGAGGAAGTTCACTTGCAGAGCGCTCCGTCTATTTGCCTTCAGTGACCCCTCCCCCCCCTATATGTGGGAACGCGGAATGTTCTGAGTGAAGGATCCGCACAGAACGATATTTCTTCTCCACTATAGAAGAGACGGGATCCTGAGGAAGGCCGGTGATGTGATTTTTCCATTTTCTTCCCCATGGCATGCTTACATTTCACAGGCCGCCTGTAATGCCTTGGCACCCGCCCAGAGCCGTGACTAACGCCAATAATCATCAGCTTAAACAATATGGTGGGCCTCTCGCTTCACACAAACCCTCAACAAAGAAAAGCTTCTGACTCTTCATAGAAATGTCACATGGAGGTCACCGTGCCGTCATGGAAAACGAAACCGTAACCGTATTTCACAGCCCACCAAGGGCCCAGACCATAGGAGTGCAGATCTTATGCAGGAGCAGAGCTTGGCCCTTTTCCCAGGAGTGGACCTGAACCCTGACCTGTGAGCAGACTGGGGGTACAACATGGGTGTCTCCAGAGACCTCCCAACACCACTGCTCCAGGACCTGACTCAGGGGAGAACATGGGGAACGTGTCTCCAGAGACCCCCCAACACCACTGCTCCAGGACCTGACTCAGGGGAGAACATGGGGAACGTGTCTCCAGAGACCCCCCAACACCACTGCTCCAGGACCTGACTCAGGGGAGAACATGGGGAACGTGTCTCCAGAGACCCCCCAACACCACTGCTCCAGGACCTGATTCAGGGGAGAACATGGGGAACGTGTCTCCAGAGACCCCCCAACACCACTGCTCCAGGACCTGACTCAGGGGAGAACATGGGGAACGTGTCTCCAGAGACCCCCCAACACCTCTGCTCCAGGACCTGACTCAGGGGAGAACATGGGGAACGTGTCTCCAGATAGACCCCCCAACACCTCTGCTCCAGGACCTGACTCAGGGGAGAACATGGGGAATGTGTCTCCAGATAGACCCCCCAACACCTCTGCTCCAGGACCTGACTCAGGGGAGAACATGGGGAACGTGTCTCCAGATAGACCCCCCAACACCTCTGCTCCAGGACCTGACTCAGGGGAGAACATGGGGAATGTGTCTCCAGAGACCCCCCAACACCACTGCTCCAGGACCTGACTCAGGGGAGAACATGGGGAACGTGTCTCCAGAGACCCCCCAACACCTCTGCTCCAGGACCTGCCTCAGGGGAGAACATGGGGAATGTGTCTCCAGAGACCCCCCAACACCACTGCTCCAGGACCTGACTCAGGGGAGAACATGGGGAACGTGTCTCCAGAGACCCCCCAACACCTCTGCTCCAGGACCTGACTCAGGGGAGAACATGGGGAACGTGTCTCCAGATAGACCCCCCAACACCTCTGCTCCAGGACCTGACTCAGGGGAGAACATGGGGAATGTGTCTCCAGATAGACCCCCCAACACCACTGCTCCAGGACCTGACTCAGGGGAGAACATGGGGAACGTGTCTCCAGATAGACCCCCCAACACCACTGCTCCAGGACCTGACTCAGGGGAGAACATGGGGAACGTGTCTCCAGATAGACCCCCCAACACCACTGCTCCAGGACCTGACTCAGGGGAGAACATGGGGAACGTGTCTCCAGAGACCCCCCAACACCTCTGCTCCAGGACCTGACTCAGGGGAGAACATGGGGAACGTGTCTCCAGATAGACCCCCCAACACCTCTGCTCCAGGACCTGACTCAGGGGAGAACATGGGGAATGTGTCTCCAGATAGACCCCCCAACACCACTGCTCCAGGACCTGACTCAGGGGAGAACATGGGGAACGTGTCTCCAGAGACCCCCCAACACCTCTGCTCCAGGACCTGACTCAGGGGAGAACATGGGGAACGTGTCTCC
This sequence comes from Lithobates pipiens, assembly GCF_037356315.1. Lineage (NCBI taxonomy): Eukaryota > Metazoa > Chordata > Amphibia > Anura > Ranidae > Lithobates > Lithobates pipiens. Next base: position 993,879 of record NW_027507758.1, read on the forward strand.
AGATAGACCCCCCAACACCTCTGCTCCAGGACCTGACTCAGGGGAGAACATGGGGAATGTGTCTCCAGATAGACCCCCCAACACCACTGCTCCAGGACCTGACTCAGGGGAGAACATGGGGAACGTGTCTCCAGATAGACCCCCCAACACCACTGCTCCAGGACCTGACTCAGGGGAGAACATGGGGAACGTGTCTCCAGATAGACCCCCCAACACCACTGCTCCAGGACCTGACTCAGGGGAGAACATGGGGAATGTGTCTCCAGATAGACCCCCCAACACCTCTGCTCCAGGACCTGACTCAGGGGAGAACATGGGGAACGTGTCTCCAGATAGACCCCCCAACACCTCTGCTCCAGGACCTGACTCAGGGGAGAACATGGGGAACGTGTCTCCAGAGACCCCCCAACACCACTGCTCCAGGACCTGACTTGGGGGGGCAACATGGGGAACGTGTCTCCAGAGACCCCCCCAACACCACTGCTCCAGGACCTGACTTGGGGGGCAACATGGGGAACGTGTCTCCAGAGACCCCCCAACACCACTGCTCCAGGACCTGACTCAGGGGAGAACATGGGGAACGTGTCTCCAGATAGACCCCCCAACACCTCTGCTCCAGGACCTGACTCAGGGGAGAACATAGGGAACGTGTCTCCAGAGGCCCCCCAACACCACTGCTCCAGGACCTGACTCAGGGGAGAACATGGGGAACGTGTCTCCAGATAGACCCCCCAACACCTCTGCTCCAGGACCTGACTCAGGGGAGAACATGGGGAATGTGTCTCCAGAGACCCCCCAACACCACTGCTCCAGGACCTGACTCAGGGGAGAACATAGGGAATGTGTCTCCAGATAGACCCCCCAACACCTCTGCTCCAGGACCTGACTCAGGGGAGAACATGGGGAACGTGTCTCCAGAGATCCCCCAACACCACTGCTCCAGGACCTGACTCAGGGGAGAACATGGGGAACGTGTCTCCAGATAGACCCCCCAACACCACTGCTCCAGGACCTGACTCAGGGGAGAACATGGGGAATGTGTCTCCAGAGACCCCCCAACACCACTGCTCCAGGACCTGACTCAGGGGAGAACATAGGGAATGTGTCTCCAGATAGACCCCCCAACACCTCTGCTCCAGGACCTGACTCAGGGGAGAACATGGGGAACGTGTCTCCAGAGATCCCCCAACACCACTGCTCCAGGACCTGACTCAGGGGAGAACATGGGGAACGTGTCTCCAGATAGACCCCCCAACACCACTGCTCCAGGACCTGACTCAGGGGAGAACATGGGGAACGTGTCTCCAGAGACCCCCCAACACCACTGCTCCAGGACCTGACTCAGGGGAGAACATGGGGAACGTGTCTCCAGATAGACCCCCCAACACCTCTGCTCCAGGACCTGACTCAGGGGAGAACATGGGGAACGTGTCTCCAGAGACCCCCCCCAACACCACTGCTCCAGGACCTGACTCAGGGGAGAACATGGGGAATGTGTCTCCAGATAGACCCCCCAACACCTCTGCTCCAGGACCTGACTCAGGGGAGAACATGGGGAACGTGTCTCCAGAGACCCCCCAACACCTCTGCTCCAGGACCTGACTCAGGGGAGAACATGGGGAACGTGTCTCCAGAGACCCCCTCCAACACCACTGCTCCAGGACCTGACTCAGGGGAGAACATGGGGAATGTGTCTCCAGATAGACCCCCCAACACCTCTGCTCCAGGACCTGACTCAGGGGAGAACATGGGGAACGTGTCTCCAGAGACCCCCCAACACCACTGCTCCAGGACCTGACTCAGGGGAGAACATGGGGAACGTGTCTCCAGATAGACCCCCCAACACCTCTGCTCCAGGACCTGACTCAGGGGAGAACATAGGGAACGTGTCTCCAGAGGCCCCCCAACACCACTGCTCCAGGACCTGACTCAGGGGAGAACATGGGGAACGTGTCTCCAGATAGACCCCCCAACACCTCTGCTCCAGGACCTGACTCAGGGGAGAACATGGGGAATGTGTCTCCAGAGACCCCCCAACACCACTGCTCCAGGACCTGACTCAGGGGAGAACATAGGGAATGTGTCTCCAGATAGACCCCCCAACACCTCTGCTCCAGGACCTGACTCAGGGGAGAACATGGGGAACGTGTCTCCAGAGATCCCCCAACACCACTGCTCCAGGACCTGACTCAGGGGAGAACATGGGGAACGTGTCTCCAGATAGACCCCCCAACACCACTGCTCCAGGACCTGACTCAGGGGAGAACATGGGGAATGTGTCTCCAGAGACCCCCCAACACCACTGCTCCAGGACCTGACTCAGGGGAGAACATAGGGAATGTGTCTCCAGATAGACCCCCCAACACCTCTGCTCCAGGACCTGACTCAGGGGAGAACATGGGGAACGTGTCTCCAGAGATCCCCCAACACCACTGCTCCAGGACCTGACTCAGGGGAGAACATGGGGAACGTGTCTCCAGAGACCCCCCAACACCACTGCTCCAGGACCTGACTCAGGGGAGAACATGGGGAACGTGTCTCCAGAGACCCCCCAACACCTCTGCTCCAGGACCTGACTCAGGGGAGAACATGGGGAATGTGTCTCCAGAGATCCCCCAACACCACTGCTCCAGGACCTGACTCAGGGGAGAACATGGGGAACGTGTCTCCAGAGATCCCCCAACACCACTGCTCCAGGACCTGACTCAGGGGAGAACATGGGGAACGTGTCTCCAGAGACCCCCCAACACCACTGCTCCAGGACCTGACTCAGGGGAGAACATGGGGAACGTGTCTCCAGAGATCCCCCAACACCACTGCTCCAGGACCTGACTCAGGGGAGAACATGGGGAATGTGTCTCCAGATAGACCCCCCAACACCACTGCTCCAGGACCTGACTCAGGGGAGAACATGGGTAATGTGTCTCCAGAGACCCCCCAACACCACTGCTCCAGGACCTGACTCAGGGGAGAACATAGGGAATGTGTCTCCAGATAGACCCCCCAACACCTCTGCTCCAGGACCTGACTCAGGGGAGAACATGGGGAACGTGTCTCCAGAGATCCCCCAACACCACTGCTCCAGGACCTGACTCAGGGGAGAACATGGGGAACGTGTCTCCAGATAGACCCCCCAACACCTCTGCTCCAGGACCTGACTCAGGGGAGAACATGGGGAACGTGTCTCCAGATAGACCCCCCAACACCACTGCTCCAGGACCTGACTCAGGGGAGAACATGGGGAACGTGTCTCCAGAGACCCCCCAACACCACTGCTCCAGGACCTGACTCAGGGGAGAACATGGGGAACGTGTCTCCAGAGACCCCCCAACACCTCTGCTCCAGGACCTGACTCAGGGGAGAACATGGGGAATGTGTCTCCAGAGATCCCCCAACACCACTGCTCCAGGACCTGACTCAGGGGAGAACATGGGGAACGTGTCTCCAGAGATCCCCCAACACCACTGCTCCAGGACCTGACTCAGGGGAGAACATAGGGAACGTGTCTCCAGAGGCCCCCCAACACCACTGCTCCAGGACCTGACTCAGGGGAGAACATGGGGAACGTGTCTCCAGATAGACCCCCCAACACCTCTGCTCCAGGACCTGACTCAGGGGAGAACATGGGGAATGTGTCTCCAGAGACCCCCCAACACCACTGCTCCAGGACCTGACTCAGGGGAGAACATAGGGAATGTGTCTCCAGATAGACCCCCCAACACCTCTGCTCCAGGACCTGACTCAGGGGAGAACATGGGGAACGTGTCTCCAGAGATCCCCCAACACCACTGCTCCAGGACCTGACTCAGGGGAGAACATGGGGAACGTGTCTCCAGATAGACCCCCCAACACCACTGCTCCAGGACCTGACTCAGGGGAGAACATGGGGAATGTGTCTCCAGAGACCCCCCAACACCACTGCTCCAGGACCTGACTCAGGGGAGAACATAGGGAATGTGTCTCCAGATAGACCCCCCAACACCTCTGCTCCAGGACCTGACTCAGGGGAGAACATGGGGAACGTGTCTCCAGAGATCCCCCAACACCACTGCTCCAGGACCTGACTCAGGGGAGAACATGGGGAACGTGTCTCCAGATAGACCCCCCAACACCACTGCTCCAGGACCTGACTCAGGGGAGAACATGGGGAACGTGTCTCCAGAGACCCCCCAACACCACTGCTCCAGGACCTGACTCAGGGGAGAACATGGGGAACGTGTCTCCAGATAGACCCCCCAACACCTCTGCTCCAGGACCTGACTCAGGGGAGAACATGGGGAACGTGTCTCCAGAGACCCCCCCCAACACCACTGCTCCAGGACCTGACTCAGGGGAGAACATGGGGAATGTGTCTCCAGATAGACCCCCCAACACCTCTGCTCCAGGACCTGACTCAGGGGAGAACATGGGGAACGTGTCTCCAGAGACCCCCCAACACCTCTGCTCCAGGACCTGACTCAGGGGAGAACATGGGGAACGTGTCTCCAGAGACCCCCTCCAACACCACTGCTCCAGGACCTGACTCAGGGGAGAACATGGGGAATGTGTCTCCAGATAGACCCCCCAACACCTCTGCTCCAGGACCTGACTCAGGGGAGAACATGGGGAACGTGTCTCCAGAGACCCCCCAACACCACTGCTCCAGGACCTGACTCAGGGGAGAACATGGGGAACGTGTCTCCAGATAGACCCCCCAACACCTCTGCTCCAGGACCTGACTCAGGGGAGAACATAGGGAACGTGTCTCCAGAGGCCCCCCAACACCACTGCTCCAGGACCTGACTCAGGGGAGAACATGGGGAACGTGTCTCCAGATAGACCCCCCAACACCTCTGCTCCAGGACCTGACTCAGGGGAGAACATGGGGAATGTGTCTCCAGAGACCCCCCAACACCACTGCTCCAGGACCTGACTCAGGGGAGAACATAGGGAATGTGTCTCCAGATAGACCCCCCAACACCTCTGCTCCAGGACCTGACTCAGGGGAGAACATGGGGAACGTGTCTCCAGAGATCCCCCAACACCACTGCTCCAGGACCTGACTCAGGGGAGAACATGGGGAACGTGTCTCCAGATAGACCCCCCAACACCACTGCTCCAGGACCTGACTCAGGGGAGAACATGGGGAATGTGTCTCCAGAGACCCCCCAACACCACTGCTCCAGGACCTGACTCAGGGGAGAACATAGGGAATGTGTCTCCAGATAGACCCCCCAACACCTCTGCTCCAGGACCTGACTCAGGGGAGAACATGGGGAACGTGTCTCCAGAGATCCCCCAACACCACTGCTCCAGGACCTGACTCAGGGGAGAACATGGGGAACGTGTCTCCAGAGACCCCCCAACACCACTGCTCCAGGACCTGACTCAGGGGAGAACATGGGGAACGTGTCTCCAGAGACCCCCCAACACCTCTGCTCCAGGACCTGACTCAGGGGAGAACATGGGGAATGTGTCTCCAGAGATCCCCCAACACCACTGCTCCAGGACCTGACTCAGGGGAGAACATGGGGAACGTGTCTCCAGAGATCCCCCAACACCACTGCTCCAGGACCTGACTCAGGGGAGAACATGGGGAACGTGTCTCCAGAGACCCCCCAACACCACTGCTCCAGGACCTGACTCAGGGGAGAACATGGGGAACGTGTCTCCAGAGATCCCCCAACACCACTGCTCCAGGACCTGACTCAGGGGAGAACATGGGGAATGTGTCTCCAGATAGACCCCCCAACACCACTGCTCCAGGACCTGACTCAGGGGAGAACATGGGTAATGTGTCTCCAGAGACCCCCCAACACCACTGCTCCAGGACCTGACTCAGGGGAGAACATAGGGAATGTGTCTCCAGATAGACCCCCCAACACCTCTGCTCCAGGACCTGACTCAGGGGAGAACATGGGGAACGTGTCTCCAGAGATCCCCCAACACCACTGCTCCAGGACCTGACTCAGGGGAGAACATGGGGAACGTGTCTCCAGATAGACCCCCCAACACCACTGCTCCAGGACCTGACTCAGGGGAGAACATGGGGAACGTGTCTCCAGAGACCCCCCAACACCACTGCTCCAGGACCTGACTCAGGGGAGAACATGGGGAACGTGTCTCCAGAGACCCCCCAACACCTCTGCTCCAGGACCTGACTCAGGGGAGAACATGGGGAATGTGTCTCCAGAGATCCCCCAACACCACTGCTCCAGGACCTGACTCAGGGGAGAACATGGGGAACGTGTCTCCAGAGATCCCCCAACACCACTGCTCCAGGACCTGACTCAGGGGAGAACATGGGGAACGTGTCTCCAGAGACCCCCCAACACCACTGCTCCAGGACCTGACTCAGGGGAGAACATGGGGAACGTGTCTCCAGAGACCCCCCAACACCTCTGCTCCAGGACCTGACTCAGGGGAGAACATGGGGAATGTGTCTCCAGATAGACCCCCCAACACCTCTGCTCCAGGACCTGACTCAGGGGAGAACATGGGGAATGTGTCTCCAGAGACCCCCCAACACCTCTGCTCCAGGACCTGACTCAGGGGAGAACATGGGGAACGTGTCTCCAGAGACCCCCCAACACCACTGCTCCAGGACCTGACTCAGGGGAGAACATGGGGAACGTGTCTCCAGAGACCCCCCAACACCTCTGCTCCAGGACCTGACTCAGGGGAGAACATGGGGAATGTGTCTCCAGATAGACCCCCCAACACCTCTGCTCCAGGACCTGACTCAGGGGAGAACATGGGGAACGTGTCTCCAGAGACCCCCCAACACCTCTGCTCCAGGACCTGACTCAGAGGAGAACATGGGGAACGTGTCTCCAGATAGACCCCCCCAACACCACTTCTCCAGGACCTGACTTGGGGGGCAACATGGGGAATGTGTCTCCAGATAGACCCCCCAACACCACTTCTCCAGGACCTGACTTGGGGGGCAACATGGGAAAAGTGTCATCAGATAGACCCGCTGACACCACTGTTCCAAGACCTGATTTGGGGGACAACACGAGGGGCGCATCTTGGGCTAGACACCACTGCCCTAAGAAAGATTGGATTGCTTTCTGAGAGAGCCTTGGTCTGGGCTAACCCTCTATGGGAGACGCAAAAACCTGTTGTCTTGATTTACCCTCAGTTTGTGGCCTCCTTTAAAAGAGTATTTGACGTTCCGCATGCTCTGCTTCTGCTGCCAAGTGCCTCATGTCCATCAAACAGAGTACGAGAACTGTTGCTGACTACACCATTGAATTCCGTACTCTGGCAGCAGAGGTTGCTTGGAACAATGAGGCCCTCGTGGCTTCTTCTCATGGTCTCTCGGATTCCATCAAGGATGAGATAGCAGCTCTCTCCACAGTTACCAGATATACCCACTGAGCTGGAGAGCTTGATCTTGTTTGCCATCCTCATTGACTCCAGACTAAGAAAGACTTTCTCTTAAGGAGCGCTTGCGGAAGCCTCCTGTACGTTTGCCTCCAAGCTTTGTAGTCCCACCCATGTCTCCCTCACCTCCCATGCCTCCCTCACCTCCCATGCCTCCCTCACCTGCCATGCCTCCCTCACCTCCCATGCCTCCCTCACCTCCCATGTCTCCCTCACCTCCCATGCCTCCCTCACCTCCCATGCCTCCCTCACCTGCCATGCCTCCCTCACCTCCCATGCCTCCCTCACCTCCCATGCCTCCATCACCTCCCATGCCTCCCTTGCCTCCCATGCCTCCTGGTACGGAGTTGGTCAGTGAAGATGAGCCCATGCACCTGGGCTTCACGCGTCTCTCTGCGGATGAGAGAGCCTTTAGGAGGAGGGAGAGATTGTGCCTTTATTGTGGCCAGGCAGGTCATTTTTTGAAGTCTTGTCCTACCCGCCCAGGGAACGCCCGAACCTTGAGGTCCTGTCATGGACAGCCCTTAGGTGACGTTGTTTCGTCCCCAGTTATCCAGAAGGATAAGCCCCTGGTTTCGGTCACCCTTTCTTGGGCTGAGTCGTCCATCGAGATACAGGCTCTAATCGACTCTGGGGCTGCAGGCCTGTTCATTGATGCTGCATTTGTTTCGCAGCACTCGATTCCACTGCAGCTGCGTGACACTCCACTTGCCATTGAGGATCTTGACGGGAGACCTTTACAGCCTGCCCATGTGACTCATGAGATGGTTCCATTGTCCATGGCCGTAGGGGCTCTTCACCATGAGATAATCCAATTCCAAGTTATTTCTTCACCCAGATTTCGCTGGTTATTGGTTATCCTTGGTTACAGAGGCACAACCCCTCTTTTGATTGGCTCCGTGCTGAGGTTCTCTCCTGGTCACCACAATGCAGTGAGACGTGCTTCCTGAAGGTATCCAAGGTCCTGTGCACCGCTTCACTCCCCTCCTTGCTAGAGGAGTACCGAGATTTTGGCGATGTCTTTGATAAAGGTCAAGCCGGCAGTTTGCCTCCACACTGGACATATGATTGCGCAATTGACCTTCAACCTGGTGCCATACCTCCTCGTGGCCGGGTTTACCCTTTGTCGGTCTTGGAGGATAAGGCCATGGAGGAGTATGTTGCTGCCGTCCTTTCTCGTGGTTTCATCTGCAAGCCGTCTCCTGCTGGTGCTGGTTTCTTCTTTGTAAAAAAGAAGAGCGGTGAACTGAGACCTTGTATAGATTATAGGGGACTCAATCGTGTCACGATTAAGAATGCCTACCCGATTCCATTGATTACAGAATTATTTGACCGCCTCAAGGGAGCAACGGTTTTCACGAAGCTTTTGCCATGGAGGCAATTTTCCAGGAATTTATTAACAATGTCCTCCGAGACTTGTTGCAGTTATGTGTGGTGGTTTATCTCGATGATATCCTCATATCTTCCAAGTCCCTGGAGAGCCACCACACAGATGTCTGTCGTGTGCTTCAGAAACTAAGAGAGAACAATCTCTATTGTAAACTGGAGAAGTGCGAGTTCCATCGTGAACAGGTTACATTCCTGGGCTTTCATTTCCACTGCTGGGTTTTCGATGGACCCAGAGAAACTGTCCGCAGTCCTACAGTGGCCTCGACCTGTGGATTTACATCCTCTGCAGCGTTTCCTGAGCTTTGCCAACTACTATCGGACGTTTATTCGTAACTTCTCATCTCTGGTGAAGCCTCTGACTGATATGACCAGAAAGGACGGTAACCCACAGAGTTGGTCTCCGGAGTCCATTAAGGCCTTTGAGACTCTCAAGGCTGCCTTTGTTTCGGCTCCTGTGTTGGCACATCCTGATCCTACGTTGCCTTTTATCCTAGAAGTTGATGCTTCTGAGACTGGAGTTGGCGTCCTTCTGTCTCAACGTCCTAACTCTGAGAGCGCTATGCATCCCTGTGGCTACTTTTCCAACTGTGCCCGTTCTTATTCTTACTGACCATAAGAATCTTACATTCTTGTCTGAGGCTAAGCGACTCTCTCCCAGAAGGGTGCGATGGGCTCTTTTCTTGTCGAGCTTTAATTACATTGTCTCATTCTTACCCGGTACTAAGAATGTAAGGTCTGATGCCTTGTCACAACACTTTTCCTCCACTTCCAAGTCTGAGTCGGTTCCGGTTCCTATGATTCCTCCTGATCGTATCTTGGCTACGGTTCTCTCCAGTCTCACTTCCCCTTTGGGTGACAAAATTCTTGCTGCTCAGGTCCATGCTTCTCCTGATAAACCTTGTGACCGCTGCTTTGTCCCAGAGAGTCTCCGTACTGCAGTGCTCCAGACTTACCATTCTCCCAAGGCAGCTGGCCATCCTGGGAAGAATCAACTCATTTGGGCCATCTCCCAACAGTTCTGGTGGCCTAGTCTACGGGCTGATGTTACTGCCTTCGTAGCTGCCTGTCCCGTGTCAGAGTAAGACTCCACCACACCTTCCAGTGGGCCTCCTACAACCCATACCTAATGGAGAGAGGCCCTGGACTCACCTGTCTATGGATTTCATTGTGCAATTGCCCAACTCCCAAGGCAACAATGTTATCCTTATGGTGGTTGACCGGTTCTCAAATATGTGTCATTGTATTCCACTTAAGAAGTTGCCCACTTCTAAGGAACTGGCTTCCATTTTTGCTCAGGAGATCTTTCGCTTACATGGGCTACCCAAGGTGATTGTCTCAGACAGGGGCAGTCAGTTTGTCTCCCGGTTCTGGTGAACCTTTTGTGCACAGTTGGGAATCCAGCTTGCGTTCTCAGCTTGCAGTCTAATGGGGCCGCAGAACGAGCCAATCAGTCCTTGGAGCAATTCCTACTTTGCTATATTTCTGACCATCATAACAACTGGTCTGACCTCTTACCTTGGGCAGAGTTTTCTCACAACAGTGCCTTGAATTCTGCCTCCCGATTGTCTCCATTTATGGTGAATTATGGTTTCCAACCTTCCATGTTGTCTGACTCGTTTGTTCCGCAGAGTATTCCTGTGTTAGAGGAGCATCTCCGTGGTCTTCGTTCCTCTTGGGCACAGGTCCAGGAGGCTTTGCGTCATACTAATGATAGGTACAGACTCCATGCTGACCGCAGACGCCTGCCTGCGCCTTCCTACCAGGTTGGGGACAGGGTCTGGCTGTCATCTCACAACCTCCGGCTTCATGTTCCCTCTCTGAAGTTTGCACCTCGGTTTATTGGGCCTTTCCGTATCCTTCACAGGATTAACGCAGTGGCTTACGCGTTGGACCTTCCTCCTAGTATGCGCTTCTCAAATGTGTTTCATGTCTCCTTATTGAAACCGTTGGTCTGTAACCGATTTACTACCTCGGTGCCACGCCCTCACCCTATTCAGGTTGAGAACCATGAGGAGTATGAGGTACAATCCATCGTTGACTCCTGTAGGTTCAGTGGGCGCATACAGTACCTGGTGCATTGGAAGGGGTACGGTCCGGAGAAACGCTCCTGGGTTTCATCCTCTGATGTGCATGCTCCTGTCCTCCTCCGCGAGTTCCATAGACGTTTTCCCCTCAAGCCCGGTGGCCCCCAGAGGGAGAGGGGTCATTGAGGAGGGGGTACTGTCAGGGTTGGCTTAGCCCTTCCTTCTCTGGGCTGGCCGCTCAGCTGTCGGCTAATTGCCAGTTCTCTTCTCTCTCCACAGTTACCAGCTGTTCCTGATGATGCTCGTCTGACCTGCCTATTTAAAGCCTTCCAGCTCACTTCACCTCATCCTTCGCGTTGGTCACATCACTAGAAACCATCTCCTGCGGTTCTGTTTCAAGACTGGATTGCTGACATCCCTTCTGGCTCCTTATCCTGCTTGCTGTGGCTCTACTTGGATCCCTGACTTCTGGCCTGGCTGATTACCCGATCTGGTTACTGGACTCTGGCTATGCTTGACTACACTTTCTCTATTTACCTTTTTATTTTTATTAATAAACAAGTGTGATTTAATTGTACTTCTGTCTCAGTCTGTTTCATGGTTTCTGACACTCTCTCCTCTCCCTCCTCTCTCTGTCGCTCTTCTCTCCTCTCTCTCTCTCTAATTCTCTCCTCTCTCTCTTCTGCCCTTTCTCTTCTCTCTTCTATTCTCTCTCTTCTCCCCTCTCTCTCTCTCTTCTCTTTTCTTCTCCTTTCTGTCTCTCTAGTCTCCTCTCCTGTCTCTCTCTCTCCTCTCCCTCCTCTTCTCCTTCCCTCTCTCTCACCTCCCTCTTCTCTCTCCTCTCTTCTCTCCTCTATCTTCTCCCCTCTCTCTCTCTCTCCTCTTCTCTCCTCTCTTCTCTTCTATTCTCTCTCTCTTCTCCCTTCTCTTCTCTGTCCTTTCCTCTCTCTTCTCTCCACCCTCTTCTCTTCTTGTCTCTTCTCTTATCATCTCTCTGATCTCTCTCTCTGTCTTTCCCTCTCTCTTCTCCTTTTTGTATCTTTCCTCTCTTCTCTCTCCCCCCTCTCCTCTCCTCTTCTCTCTCCTCTCCTCTCCTGTCACTCACTCACCTCTCTTTCTCCTCTTCTCCTCTCTTCTCCTTTCTGTCTCTCTCCTCTCTCCCCTCCTCTTCTCCTTTCCTCTCTCTCCCCTCCCCCCTCTCTCTCCTCTCTTCTCCCCTCTTTCTCTCTCTCTCTCTCACTCTTTTCTCTCTCCTCTTCTCCCCTTTCTCTCTTCTCTTCTTTCTCACTCTTCTCCCCTCTCTCTTCTCTTTTCTCTTTCTCTCTGTCTTTCCTTCTCTGTTCTCCTTTCTGTATCTTTCCTCTCCTCTCTCTCTCCTCTCCCCTCTTCTCTTCCCCTCTCTCCTCTCCTCTTCCCCTCTCTCTTCTCCTCTCCCTCCCTCCTCTCTTCTCTCCTCTCCCTCTCTCTCTCTGTCCTTCCCATTCTCTTCTCCTTTCTGTCTTTCTTCTTTCCTCTCTTTCTCTCTGTCTCTCCTCTCCCTCTCTCTCTCCTCTCTCTTCTCCTTCTTATATCTCTCCCCCCTCTCCTCTCCTGTCCCTCCTCTCCCCTCTCTCTTCTCCTTCTTGTCTCTCTCTGTCCTCCTCTCCTATCCTCTCCTCTCTCTCTATTATTGCTTCTACAATGTCCCTTTCCCTTTCCTCCCGGTCAGGGTACATTGGACCCTCCAATCCATTGTAGGGCATGGAGGACTCCTTCCCTCAATCTCTGATCATCTCCTGTCCTCCGGGGGAAGGTCACCTGGAATCCTCAGGACCTCTTTTTTGTCCGGTCGCCTCGGGTTTTTCTTTAATAATAACTTTGCAGCGGATGCTTTTTAGATTTTTCCCCCGTTGTGCGATTTGCGTTTCCCGGATAAGTGGCGTCATTTCTTGGCTCAGTGACTCCATCGAGCGAATGGACAAGACACTAATGACTGCGAGTGTCAACCAGATCCAGCAGATGACTCAGGAGGGTGACAGCGCCCGGCATTGTATTCAGAAACAAATTATCATTCAGTCAATCACGCTGCTCCACAACACAAGGCGCTACGCGTTGCCCCGGAAACCATTGATGAATCGCGCCTTAAAAACACCGCATGAATATTTAAGTAAAAGTGAAATGAAATCAGATGGGTGACGGGGGATATTTTTATCGGCGGCGCGTCCTAATGGAGCGGACTGGGCGCATTTCGCTGATCTCCATTTGTCAAACAAACCAACTGAAAAATAAAAAGTCGCTGTTGGACGGAGGGGCGGGGGATGGAGAAGTCTAAATCTTCAAGGTCACCCTGAGGACAATGATGGCATCCAGGACCATAATCTAGCTGTGGGGGGCCGTAGGGATTCCTGGCCGTTTTCTGACCAAAGTCCTTAAGGTTGGTCTTCCCACTATGTAGTCAAATATTCAAGAGGAAAGACAAAGTGTATGGGGTCCGGGGGTGTGAGGAAATATTTGGGGCCAGAAAGCCGCCATTTTCTTCTACGTATTACAATGAATAAGTGTAATAATAAAGCTGGGGTAGAAGTTGTGGACCCAACATGAAATTTGCCCAGTTGGCGGTAAGTAGTGCAATTAGGATCTGAAGTCTTTTTTTGAGCGCTAAAAGAGGTCTACTATTGTATCTCATCCCGATCCCCATAACACCCCCTGCTCAAGCCCCGAGGAAGGGGAGGTCTTTTCCCTGAAACGCGTTGTATTTAGTGCTCTTGACCAATAAACAATGTGCATATGTGCTAAAGATCACTGGCTTGTTAAAGTGAACCCGTCCTTGGCTTAGAGAGTGAATGCCCAGCTTTGGGAATGAGAACAATATACTCTTGCAGTGCACCCCCCCCCCCCCCCAACACACACCACAAGGGTTAAATGCTTTGAGTCTAGGCAGTGCCATCACTAGGGTTGGTGTCACTTGGTGCGGTAAAACACGGTGTCACCTCCTCCTGTCTTGTATCTGATGGGTAAGTCCTAATCACACATCAGTAAGTACTCCAGTATAGTCCTATTTGTTAAGTACTTCAGAATAAGTACTCTGGTATAGTCCCAGTGACTTATTGGTAAGTACTCTAGTATAGTCCCAGTGACTTATTGGTAAGTACTCTAGTATAGTCCCAGTGACTTATTGGTAAGTACTCTAGTATAGTCCCAGTGACTTATTGGTAAGTACTCTAGTATAGTCCCAGTGACTTATTGGTAAGTACTCTGGTAGACTCTTGGTAAGTAGGGATGGGCGAACGGTACGGGATGAAGTCGAACAAACGGGGCGTTCAACCGTTTGTTCCCCCCCCCCCTCCCCCGAACTGACCACAATTCATTGCGGCGCTAAATAGTTCATGTCAAGCCCTGATTGGCTGAATCAGCAAAAGTTTCAGCCAATCAGGGCACAGAGCACTGTCTGAGTCATGATTGGATGCTGTCATCATGATTTTATCCAATCATAGCTCATTCCTGCCCCACAGTATAAAAGTATTCTTTCAATGGCAGCCATTTTCAGTGTGATTTCGGTGTGGAGAGAGAGATCAGGGCTCTGTTCAGTGCTGTTAATCAGTGTTCTATACTGGGCTGTGTTACTTCAATTGTCAGTGTAGAATATTAGTTTAGTGTCAGGACCATCATTCAGCTTTGTATAGTGTGCAGCTACAGTAGGGACCGCTCAGATAGTGTCAGTGTAGTGTAGTGAGACCGTGTCAGTAATCTTTACATTAGTGTATAGCTAGAGTAGGACAGTTCAGATGTGTAAGTGTAGTGACGGTTGAATACCGTCTATTTGATTGCGTTACTGCCAGTCTAACACCACGTACTTCTGTGTGTGTTACTGCCAGTTTAACACCATATCGTTTTGTGCGTCACTGCCAGTTAAAAGCCATATAGTTTTGTGTGCATTACTACCAGTTTAACAGCATTTACTTCTGTGTGCGTTACTGCCAGTCTAACACCACGTAGTTCTGTGTGCGTTACTGCCAGTTTAACGCCATATAGTTCTATGTGCGTTACTGCCAGTTTAATGCCATATAGCTTTGTGCGTTACTGCCAGTTAAACGCCATATAGTTCTGTGCACGTTACTTCCAGTTTAACACCATATCGTTTTCAGTGTTACTGCCAGTTTAAAGCCATATAGTTCTATGTGCGTTACTGCCAGTTTAACGACATATAGTTCTGTGTACGTTACTGCCAGTTTAACACCATATTGTTTTATGCATTACTGCCAGTTTAACGCCATATAATTTTGTGTGCGTTACTACCAGTTTAACGCCATTTACTTCTGTGTGCCAGTGTAACACCATATAGTTTTATGTGTTCCTGCCAGTTTAACGCCATATAGTTCTATGTGTGTTACTGCCAGTTTAATGCCATACAGTTTTGTGTGTTACTGCCAGTTTAACACCATATTCTTCTGTGTGCATTACTGCCAGGTTAATGCCATATAGTTCTGTACGTTTGGTGCATTATATTGCAGTATATTATAGTGTATCCGTGGAGTGTGTCTGTGCAGTGTGAGTACTCAAATTAAAGTGCACCAAACACCACTTTACATTGATTAAAGTGGATCTACGTACAGATTTCAACTTCTTCTTTACGTTTGCTTATAAGCCCTGCCGCCTCACTCCCAATGTCTGGGAGGACAACGAGGAGAGGCAGACGTTCCCTTGGCACTGTAAGGGGGCCAGCAACAAATGTGTCCACAGACAAAGGTGGACGTGGTCAGTCCTCAGGCAGGGCATCATTTCCTCTGTTTAGTGATGGTGCCCGTGCTATCCAGCCACTGCATACAGAGGAGGTGGTGGACTGGCTTACTAAACCTTCCTCATCCTCCTCATCCTCTGTCACACAAGCAGAGACAAGTGTGCCGTCCCCTGCAGTTGCCAGAGCAGATAAACCTGCCACCACCTGCCACCTTGTCCACATCTATTCCTGCCATACCCCCAACATCAGCCATGGAGGAGTCAGCTGAGTTATTTGACCACGGCGTCAGCCACTTGCCCCTTGAGGATGCCCGGCCATTACTGGATTCAGATGTTGGTTCTGAGGTTGAGGATGAGAGGAACATGAGCCTAGAGAGAGAGAGGAACACTGGTAGACAAATTGGCATTCATGTTCCCCAAGCCGCAGCGTATTGCCAAGTTGAGTCCAGTGGTAATGATGAAGATGGAGGAGATGGAGATGATGATGATGATGATGATGATAAGGTCACTGATGTGACTCGGGTGCCAGATAGATCAGAGGAGGAAACTGAAGGTGAGGCGGCACAACCCCAAGGAGGCCGACATCAAGAAAGAGTAGAGAGCAGCCACCCCATTCCATCACATTCTGCAGCTGGTATCTCCTGGCCCACCCCCCACAGATCAGCTGTCTGGGCCTTTTTTAGCACATCTGCAGCAGATCGCACTGTTGCTATCTGCAAACTGTGTCTCAGGCACATCATACATAGCAAAAACACCAACCATTTGGGTACCACATGCCTAACAAGGCATTTAACGTCCAACCACTCAGCCCGTTGGCAAGAGCACCTAAAAGCCACACAAAAGGGGCACAAATCTGTCCCTCCTCCTTCTCCTCCTCACCCACTTCAGTCTGCCCCTGCTATACCAAGTCATTACTTCTCAGCAGTCTCCGCGGACAGGGATGAGGTTATAGCACAGGGTGTCCCAGGTCCTAGCAGCACATCTGCCAGCAGCACAACACCAGCTGTAGACTGTAGTCGGCAAATTTCTCTGCCCCATCTGCTGCAGTGGAAAAAAAAATATCACAGTCCCTGCCACCCACATACCCAGCGTCTGAATGCAAGCTTGTCAAAGCTGTTGGCTCTCCAACGTCTGCCTTTCAGCCTGGTGGATTCTGCCCCCTTTCCGTGAATTTACACAATGTGCTGTACCACAATGGCAGATTCCCAGGCACTACTACTTTTCACGTAAGGTCATTCCATCATGCTACCATCACATGGAAGGGAATGTTCTGGCATCATTGGGCAAGGCAGTCAGCCGTAAAATCCGCTTTACTGCTGACACATGGTCCAGCAAGCATGGACAGGGATGATGTATTTTGTTCACAGCACACTGAGTAACGCTGCTTACAACTCGAAAGGATGCAGGACAGGGCTCGGTGCTGCAGCTTGTTGTGCCCCCACGTCTCCATACAGCAAGTGGTGATGATGCCAGATCTTTGAGCTCTACCCCCTCCTCCTCCTCTGCCACCTCCATGCCCTCCTCTGCAGAATTGCCCTATGAACATCAGGTACCCCCTAAGCATTCAAAGGGCTATTCCCATAGTCAGGCTAAAAGGTGCCATGCAGTGCTTCAGCTGTTGTGTTTAGGGGACAGGAACCACCCCAGAGCAGAGATTCTTGCAGCTCTTCAGGGACAGGCCCAGGAGGTGGATCACACCACGCCAGCTGGAGCCAGGAATGATGGTGTCCGATAATGGCTCAAACCTCCTGTCTGCCCTTAGAAAGGGAAAGTTGACATATGTGCCATGCCTGGCACATGTCCTCAATTTGGTGGTGCATGCAGCGTTTCCTAAGTACATACCCAGGGCTGCAAAATGTACTAAAGCTGGCCAGAAGAGTAGTAATTTCAGGCGGTCATACACAGCCAGTACTCTGTTGCCTGAAATTCAGTGGGAATTACACCTACCCATAAACCGCCCGATTTATGACATGCCCACCAGGTGAAACTCAACTTTGGGAATGCTGCAGCAGATATACATGCAGCAGAGGGCCATCAACAAGTATCTGTGCCAGTATGGAACGACGACAGGCTCAGGCCGCCTCTGTTTTTTTCCCCTACGCCCATCATTCCTATGTCATAGAACCCACAGGAGGAGTGAGGGGAGGAGGATGAGGAGGAGGATTCTGGCACTTTCATAGGCCACGAAGAGGAGGAAGACATGCGTCAATCTGTAAGCGATGGCTTTCCAACCCTAGGACTCTTGGGAGTAGTACGTTGCTGGGAGGAGAACGTTCCAGATGCTGTCAACCTCCTGAGTGACCCCGAGGAATCTGCTTCTCAAGCCTCTGCAAATTTGAAACCAATGGGAAACCAATGGGAAACCTCATGCTTCAAAGTCTGCGAAAGGACCCAAAAATACGTGGCATAAAGGAGAAGGATGATTACTGGTTGGCAACCCTCCTTGACCACCGTTATAGAGGAAGGTCTCAGAACTCATCCCGTCCCCACAGAGAGTGCAGAAAATAAAATCTCTTGAGGACACATTAAAGAGGATTTTATTGAAGGTTTGTTTGTGACTCCAGTAGGTTACAATGTGGTAAAAAATGTTGTTTTGAGTCTTCTGTTGGTCTAGAGAGGAGCGTTGGAGAAGGCGTCCGCCTAAGTGAGGCATTTTGGAATTTTTTTAGTCCTCGCCAGCCAGGGCTGTCAGCTTTCACATCCCATTGGCAGCATCTGCATCACATGGTGGATGATTACCTCGGGGGCCAAAACAGAGATGAAGAGCTTTCCAGCTGATGATCCACTGACTTACTGGGTCATGAGAATAGACCACTGGCCAGGACTTGCTATTGAGTTGTTGGGCTGCCCTACTTCCAGCGTGCTTTCAGAATGGGCATTCAGTGTTGCAGGAGGTTTCTTTACTGATCATAGAACAGACTGTCCACAGACTCTGTGGACCGTTTGACATTTATAAAAAGGGATCAGTCCTGGATTACCAGCCCCGATGTCAATATAACTGATTAAGTATTTTTGGGATGTGGAATCTCTGCAGGACTTCGTGTCTGCCTAGCTTTGAGGTTGTTCAATCATTTCATCTGGAGGAATGTTTTTGGTGTAGGTTTCATGGGCACAATTAACACCCAAAGACCAATTTTTCAGCCCCTGTATGACAGCTGCATATCATTGCAATTTTTTTTACAGCAAGGCCAATTTTTGCTTTCATCAAGAGTACCTCTATAGGGGGTTAAGATGGGAAGGCGCCACCGACACCCAAAGGACAATTTTTACGCACCCGTTACTTCTATCCAAAGTCAGTGACACCAGAACGTATCCAAATCTCTAATCTTGTTCCCAGAGCACTACATAGTGGCCTCATCACTCACACCGGCTCCCCAGATGTTGCCGAGCAAAATAAAGGCAGCTTGCAGGGAAAATATCATTTTTTTGGCTTTATAAATGCAATTATTGCTGCAGCAGATTCTAGACATGGTACAGATCTGAC
The DNA here is from genome assembly GCF_037356315.1 of Lithobates pipiens. NCBI lineage: Eukaryota > Metazoa > Chordata > Amphibia > Anura > Ranidae > Lithobates > Lithobates pipiens. Next base: position 1,012,860 of record NW_027507758.1, read on the forward strand.
ACTTTACAGGTAGACTAAGGGGACCCCCAGGCACTATAATTAAAGGAAATTTTCATTTTTATGCTTTCACTTTAAAAATCAAAAAATCACTGCTCATTAAAAAATTACGTTTTTCACAAACCTTTTTTTATTGATACATGTCCCCCAGGGCAGGACCCGGTCCCCTATAACCATTGCATGCCCAATTACTTCTATATAAGCCTTCAAAATGGGCACTTTTGAGTTTTGACATTCAGGTCCCATTGACTATAATGGGGTTCATTATTTGGGTCCGAACTTTTGCGATGTTCGAAAGTTCTGGTGTGAACCAAACAGGGGTCCGCTCGGCCCATCCATACTAGTGGTCACACACTTACTGGATTGGACTGAACCAAAGACACCTTGAAAAAAGATAAAAATCTAAGTTTTTTTTTCCAAAATTATCAGGGGCGCTTTAGTAAGAGGATATCTGGGTGGGGGTTGTAGCCTGTAGTTGGGCCGATGTTGAGTGATTCTCTGGTCAGGTAATGGCTTTCTATGTAAGATGCAGGATGGCATATATCATTTCTTCCAGTAAGAGGTTTCTTCATGCATACAAATGACATCATTACATACCACAGATACATCATAAACAGACAATTTTTTTTAAATTCGGGGACTATAAAATTGCCCCGACAGTCATTGGAGCACATGAAGTAAGACTCCGATTTATGGACAGTGTCAGATATTTATTGCCTGCAGGGAAAGATCAAACTTTCCCAAGAAAAGCTCATCACACCATCCGTCACCGTCAGCCTTCTAGATATAATGTATATACTGCAGGAAATGTATACTTCCAACAGCCCATAAATCTCGGAATACAGGAAAGGATCGCTTCTAAAATGGAAAATGTCACCAAGCTTTTGTCGTAATAGAATTCCCAAAGTCTATGAAGTAGAAGCACACACAGACAGTGGGCTGGAAATAGAGAAAGGAACGATAAAGTGTAGGGTGAGGTGATCAATGGCTGATCCTTCATGGTGCCTGAGGATGGTCTTCAAGAAGTCAGTGAAGGACTCAACTTACAATGGAATCCTTTCTTCTGGAAAGTCCAACGTTAGACCCCATTCTTGAAAATAGAGAGAGGAACTATAAAGAGTAGGGTTAGTGGGTCAGTGATGGATCCTTCATGGAGCCCAAAGATGGTCTTCAAAATGTCAATGGAGGACTCAACTAAGAATAGAATCCATTCTTCTGGATAGTCCACGTTTTATGAACATACAGTAGAGAGATGAACTATAAAGAGTAGGGTGATGTGTTTAGTGATTGATGCTTTGTGGTGCTTTAGGAAGTCAGTGGAGGACTCAAAAACAAATCGGGTTCCTTCTCCTGGAGTGAAAGTGCAAGATTTGGTAAACTGACCATATAGACATCACTTCTTTTCAAGTCATTGGTGGTGGGGTGGTCCTTACCCCTGCACTAAGCTGCATTGGTGGTGGGGTGGTCCTTACCCCTGCACTAAGCTGCATTGGTGGAGGGGTGGTCCTTACCCCTGCACTAAGCTGCATTGGTGGTGGGGTGGTCCTTACCCCTGCACTAAGCTGCATTGGTGGTGGGGTGGTCCTTACCCCTGCACTAAGCTGCGCACATGTAATAGTGTGAGAGTGCTGTGTAGTGTTAGTATGAGTAGATGTATAGAAAACCTCCCCCCTCTGCACGGCAGCATATCACAATGAACACGTGTTGGCGTGTGTTGAAATAAAAGGGCCAGGTAGCATTTTCTGTGCACCAGGGTGCTCTGCCCATCCATTAAAGTGGTTGTAAACCCTTACAACATACTTTGACCTACAGGTAAGCCTAGATTAAGGCTTACCTGTAGGTCCAAGAAATATCTCCTAAACCGATACGGTTTAGGAGATATTTGCCAAAAGACAGGCACCACTGTCTACGGCGCATGCACTGTAGACAGCGGCGCGCAGGCGCACTGAGTGCGGCACCGTCAATGGCGAATATGTCGCCCGTGGCAGCTCCCGTGCGCATGCGCGGGCTTGACGTCATTGCGGCTTCGCTGAATGACAGCGGCGGGGCAGCGAGACCCACCGAAAAGATGGATGTGCTGGGCTACAGGGGACAGCGGTGACTTCGCTGGCTCCTGTGTCAGGTAAGTGACACATAATGGACTACGATGCGATGCGATGCGATGCGATGCATAGTAGTCCATTATGCTTTACCTTTGCAGGGAATGAAAGAGGAAGTAACACTCATCAGGGTTTAGTTGCTCTTTAAAAATAAAACTTGTTTGTTGAACACACGGCATCATTTAAAGGGGGCCCAAGGTGCAAGCCTGGAAACTCATGGAATGGATAGAGGTAGGTGGAGTATGGGAAGGTCTTTGTAGATTAGAATGGTGAGCCTCAATGATTTTACATCAGTGTCTTCCTTTTAGACACTCATATATGTGTATGGCCTTCCACCAGGCAATGCCCCAATACACGGCCCTACACACCAAAGCCAGCAAAGTAATTGGCCGTTGTCCATTTCACACGCCTGCCCTTCTCTAATTCAGACTCATCTCCTGTTTGGATTTGTAAACTATAGTGACCATGGGTGTCCAAGCTCATAGACTATGGGAAGATCCAGGGCTGGACTGGGACAGAAATTTGGCCCTGGACTTCATCCAGACCGGCCCACTTACATTTTGAGTGTCCCATCAGCACCCCCTTACATCAGAGTGTCCCATCACCAGCCCCCTTACATCAGAGTGTCCCATCAGCACCCCCTTACATCAGAGAGTCCCATCAGCACCCCCTTACATCAGAGTGTCCCATCACCAGCCCCCTTACATCAGAGTGTCCCATCACCAGCCCCCTTACATCAGAGTGTCCCATCACCAGCCCCATTACATCAGAGTGTCCCATCACCAGCCCCCTTACATCAGAGTGTCCCATCAGCAGCCCCCTTACATCAGAGTGTCCCATCACCAGCCCCCTTACATCAGAGTGTCCCATCACCAGCCCCATTACATCAGAGTGTCCCATCACCAGCCCCCTTACATCAGAGTGTCCCATCAGCAGCCCCCTTACATCAGAGTGTCCCATCACCAGCCCCCTTACATCAGAGTGTCCCATCACCAGCCCCCTTACATCAGAGTGTCCCATCAGCACCCCCTTACATCAGAGTGTCCCATCACCAGCCCCCTTACATCAGAGTGTCCCATCACCAGCCCCCTTACATCAGAGTGTCCCATCACCAGCCCCCTTACATCAGAGTGTCCCATCACCACCCCCCTTACATCAGAGTGTCCCATCACCACCCCCCTTACATCAGAGTGTCCCATCACCACCCCTTACATCAGAGTGTCCCATCACCAGCCCCCTTACATCAGAGTGTCCCATCACCAGCCCCCTTACATCAGAGTGTCCCATCACCAGCCCCCTTACATCAGAGTGTCCCATCAGCACCCCCTTACATCAGAGTGTCCCATCACCAGCCCCCTTACATCAGAGTGTCCCATCAGCAGCCCCCTTACATCAGAGTGTCCCATCACCAGCCCCCTTACATCAGAGTGTCCCATCACCAGCCCCCTTACATCAGAGTGTCCCATCAGCACCCCCTTACATCAGAGTGTCCCATCACCAGCCCCCTTACATCAGAGTGTCCCATCACCAGCCCCCTTACATCAGAGTGTCCCATCACCAGCCCCCTTACATCAGAGTGTCCCATCACCAGCCCCCTTACATCAGAGTGTCCCATCACCACCCCCCTTACATCAGAGTGTCCCATCACCACCCCTTACATCAGAGTGTCCCATCACCAGCCCCCTTACATCAGAGTGTCCCATCACCAGCCCCCTTACATCAGAGTGTCCCATCAGCACCCCCTTACATCAGAGTGTCCCATCACCAGCCCCCTTACATCAGAGTGTCCCATCACCAGCCCCATTACATCAGAGTGTCCCATCACCAGCCCCCTTACATCAGAGTGTCCCATCAGCAGCCCCCTTACATCAGAGTGTCCCATCAGCAGTCCCCTTACATCAGAGTGTCCCATCAGCAGCCCCCTTACATCAGAGTGTCCCATCAGCAGCCCCCTTACATCAGAGTGTCCCATCAGCAGCCCCCTTACATCAGAGTGTCCCATCAGCACCCCCTTACATCAGAGTGTCCCATCAGCACCCCTTTACATCAGAGTGTCCCATCACCAACCCCTTACATCAGAGTGTCCCATCACCAGCCCCCTTACATCAGAGTGTCCCATCACCACCCCCTTACATCAGAGTGTCCCATCACCAACCCCCTTACATCAGAGTGTCCCATCACCAGCCCCCTTACATCAGAGTGTCCCATCAGCAGCCCCCTTACATCAGAGTGTCCCATCAGCAGCCCCCTTACATCAGAGTGTCCCATCACCACCCCCTTACATCAGAGTGTCCCATCACCAGCCCCCTTACATCAGAGTGTCCCATCACCAGCCCCTTACATCAGAGTGTCCCATCACCACCCCCTTACATCAGAGTGTCCCATCACCAGCCCCCTTACATCAGAGTGTCCCATCAGCAGCCCCCTTACATCAGAGTGTCCCATCACCACCCCCCTTACATCAGAGTGTCCCATCACCAGCCCCCTTACATCAGAGTGTCCCATCACCAGCCCCCTTACATCAGAGTGTCCCATCAGCAGCCCCCTTACATCAGAGTGTCCCATTACCAGCCCCCTTACATCAGAGTGTCCCATCACCACCCCCCTTACATCAGAGTGTCCCATCACCAGCCCCCTTACATCAGAGTGTCCCATCACCAGCCCCCTTACATCAGAGTGTCCCATCACCAGCCCCCTTACATCAGAGTGTCCCATCACCAGCCCCCTTACATCAGAGTGTCCCATCACCAGCCCCCTTACATCAGAGTGTCCCATCAGCAGCCCCCTTACATCAGAGTGTCCCATCAGCAGCCCCCTTACATCAGAGTGTCCCATCACCAGCCCCCTTACATCAGAGTGTCCCATCACCAGCCCCCTTACATCAGAGTGTCCCATCACCAGCCCCCTTACATCAGAGTGTCCCATCAGCAGCCCCCTTACATCAGAGTGTCCCATCACCAGCCCCCTTACATCAGAGTGTCCCATCACCACCCCCTTACATCAGAGTGGCCCACTGAGCCATCGGCCCACCGGGAAACTCCCTGTAGTCCCGATGGCCAGTACATGCCTGGGAAGATCTGAGTCCTGGCCAGTGTACCAAGCCTCAAGGCCAAACTCCGGACATTTGTTTGGATAGAGTGGGGGAGGTCTTGGAGTCTCTTTCAGGTTTTTATTTGCCATCTTTGTCTCTATTGGGGGGAATTTCCTCTAGTTTCGTGTCCTGGTGGCTGCGATTCATGTGTGGTCAATGCTTGGATAAAAAATGAGATAATCAATATGGAAGCATTGAGAGATCAATGGGAAGGAGCAGAACTAGAGGCCTCATGTACATGGAATATGGATATATGATCCGACCTCCATCACTTCCCGACATTCGGACACAATAACAGCCAAAAAAGGTTTCCGCTTCCTCTTCTCATATTATGGGATATATTTACAGATTGGAATGTGAACTCTTCACACGATGAGAGACATGAGCTGGTAAACCGCATTCTATTAATAGAGGAGCGTGTACACACTTCTAAATATAGGAAATATTCATCCGCCATTATAACAACAAGAATCCGAGCGCTGTGCGTGAATGAGGAAGGACGCGGATCGCCATAAAAATTCTTCGTCTGACAAATACGTTTCATGGAGCTCATTATATTCCGGGTTCATCTCTAAGACGTTGGGGGCTCATTTAGTGCTGGGTATTAGGTCAGGATTAAAGTTATATATATATATATATATATATAGTGTGATGGTATGCAAGGTGAGATACACGATAATAGGTACATTTCACCTCCCATTCGTTCCATTGTAAGGGGCTGAATCGGAATCTGGCGATATTTCCAGCCTCTGTGGCAGGCCGGGGTTCTGGTCCGGATGTCCGGGTTCACTGGACTCCACAGTCGGCTGGACTTTAAATATCCAGGAGGAGAGCCCAGCAGGTGGCTCTGGTTTTGAGACTCAGAAAGGAACCTGAGGGAGAGGAGCTCTGGGTGTTGGACGGAAGGTTTGCTTTTTCCGCATGTTTTGTGGGGGGTGGGGATGAGCCCCGCACTGTATAGAGAGGAGACTATTTGTTTAGTTGGCGCCGGACGGCAAGGATTTATTTTACTGTTTGTTTTTATTTTGCAAACCTCCTGCAAATAAACCCGGAATCCACCAGATTTTTAAGGAAGGGCCCGTTTGCCGACTGAACACGTACCGGACTCCTCTCCCCGATTCCAGGTGATGATCTGGCATCATATATGGAAAGCAGACGGTGTGGAAGGTCCTCCTGTGTCATTGATCTCCAACCAAACACCAGTAGAAGAGTCGGAACCCCGTCTGGAGGTCCCAGAGGTTCTATTCCAAGCCCTTCCCTACAACGGGATCCCACGAGGGAGGGCGGCTCTTCCATTCCTTAGTAGGGATTCCAGTAGGGAGGACGGCTCTTCCATTCCTTAGTAGGGATCCCAGTAGGGAGGACGGCTCTTCCATTCCTTAGTAGGGATTCCAGTAGGGAGGGCGGCTCTTCCATTCCTTAGTAGGGATTCCAGTAGGGAGGACGGCTCTTCCATTCCTTAGTAGGGATTCCAGTAGGGAGGACGGCTCTTCCATTCCTTAGTAGGGATTCCAGTAGGGAGGGCGGCTCTTCCATTCCTTAGTAGGGATTCCAGTAGGGAGGACGGCTCTTCCATTCCTTAGTAGGGATTCCAGTAGGGAGGACGGCTCTTCCATTCCTTAGTAGGGATTCCAGTAGGGAGGACGGCTCTTCCATTCCTTAGTAGGGATTCCAGTAGGGAGGGCGGCTCTTCCATTCCTTAGTAGGGATTCCAGTAGGGAGGACGGCTCTTCCATTCCTTAGTAGGGATTCCAGTAGGGAGGACGGCTCTTCCATTCCTTAGTAGGGATTCCAGTAGGGAGGACGGCTCTTCCATTCCTTAGTAGGGATTCCAGTAGGGAGGACGGCTCTTCCATTCCTTAGTAGGGATTCCAGTAGGGAGGGCGGCTCTTCCATTCCTTAGTAGGGATTCCAGTAGGGAGGACGGCTCTTCCATTCCTTAGTAGGGATTCCAGTAGGGAGGGCGGCTCTTCCATTCCTTAGTAGGGATTCCAGTAGGGAGGACGGCTCTTCCATTCCTTAGTAGGGTTCCCACAAGGGAGGGCGGCTCTTCCATTCCTTAGTAGGGATTCCAGTAGGGAGGACGGCTCTTCCATTCCTTAGTAGGGATCTCAGCGGGACAATACTACCAGTAGATCACTAGAGAAGATCCTCACATCCCTCATCCTGAGGAGGGTCCTGCATGCTGCGTCTTTGGGGCAATTTTTTTGCAGTCAGTCATTGGGAATACATTCAAGGTGCATCGGTGTGAAAGGGCCCCAAGATAGAAGCTTGGACATCTAACAGACCCAACATCCGACTCACGGGGGGTCACTTGGTATCCGCAGTGCAGGGCAGTGAGGAATACAAATACCTGTATTATGAGAAGACAAGACAACTTCTCATCAATCAAATGACCCAAAATAGGAGAGCAAATTCTATAGGTCAGGACTCAGAGGTCCAATCCTGGACAGAGCAGACAACCGAGTCATGAAAGAGACCACCTATGTCCCACCGGAGCAACCTTCACTCATCAGGACTGGGGACCTTCTACACCAAGGATGTGATAACAACTCACACCTTCAGCCACGTGAATCCAATGATTACCATCTGTGCAGACTTTCTACCAACAAGGATGGGATGATGTACCTAGAATAAGGGGGGGGGGGGGGGTCCACAACTTTCACACATCCCATCCTGTTCTTGGACAATCAACATCATCATATTCCATTGTGATTGGATGAAGGTGTTGGTGCTCCCTGTGTGGATATAAATATTGGGGTAACAGGACCTGAATCTATGAGATCAACTACTACATGACCTACCATGACCTGGATCCATGAGGCCAACTACTACTAGATCTACCATGACCTGGATCCATGAGACCAACTACTACTAGACCTACTATGACCTGGATCCATGAGACCAACTACTACTAGATCTACCATGACCTGGATCCATGAGACCAACTACTACTAGACCTACTATGACCTGGATCCATGAGACCAACTACTACTAGATCTACCATGACCCGGATCCATGAGACCAACTACTACTAGACCTACTATGACCTGGATCCATGAGACCAACTACTACTAGATCTACCATGACCTGGATCCATGAGACCAACTACTACTAGATCTACCATGACCTGGATCCATGAGACCAACTACTACTAGACCTACTATGACCTGGATCCATGAGACCAACTACTACTAGATCTACCATGACCCGGATCCATGAGACCAACTACTACTAGACCTACTATGACCTGGATCCATGAGACCAACTACTACTAGATCTACCATGACCTGGATCCATGAGACCAACTACTACTAGACCTACTATGACCTGGATCCATGAGACCAACTACTACTAGATCTACTATGACCTGGATCCATGAGACCAACTACTACTAGATCTACCATGACCTGGATCCATGAGACCAACTGCTACTAGATCTACTATGACCTGGATCCATGAGACCAACTACTACTAGATCTACCATGACCTGGATCCATGAGACCAACTGCTACTAGATCTACTATGACCTGGATCCATGAGACCAACTACTACTAGATCTACCATGACCTGGATCCATGAGACCAACTACTACTAGACCTACTATGACCTGGATCCATGAGACCAACTACTACTAGACCTACCATGACCTGGATACATGAGACCAACTACTACTAGATCTACTATGACCTGGATCCATGAGACCAACTACTACTAGATCTACTATGACCTGGATCCATGAGACCACCTACTACTAGATCTACCCTGACCTAGATCCATGAGACCAACTACTACTAGATCTACTATGACCTGGATCCATGAGACCAACTACTACTAGACCTACCATGACCTGGATCCATGAGACCAACTACTACTAGATCTACCATGACCTGGATCTATGAGACCAACTACTACTAGACCTACCATGACCTGGATCCATGAGACCAACTACTACTAGATCTACCATGACCTGGATCCATGAGACCAACTGCTACTAGATCTACTATGACCTGGATCCATGAGACCAACTACTACTAGACCTACCATGACCTGGATCCATGAGACCAACTACTACTAGACCTACCATGACCTGGATACATGAGACCAACTACTACTAGACCTACCATGACCTGGATCCATGAGACCAACTACTACTAGATCTACCATGACCTGGATCCATGAGACCAACTGCTACTAGATCTACTATGACCTGGATCCATGAGACCAACTACTACTAGACCTACCATGACCTGGATACATGAGACCAACTACTACTAGACCTACCATGACCTGGATACATGAGACCAACTACTACTAGATCTACTATGACCTGAATACATGAGACCAACTACTACTAGACCTACCATGACCTGGATACATGAGACCAACTACTACTAGACCTACCATGACCTGGATCCATGAGACCAACTACTACTAGACCTACCATGACCTGGATACATGAGACCAACTACTACTAGACCTACCATGACCTGGATCCATGAGACCAACTACTACTAGACCTACCATGACCTGGATACATGAGACCAACTACTACTAGACCTACCATGACCTGGATCCATGAGACCAACTACTACTAGACCTAGAATGACCTGGATCCATGAGACCAACTACTACTAGACCTACCATGACCTGGATACATGAGACCAACTACTACTAGACCTAGAATGACCTGGATACATGAGACCAACTACTACTAGACCTAGAATGACCTGGATCCATGAGACCAACTACTACTAGACCTACCATGACCTGGATACATGAGACCAACTACTACTAGATCTACTATGACCTGGATCCATGAGACCAACTACTACTAGATCTACTATGACCTGGATCCATGAGACCAACTACTACTAGATCTACCATGACCTGGATCTATGAGACCAACTACTACTAGACCTACCATGACCTGGATCCATGAGATCAACTACTACTAGACCTACCATGACCTGGATCCATGAGACCAACTACTACTAGACCTACCATGACCTGGATCCATGAGACCAACTACTACTAGACCTACCATGACCTGGATCCATGAGACCAACTACTACTAGACCTAGAATGACCTGGATACATGAGACCAACTACTATGATCTCCCATGACCTGGCCAATGGCTGAGGGCTCTTGAGAGTAGTACTGAGACCGGGGGCTGGGATGTTTTCTATGTAAAGCCCCCTGCCGGTCCCTCCCAGCAGCCATGATCTGCCTACATTGCATAGAGAAGTACAGAGACCCGGTGATGATGTATAATAAAGGATGTAATAAAAACAGGAACGTTTTATTTAATAATTTCATTATCATGTTGATGGGGGAGGGGGGATGAATGTTCTTTTTATCCTGGCAGCGATGGGGAATGTCGGGGGGTCTGTGGAGGATCTGCATGTAGTTCCATATCCTGCTGACTGATGTGTGGACCCCCCAGGCTGACCCCCATTGTACACAGCAGATCTCCGGGAGGACGCTGACTGTGGGAAGATGACAGTTCAGTTCATTTCCATCGGTTTGGCGCTGCTGTCCGGTGTGCCGCCTTCATTTCACAGGCGCTTTATTTATAAATCTCTTCCAGGAAAATTCCTCAATCCAGCCCACCGGCTCTCCGAAAAAAATCACATTTCATGGTGACAACCTCCAGCCGCTCCACCGGGGAGGACAAACAGACCGACATCCTGGACTGACACCGCACAGCATGCTGGAGTGCACCTAAATATCTACAGCGCCCCTCCAGTGCCCCTCCAGAGCCCCTCCAGCACCCCTCCAGCTCCCCTTCAGAGCCCCTCCAGCTCCTATCCAGCTCCCCTCCAGCACCCCTCCAGAGCCCCTCCAGCTCCCCTCCAGCACCCCTCCAGCTCCCCTCCAGCGCCCCTCCAGCTCCCCTCCAGCTCCCATCCAGCTTCCCTCCAGCTCCCATCCAGCTTCCCTCCAGCTCCCATCCAGCGCCCCTCCAGCTCCCATCCAGCGCCCCTCCAGCTCCCATCCAGCGCCCCTCCAGCTCCCCTCCAGCACCCCTCCAGAGCCCCTCCAGCTCCCCTCCAGCCCCCCTCCAGTGCCCCTCCAGCTCCCCTCCAGCTCCCATCCAGCGCCCCTCCAGCTCCCCTCCAGCACCCCTCCAGAGCCCCTCCAGCTCCCCTCCAGCCCCCCTCCAGTGCCCCTCCAGCTCCCATCCAGCGCCCCTCCAGCTCCCATCCAGCGCCCCTCCAGCTCCCCTCCAGCTCCCATCCAGCGCCCCTCCAGCTCCCCTCCAGCTCCCATCCAGCGCCCCTCCAGCTCCCCTCCAGCACCCCTCCAGAGCCCCTCCAGCTCCCCTCCAGCCCCCCTCCAGCACCCCTCCAGAGCCCCTCCAGCTCCCCTCCAGCCCCCCTCCAGCTCCCCTCCAGCTCCCCTCCAGCGCCCCTCCAGCCCCCCTCCAGCGCCTCTCCAGCCCCCCTCCAGCGCCTCTCCAGCCCCCCTCCAGCTCCCCTCCAGCTCCCCTCCAGAACACTGAGAGCTCAATGAAGGTTTACCATAGAAAATCCCCAAATAATCTCCAGTGATCCTGCCATGGGGGTCACTTTCTGGTAATGGGTGACAACGATCTGTCCCTGGTGATCCTACCATGGGGGCCACTTCCTGTTATAGGGTGAAAACTTGACTCTGACTCCCAGCTGTGTCCTTGTGTTGTCACCTTGTAACAGGAAGTGACCCCCATGGCAGGATCACCAGGGAGAGAGCGTTGTCACCTTGTAACAGGAAGTGACCCCCATGGCAGGATCACCAGGGACAGAGCGTTGTCACCCATTAACAGGAAGTGACCCCCATGGCAGGATCACCAGGGACAGAGCGTTGTCACCCATTAACAGGAAGTGACCCCCATGGCAGGATCACCAGGGACAGAGCGTTGTCACCCTGTCACAGACACTTTAACGCCCTAGACAGGAAAGTTCTGCTGTTGTCACCAGTACAGTTGGGGGAACAGTTTGAGTGATTAAAAGTTTGACCCGAACATCGCCTGTTAAGGTTGCCACCTGTCCAGGATTCACCCGGACAGTCCGGGTTTTGAATCATGTGTCAGGGTTTCAGTCCCCCTGAAACCCAGACACATAATTCAGAGAGGGCTTGACAGGAGGGTGAGGGGGCATTCTGTAAACCGCATTATTCTTCTCCTTGGAGCCCCACAGATGTCCCAGGTCTGTTATCTTATATTATAAACTAAAAATTCAATACAAATATTTCTGTGAGCCGATAAAGTGTTGGGGCGGCTTGAAGAAAAAGTGGGGACCCTATCGCCTGTCCGTCCAATCGGTGAAAACTTGAACCTGCAGAGCACAGTGCGTCTCAAGCTTTGTCCAATTAGGGCACAGTGAATATCCGGTTGTTAAGGGGCGGGCTGGGAAGTGTCCGTAGCAACAAATGAGTCATCAGCTGCCAACAGGCTTCCCCGCTGACAGCTGAAAAAAAAACATTGTCGGCAACAGAAAAAAGTGAAAAGAAATGTCGTGGAGTTCCCCCCCCCCCCAATCCATACCAGAGCCCCTGAGCATGGGGGGAGGGGCATCTAAGCCAACCATATCAGGCCACTTACCCTCAACATTGGGGGTGCTTTGGGGCGGGGGGGCAGGGCTCTGTCCACATGTTGATGGGGATAAGGGCCTCTTCCTGACAACCCTGGCTATTGGTTGTGGGGGGTCTGCGGGCGGGGGGCTTATCAGAATCTGGAAGCCCCCTTTAACTAGATCCTGCCCCTCCCCCCCTCATATGAATGATTATGAGATACAATGTTCCCCTACACAGGCAGGAAACTGTCAATCACGACTCCCGCCGGACCGATGGACCGATGGACCGCCGCACCGCACGGAAAAAAAACGCTCCGCCCGTGAGGAACGTCAGCTCTTCACCACTTCAGTCCCGGAAGAATTTACCCCCTTCCTGACCAGGCCATATTTTGTGATACGGCACTGCGCCACTTTAACTGACACTTGCGCGGTGGTGCGACGTGGTTCCCAAATAAAATGGACGCCCCCCCCACAGATAGAACTTTCTTTTGGTGGGATTTCATCATCTCGGCGGTTTTTATTTTTTGCGCTATAAACAAAAAAAGACAATTTTGAAAAAAACAAACAATATTTTGTACTTTTTGCTACAATAAATATCCACGACATCCATCCGACATCACCAACCGAGCATGCACCGGTCAGAATTGTTCTTTTTTATTGTTTCATTTTAAGCATCATAAAAATCACCAATACTACAAAAACAAGATTTTATAGAAAATGTTTCTGCATTGGTCCATGTCCCCAAGGGCAGTACCCGGACACCCATACCCGGACACCCATACCCGGACACCCATACCCGGACACCCATACCGGGACCCCATACTCGGAACCCCATACCCCCATACCCAGGACCCCCATACACGGAACTCCAGACCCCCATAAACGGAACCCCAAACCCGGAACCCCAGACCCCCATACCCAGGTCCCCCATACCCAGGACCCCCATACAAGGAACCCCAGACCCCCATACCCAGGACCCCCATACACGGAACCCCAGACCCCCATAAACGGAACCCCAAACCCGGAACCCCAGACCCCCATACCCAGGTCCCCCATACCCAGGACCCCCATACAAGGAACCCCAGACCCCCATACCCAGGACCCCCATACACGGAACCCCAGACCCCCCCATAAACGGAACCCCAAACCCGGAACCCCAGACCCCCATACCCAGGTCCCCCATACCCAGGACCCCCATACAAGGAACCCCAGACCCCCATACCCAGGACCCCCATACACGGAACCCCAGACCCCCATAAACGGAACCCCAAACCCGGAACCCCAGACCCCCATACCCAGGTCCCCCATACCAGGACACCCATACAGGGAACCCCATACCTGGACCCCCATACCCAGGTCCCCATACCCGGAACCCCAGACCCCCATACCTGGACCCCCATACCGCCACACCTGGAACCCCATACCCGGAACCCCAGACCCCCATACCCAGGACCCCCATACACGGAACCCCAGACCCCCATACCCAGGTCCGCCATACCCGGACACCCATACAAGGAACCCCATACCTGGACCACCATACCCAGGTCCCCCATACCCGGAACCCCAGACCCCCATACCTGGACACCCATACAATGAACCCCAGACCCCCATAGACGGAACCCCAAACCCGGAACCCCAAATTCCCATACCCAGGACCCCCATACCTGGACACCCATACAAGGAACCCCATACCTGGACCCCCATACCCAGGTCCCCCATACCCGGAACACCAGACCCCCATACCCGGACCCCCATACCGGGAACCCCAGACCCCCATACCCAGGACCCCCATACATGGAACCCCAGACCCCCCATACAGGGAACCCCAAACCTGGACCCCCATACCCAGGTCCCCCATACCCAGAACCCCAGACCCCCATACGCAGGACCCAATACACGGAACCCCAGACCCCCATACACGGAACCCCAAACCTGGAACTCCAGACCCCCATACCCAGGTCCGCCATACCCGGACACCCATACAAGGAACCCCATACCTGGACCACCATACCCAGGTCCCCCATACCCGGAACCCCAGACCCCCATACCTGGACACCCATACAATGAACCCCAGACCCCCATAGACGGAACCCCAAACCTGGAACCCCAAATTCCCATACCCAGGACCCCCATACCCGGAATCCCAGACCCCCATACCCGGACCTCCATACCCGGAGATGGAGCTCTAATAGGAAGAGTTGGAGCCTAAATAGGAAGGGGTGGAGTCTACAGATGTAGGGGTGGGTCACATTTATATGGGGGGTGCTTGATTTTAGTCTTGCCTAGGGCAGCATAAAACCAGATTACCCCATTGGATACCATTGGATGTCTGTAGCTGCAACCATCACCCAGACATCAGCCCTTCGGTCCAGGACGTCCTATGACAGTGATGGAGAACCTCAGCACCCCAGATGTTTTGGAACTACATTTCCCATGATGCTCCCCTACACTGCAGAGTGCATGAGCATCATGGGAAATGTAGTTCCAAAACATCTGGGGTGCCAAGGTTCGCCATCACTGTCCTATGACATCACGCGGGCGGGGATGACGGACACATTGTGTCCTCGCTGGCGGGCGTTTCTTTGTCTTATAAATAAATAAATGTGTTTCTTTCTGTGGGCGTCGCTACTATTGAGATCCAATCAGTTTGAAGCAATGACAACCCCTCATTGCGGTGCGTCCCGCCACTGTTGGTGCGTTTAGACGCCTCCTGTGAACACGAGCGTCCCGAGCGTTGCGTCCTCCGATCTCGGGTCCAGAGCCGTCCATCCTGTCCCCAGCTATTGTCCTGCCCCGTTACCGTGGCAATGAGAGGAGCGGCGCCCGGACGGGGAGAAATGATCCCCCGTAATCCTTTTTCACATCAATGCGGCCAGATTGGAGCGAGCTGTGGAAAAAATTCCGCTCTATTTTCAGAAACAGATAAAAGCGCGGAGATTACATGTCTTAAAGGATGGAAAAATCCATGGCATGGTGTCACTGACCCCCGCCCCTCCCCCCTTCTCCTCCGACCCGTCCGCCAACATCTGTGAAATGTCACCGGCCTTCATCACAAAGTTTATACATCTCCGGAAGGATCCGTGTCTTCCCGCCTCCGGCGCCCAACATCCCAACTCTCAGAAAAACCTTTCCTCCTGTGTCTCTCTATATATATATATATATATATATTCTGTATATAGATACATCACAGGTCACATCCCTCATACCAATGGATGGATTCCTGGCCGGCATCTGGTTGTAACAAACTGTCCGGGATGCTGAGTGACATCACTGGCCAAATCTGTCATCCCAATGACAAAGGATCCCCCCATCCCCCAACAGAGGGAGCACCGGTGTTGGCACCTCCACAAAATGACAAATCCCTGGCCAGCTTCTGATTGTAAACAAACCGGCTGGGGATTCTGGGGGAAATCATTGACCAAATATGATTATATCTGTCATCCAAACGACAAAGAATTCCTCCAGCACTATGGATCTCTAGAACCAATGGTGGTAGCACTAATGTTAGCACAGAGATCGTGCTATTGCCATAAATGACAGATCCCTGGCTGGCATCTCTTTGTATACAAACTGGCCGGGATTCCTGGGTGGATTCCCCAGCACTATGGATCGTTCAAACCAACAGAGGTAGCACTAGTGTTAGCATGGAGGTGGTGCTACTGCCACCAAATGACAGATCCCTGGCTGGCGTTGGCTCCCTGGCTGGGGATTCTGGGTGAAATCACTGACCAAACCTGGTCATATCTGTTCTCCAAATGACAAAGGATTCCTTCAGCACTATGGATCTTTTTACCCAACAGAGGTAGCACTAACGATAGCATGGAGGTGGTGCTACTGCCACCAAATGACAGATCCCTGGCTGGCTTTGGCTCCCTGGCTGGGGATTATGGGGGAAATCATTGACCAGACCTGGTCATATCTGTTCTCCAAATGACAACAGCCCCAGCCCCCAACAGAGGTAGCACAGGTGTTACCATTGAGGTGGTGTTACCGCCACAAAATGACAGATCCCTGGCTGGCATCTGTTTGTATACAAACTGGCCGGGGTATCTGGGTGGATTCCCCAGCACTATGGATCTTTCAAACCAACAGAGTTAGCACTAATGTTAGCATGGAGGTGGTGCTACTGCCACAAAATGACAGATCCCTGGCTGGCATCTGTTTGTAAACAAACTGGGGGAAACCATTGACCAAATATGGTCATATCTGTTATCCGAAGGCTCTCATACCAGTAGAGCTACGACTACTGCAGAATGACAGATCCCCGGTTGGCTTCTGCATGTAAGCGCCGCCTCCGTGCCAAGGCCAGGGTTACCACCATAGTGCCGGGGGAATCTTTTCCCATTTGTAGAATATATTTGGTCAGTGATGTCACCCAGCACCCCCGCCCAGCTTCTTTACATACAGAAACCAGCCAGGGATCTGTCATTTGCAGCGGGGGTAGCAGTAAGTCGACGTTGCTGTGAAGTGGGTGACCAGGATTGATGTGGATCCACCAGAGACAGATGAGGGGTAGGTGCACCAAAGGGGGAGGGGCAGATTTGTTCTGTAGGTTGGTGATTTCTGAGTTTTTTTCTCGGAAATTTTTTTTTTCCGTGTATTTTCATGTTATAGAGCAGCGCATTCATCGCCGTCCTCCACGCCAAAGCAGCTCCTGTACCCGCTTGGTGTTTCTCTTCCCGTGTTTTTTATGCCGCACCTTTGGACGTGCAAAAACTCGCCTCAGCTCACCGCGTTACGGGGCGCCATTAACAGCGAACGACACCGCGAACGCGGCTCGAGCTTTATGTGCGATTTGCCAACGCGCGCAGAAACGCGCTCACAAGACGCTCGGCCGAGAAGGAGGCCTTCACTGAAATGCCTCATTTGTGAGAACATCCGGGGCGGAACTTCCCCCTCGCATTGCAGGGAGTGCGGGGGAATGCAGGGGGAATTGCAGGGGGAATGCAGGGGGAATATGGGGGGGGGGGAATGCGGGGGGATGTGGGGGAATACGGGGGAATGCTGGGGAAATTGCAGGGGGAATATGGGGGGGAATACGAGGGTATGCGGGGGGGAATGCGGGGGGATGTGGGGGAATACGGGAGAATGCGAGGGAATGCAGGGGGAATACGGGGGGAATGCAGGAGGATGCGGGGAATGCGGCAAGAATACGGGGGGAATGCGGGGGGAATACGGTGGAATGCGGGGTGAATGCGGGGGGATGTGGAGGGATGCGGGGGGAATACGGGGAGAATGCAGGGGGAATGCTGGAGAATACGGGGGGAATGCGGGGGGAATATGGGGGAATGTGGGGGAATGCAGCGGGAATATGGGGGAATGCAGGGGGAATACGGGGGGAATGCTGGGGGAATACGGGGAAATACGGGGGGAATACGGGGGAATGCTGGGGAAATTGCAGGGGGAATATGGGGGGGAATACGAGGGTATGCGGGGGGAATGCGGGGGGATGTGGGGAAATACGGGGGAATGCTGGGGAAATTGCAGGGGGAATATGGGGGGGAATACGAGGGTATGCGGGGGGGAATGCGGGGGGGATGTGGGGGAATACGGGAGAATGCGAGGGAATGCAGGGGGAATACGGGGGGAATGCAGGAGGAATGCGGAGGAGTGTGGGGGGGAATACGGGGGGAATATAGGGGGATGCGGGGGGAATACGGGGGAAATGCAAGGGAATGCAGGGGGAATACGGGGGGATGCGGGGGGAACGCTGAAGGAGTGTGGGGGGAATACGAGGGAATGCGGGGGATGTGGGGAATACAGGGGAATGCAGGAGGATGCGGGGAATGCGGCAAGAATACGGGGGGAATGCGGGGGGAATACGGTGGAATGCGGGGTGAATGCGGGGGGATGTGGAGGGATGCGGGGGGAATACGGGGAGAATGCAGGGGGAATGCTGGAGAATACGGGGGGAATGCGGGGGGAATATGGGGGAATGTGGGGGAATGCAGCGGGAATATGGGGGAATGCAGGGGGAATACGGGGGGAATGCTGGGGGAATACGGGGGGAATACGGGGGAATACGGGGGGAATACGGGGGGAATACGGGGGAATGCTGGGGAAATTGCAGGGGGAATATGGGGGGGAATACGAGGGTATGCGGGGGGAATGCGGGGGGATGTGGGGGAATACGGGGGAATGCTGGGGAAATTGCAGGGGGAATATGGGGGGGAATACGAGGGTATGCGGGGGGGAATGCGGGGGGGATGTGGGGGAATACGGGAGAATGCGAGGGAATGCAGGGGGAATACGGGGGGAATGCAGGAGGAATGCGGAGGAGTGTGGGGGGAATACGGGGGGAATACAGGGGGATGCGGGGGGAATACGGGGGAAATGCAAGGGAATGCAGGGGGAATACGGGGGGATGCGGGGGGAACGCTGAAGGAGTGTGGGGGGAATACGAGGGAATGCGGGGGATGTGGGGAATACAGGGGAATGCAGGAGGATGCGGGGAATGCGGCAAGAATACGGGGGGAATGCGGGGGGAATACGGTGGAATGCGGGGTGAATGCGGGGGGATGTGGAGGGATGCGGGGGGAATACGGGGAGAATGCAGGGGGAATGCTGGAGAATACGGGGGGAATGCGGGGGGAATATGGGGGAATGTGGGGGAATGCAGCGGGAATATGGGGGAATGCAGGGGGAATACGGGGGGAATGCTGGGGGAATACGGGGAAATACGGGGGGAATACGGGGGGAATACGGGGGAATGCTGGGGAAATTGCAGGGGGAATATGGGGGGGAATACGAGGGTATGCGGGGGGAATGCGGGGGGATGTGGGGGAATACGGGGGAATGCTGGGGAAATTGCAGGGGGAATATGGGGGGAATACGAGGGTATGCGGGGGGGAATGCGGGGGGGATGTGGGGGAATACGGGAGAATGCGAGGGAATGCAGGGGGAATACGGGGGGAATGCAGGAGGAATGCGGAGGAGTGTGGGGGGAATACGGGGGGAATACAGGGGGATGCGGGGGGAATACGGGGGAAATGCAAGGGAATGCAGGGGGAATACGGGGGGATGCGGGGGGAACGCTGAAGGAGTGTGGGGGGAATACGAGGGAATGCGGGGGATGTGGGGAATACAGGGGAATGCAGGAGGATGCGGGGAATGCGGCAAGAATACGGGGGGAATGCGGGGGGAATACGGTGGAATGCGGGGTGAATGCGGGGGGATGTGGAGGGATGCGGGGGGAATACGGGGAGAATGCAGGGGGAATGCTGGAGAATACGGGGGGAATGCGGGGGGAATATGGGGGAATGTGGGGGAATGCAGCGGGAATATGGGGGAATGCAGGGGGAATACGGGGGGAATGCTGGGGGAATACGGGGGAATACGGGGGGAATACGGGGGAATACGGGGGGAATACGGGGGGAATACGGGGGAATGCTGGGGAAATTGCAGGGGGAATATGGGGGGGAATACGAGGGTATGCGGGGGGAATGCGGGGGGATGTGGGGGAATACGGGGGAATGCTGGGGAAATTGCAGGGGGAATATGGGGGGAATACGAGGGTATGCGGGGGGGGAATGCGGGGGGGATGTGGGGGAATACGGGAGAATGCGAGGGAATGCAGGGGGAATACGGGGGTAATGCAGGAGGAATGCGGAGGAGTGTGGGGGGGAATACGGGGGGAATACAGGGGGATGCGGGGGGAATACGGGGGAAATGCAAGGGAATGCAGGGGGAATACGGGGGATGCGGGGGGAATGCTGAAGGAGTGTGGGGGGAATACGAGGGAATGCGGGGGATGTGGGGAATACAGGGGAATGCAGGAGGATGCGGGGAATGCGGCAAGAATACGGGGGGAATGCGGGGGGAATACGGGGGAATGCAGGGGGAATACGGTGGAATGCGGGGTAAATGCGGGGGGATGTGGAGGGATGCGGGGGGAATACGGGGAGAATGCAGGGGGAATGCTGGAGAATACGGGGGGAATGCAGCGGGAATATGGGGGAATGTGGGGGAATGCAGCGGGAATACGGGGGGCATAATCGAGGAATGCGGGGACGGAGTGCTGGGAATGCGGGGGGCTTAAGGTGGAATGCGGAGGAGTGCGGGGACATAAGGGAGGAATGCGGGGGAGTGTGGGGGTATACGGGGGGAATGCGGGATGAATGCGGGAGGAATGCGGGGGGCATAAGGTGGAATGCGGGGGAGTGCGGGGTATACGGGGGGAATGCGGGAGGAATGCGGGGGCATAAGGTGGAATGCGGGGGAGTGCCGGGGCATACGGGGGAATGCGGGAGGAATGCGGGGGCATAAGGTGGAATGCGGGGGAGTGCGGGGGCATACGGGGGGAATGCGGGGGGGCATAAGGTGAAATGCGGGGGAGTGCGGGGGCATATGGGGGAATGCGGGGAGGATGTGGGGGGAATGCGGGGGCATACGGGGGGAATGCGGGGAGGATGTGGGGGGGGGAATGCGGGGGCATACGGGGGGAATGCGGGAGGATGTGGGGGGGAATGCGGGGGGCATAAAGTGGAATGTGGGGGAGTGCGGGGGCATACGGGGGAATGTGGGGAAGATGTGGGGGGAATGCGGGGGGGCATAAGGTGGAATGCGGGGGAGTGCGGGGGCATACGGGGGAATGCGGGGGCATACGGGGGGAATGCGGGGGGATGTGGGGGCATACGGGGGGAATGCGGTGGTGGAATGCGGGACAATACGGGGTTCATTCCGGGTAGAAGAACCTCTGTGGATTCCACCTTCTCTAGAAATAGGGATGAGCTCCAAGACTGAGTTTGCAGCAAAACTTCCTTCCAGTTTTGCTTTGAGCTCAATTTTGGTAAAATTTGCCTGGAATTGCCGCCAACACAAGCCGGTGAAATGTCCGCAGTCTTCGCTCAGCTGGCTGTTGTTGAATTTTGTCAAAATTTTACCCAACGGGAAATTGGTGGTTTCACCCCAAACTCAATTATGATGAAATGTTTTTTATTCGCTTCCCTTTTATAACTCGGGGTATTTATTGCTCGCTGGGTGGTGGTGAGTGGCCCCTATGTCCCGTAGTTTGGGATGCCCCCCCCCCCCCCCCGGGATGTGACCCGGTAGAATATTCTGTGATACAAGCCCTCCAGACGAGCAGGTGCAGCGCAGCGATGGAATTCTCTCCATCAGCCCTGGCTCCGCCCCCTCACTTAACGTTTCGTCTTTGAAATGATCGTCCCATCTGGAAACTTGGCCTGGAACTCCTCCGTCATCTCCGTCCAACAGCAATAAACGCTGCGCACTTTCCCGCCGCTCTTCCTCATTGAAGTCGTCTTCCTTTGTTGGGCTCGCTGCCCTCTGGCCGCTCGGCGAATACGCCCTTCGCTCATCCAAACAGATAATGACGGGTGACGGCGCTATATATAGACCGTCCATTGTGCGTTCCGCCACCCCTGACCATCCTCTACGCGGTAACTCACACAACATCCTCAGTCCTTTCCAAGTCACACCCGACCACCAAAAACAAGCCGAGATCTTCCCACCATCTTCTCCGCCAGCGCACCGCGCCATTCCTGATCATTCATCCAGCAGCTCCGCTACCGATTGTCAGAATCCTGCTTGTGGAGAGGAAAACAGAAATATAATCTATCAATATTTAAAGAACAAAGATACCAGCGACTGACGTGTGCGTCCGCAGAATGCCAGGAAGCGTCTGGATATCGCCAGCCTTGACACACATTCACTTCCAACTTAGAGATGTAATTAAAAAAAAAACTATTTGCAGAGCTATTCATCCTGTAAATCACTGTTACTCTTTTCTCTCCTTTTCGGGTGTTATTTATTCATATGAATAGCGTGAATCAGGAAAATACCCTATTATGGCCCCTAGAGGGAGCTGATGATCATACTTAGGTAAAAATTACTTATTTAATATGATCATCAGCTCCATCTAGTGGCCATAATGGGGTATTTTCCTTACTGTCGCTGTCCTTATGAATGAATAACATCCAACCTGGAGAGAAAATAGCCTAGTAGCATTCGATTTTGCTGACATTGTCACAGAATGAATGTACATATAGTTTCACAGGATGAATAGCTCTGCAACTATTTATGAATACACCTCTTTATTACTAAAACACTGCACATAACCCATAACCTACATAATCTAATAAGGTAAACGCAAGGCTCCCTCCACGGGCTTCCTCTGTAGGGTTCCCGTCATAGGGCATCCTCAGTAGGGTTCCCCCCATAGGGTTCTCCTTACATAGGGCTTCCTCTGTTGAGTTCTCTCCATAGGGTTCCCACAAGCCCAGAAGTGCTGGGGGGAGTTTCCAAGTGATTTCTCAACAAAATAAAGTGTGGAGACAAGGATGGATGGAGACATGGATGGATGGATGGAGACATGGATGGATGGATGGATGGAGATATGGATGGATGGATGGATGGAGATATGGATGGATGGATGGATGAATGGATGGATGAAGACATGAAAGGATGGATGGAGACAGGGATGGATGGATGGAGACATGGATGGATGGATGGATGGAGATTTGGATGGATGGATGGATGGAGACATGGATGGATGGATGGATGGAGATTTGTATGGATGGATGGATGGAGACATGGATGGATGGATGGAGACATGGATGGATGGATGGATGGAGATATGGATGGATGGTTGGATGGAGACATGGATGGATGGATGGATGGAGATATGGATGGATGGATGGATGAATGGATGGATGAAGACATGAAAGGATGGATGGAGACAGGGATGGATGGATGGAGACATGGATGGATGGATGGATGGAGATTTGGATGGATGGATGGATGGATGGAGACATGGATGGATGGATGGATGGAGATTTGTATGGATGGATGGATGGAGACATGGATGGATGGATGGATGGAGATATGGATGGATGGATAGATGGATGGAGAAATTAATGGATGGAGACATGGATGGAAATATGGATGGATGGAGACATGGATGGATGGATAGATGGATGGAGAAATTAATGGATGGAGACATGAATAGATAGAGACATAGATGGAGACATGGATGGATGGATAGAGACATGAACAGATGGAGACATGAATGGATGAAGACATGGATGGATGGAGACATGGATGGATGGAGACATGAATAGGGACATGGATGGATGGAGACATGGATGGATGTAGACATGAATGGATGAAGACATGGATGGATGGATGGATGGATGGATGGATGGAGACATGAATGGGGATATGGATGGATGGAGACATGGATGGATGGATGGATGGATGGATGTAGACATGAATGGATGAAGACATGGATGGAGACATGGATGGATAGATGGATGGGTGGATGGATGGAGACATGAATGGATGAAGACATGGATAGATGGAGATATGGATGAATGGATGGAGACATGGATAGATGGAGTCATGAATGGATGGAGACATGGATGGAGATATGATTGGATGGATGGAGACATGGATGGAGATATGATTGGATGGATGGAGACATGGATGGATGGATGGAGACATGGATGGAGACATGGATGGATGGAGATATGGATGGAGACATGGATAGAGACATGGATGGATGGAGATATGGATGGATGGAGACATGGATGGAGACATGAATTGATGAAGACAAGGATGGAGACATGAATTGATGAAGACATGGATGGAGACATGGATAGATGGAGACATGGATAGATGGAGACATGGATGGAGACATGGATAGATGGAGACATGGATGGAGACATGGATAGATGGAGACATGGATGGAGACATGGATAGATGGAGACATGGATGGAGACATGGATAGATGGAGACATGGATGGAGACATGAATTGATGAAGACATGGATGGAGACATGGATGGAGACATGGATGGAGACATGGATGGAGACATGGATAGATGGAGACATGGATAGATGGAGACATGGATAGATGGAGACATGGATAGATGGAGACATGGATGGAGACATGGATAGATGAAGACATGGATGGAGACACGGATGGAGACATGGATGGAGACATGGATAGATGGAGACATGGATGGAGACATGGATAGATGGAGACATGGATAGATGGAGACATGGATGGAGACATGGATAGATGGAGACATGGATGGAGACATGGATAGATGGAGACATGGATAGATGGAGACATGGATGGAGACATGGATAGATGGAGACATGGATGGAGACATGGATAGATGGAGACATGGATAGATGGAGACATGGGTGGAGACATGGATAGATGGAGACATGGATGGAGACATGGATAGATGAAGACATGGATGGAGACATGGATGGAGACATGGGTAGATGAAGACATGGATGGAGACATGGATAGATGGAGACATGGATGGAGACATGGATAGATGAAGACATGGATGGAGACATGGATAGATGGAGACATGGATGGAGACATGGATAGATGGAGACATGGATGGAGACATGGATAGATGGAGACATGGATGGAGACATGAATTGATGAAGACATGGATGGAGACATGGATAGATGGAGACATGGATGGAGACATGAATTGATGAAGACATGGATGGAGACATGGATAGATGGAGACATGGATGGAGACATGGATGGAGACATGGATAGATGAAGACATGGATGGAGACATGGATAGATGGAGACATGGATAGATGAAGACATGGATGGAGACATGGATAGATGGAGACATGGATGGAGACATGGATGGAGACATGGATGGAGACATGGATAGATGGAGACATGGATAGATGGAGACATGGATAGATGAAGACATGGATGGAGACATGGATAGATGGAGACATGGATGGAGACATGGATAGATGGAGACATGGATAGATGGAGACATGGATGGAGACATGGATAGATGGAGACATGGATGGATGGAGACATGGATAGATGGAGACATGGATAGATGGAGACATGGATGGAGACATGGATGGATGGAGACATGGATAGATGGAGACATGGATGGAGACATGGATAGATGGAGACATGGATGGAGACATGGATAGATGGAGACATGGATGGAGACATGGATAGATGGAGACATGGATAGATGGAGACATGGATGGAGACATGGATGGAGACATGGATAGATGGAGACATGGATGGATGGAGACATGGATAGATGGAGACATGGATAGATGGAGACATGGATGGAGACATGGATGGATGGAGACATGGATGGAGACATGGATAGATGGAGACATGGATGGAGACATGGATAGATGGAGACATGGATGGAGACATGGATAGATGGAGACATGGATGGATGGAGACATGGATAGATGGAGACATGGATGGAGACATGGATAGATGGAGACATGGATAGATGGAGACATGGATAGATGGAGACATGGATAGATGGAGACATGGATGGATGGAGACATGGATAGATGGAGACATGGATAGATGGAGACATGGATGGAGACATGGAGGGATGGAGACATGGATGGAGACATGGATAGATGGAGACATGGATGGAGACATGGATAGATGGAGACATGGATGGAGACATGGATAGATGGAGACATGGATGGATGGAGACATGGATAGATGGAGACATGGATGGAGACATGGATAGATGGAGACATGGATGGAGACATGGATAGATGGAGACATGGATGGAGACATGGATAGATGGAGACATGGATGGAGACATGGATAGATGGAGACATGGATGGAGACATGGATAGATGGAGACATGGATAGATGGAGACATGAATGGAGACAAGGATAGATGGAGACATGGATAGATGGAGACATGGATGGAGACATGGATAGATGGAGACATGGATGGAGACATGGATAGATGGAGACATGGATGGAGACATGGATAGATGGAGACATGGATGGAGACATGGATAGATGGAGACATGGATGGAGACATGGATAGATGGAGACATGGATAGATGGAGACATGGATGGAGACATGGATAGATGGAGACATGGATAGATGGAGACATGGATGGAGACATGGATAGATGGAGACATGGATGGAGACATGGATAGATGGAGACATGGATAGATGGAGACATGGATGGAGACAAGGATAGATGGAGACATGGATGGAGACATGGATAGATGGAGACATGGATGGAGACATGGATAGATGGAGACATGGATGGAGACATGGATAGATGGAGACATGGATGGAGACAAGGATAGATGGAGACATGGATGGAGACATGGATAGATGGAGACATGGATGGAGACATGGATAGATGGAGACATGGATGGAGACATGGATAGATGGAGACATGGATAGATGGAGACATGGATGGAGACAAGGATAGATGGAGACATGGATAGATGGAGACATGGATGGAGACATGGATAGATGGAGACATGGATGGAGACATGGATAGATGGAGACATGGATGGAGACATGGATAGATGGAGACATGGATAGATGGAGACATGGATGGAGACAAGGATAGATGGAGACATGGATGGAGACATGGATAGATGGAGACATGGATGGAGACATGGATGGATGGAGACATGGATAGATGGAGACATGGATGGAGACAAGGATAGATGGAGACATGGATAGATGGAGACATGGATGGAGACATGGATAGATGGAGACATGGATGGAGACATGGATAGATGGAGACATGGATGGAGACATGGATAGATGGAGACATGGATGGAGACATGGATAGATGGAGACATGGATGAAGACATGGATAGATGGAGACATGGATGGAGACATGGATAGATGGAGACATGGATGGAGACATGGATAGATGGAGACATGGATGGAGACATGGATAGATGGAGACATGGATGGAGACATGGATAGATGGAGACATGGATGAAGACATGGATAGATGGAGACATGGATGGAGACATGGATAGATGGAGACATGGATAGATGGAGACATGGATGGATGGAGAATTGGATGGTTGGAGACGTTGATGGAGACATGGAAGTAAATATGGGTGGATGAAGACATGGACAGAGATATGGTTGGATGGATAGAGATATGGTTGGGTGGAGATATGGATGGATGGATGGATGGATGGAGATATGGATGGATGGAGATATGAATGGATGGATGGATGGACGGTGGGGTTTGCTCTGAATGAGACAAATAAAAAAATAAGTCATTTTTTTAAGTTTGTGGAGCTCAGACACAGTTTAGTTCCTCTTTCCCCTCCCCCATGTGTAGATGAGCCCTCTCTGCGATAGGTGGGTGATGGTCGCTGACGCTGCGATGTTTGTCCCGGGAATCTCATCTTCAGCGACCTCCTTCCAATGAAGGGTTAAGGCCAAGATCTGTGACTCTTCCCGTCTCTGTAATTAGCAAAAACAACAGTTCCAGCAACACGTGAAATGCGTGAAATCGCTGCCATGAAATGTTCTGAGGGTGTCAGAGAATTTATAGATCTGCTGCAAATTATTCTGAGCGACAACCGACACCGACAACCGACACCCGACACCGACAACCGACACCCCGCCGCTGTACGACTCCGAAATCACTTCTCAGGAACAATGAGATACATGACAGCGATGCTACAAGCCCAACATTGATACATTGTTATATACAGTAGTTACATTATTATATAGTTATATTGTTAGTCAGGTTGAAAAATGACATGCAGTTGAACCAATCACAGACTTCTATACTCAGCAGATCCAGAGGGAGTCAATAAAACCCCAAACAAAGCAGTCAGTAATTGAGGTCGGTAAACACTATGGGGGGGTGTTCTCTTTTTGAAACTCTCCACCACATACCTGATTGGATACAGAGATGAGGAGGGCGGAGTCTCCTGGAAGGGGAAGAGGCAGGGCTCAGGAGGAACACAAATACCAGAAGATGGGGATTGCAGAACCTCAGGCCAAGAAGATCCAGCAGAGGAGGTGGCCAGAGGTGTCAGTCAAGGGAAAGGGGAGGAGTTACTCCTCTGACTTGCTCAGCTGTGTGTGTAATCTGAACTTTACCTCCTCAGCTCAATAAACAACAGACCTTCTTCAGCAGAGTAGTTCATATTAGTTCGGTAAACATGAAAATCTGAGCCTGGAGCTCCACCAGGTTAGGATGTCCAATGGTGGTGATTCTACATCTTCCTTACTAAGAGATGCATGGAGGACATTGGTGGGAGAAGTCCAGCTGTCCAATGGTGGTGAGTTCCCCCCCCCCGCTTTCCTTCATCCTTCCTTCTCCCCCTCACCCGCTTTCCTTCATCCTTCCTTCTCCCCCCACCCGCTTTCCTTCATCCTTCCTTCTCCCCTCCCACCCGCTTTCCTTCATCCTTCCTTCTCCCCCCCACCCACTTTCCTTCATCCTTCCTTCTCCCCCCCACCCGCTTTCCTTCATCCTTCCTTCTCCCCTCCCACCCAATTTCCTTCATCCTTCCTTCTCCCCCCCACGCGCTTTCCTTCATCCTTCCTTCTCCCCCCCACCCGCTTTCCTTCATCCTTCCTTCTCCCCCTCACCCGCTTTCCTTCATCCTTCCTTCTCCCCCCCACCCGCTTTCCTTCATCCTTCCTTCTCCCCTCCCACCCGCTTTCCTTCATCCTTCCTTCTCCCCCCCCACCTGCTTTCCTTCATCCTTCCTTCTCCCCTCCACCCGCTTTCCTTCATCCTTCCTTCTCCCCCCCACCCGCTTTCCTTCATCCTTCCTTCTCCCCTCCCACCCAATTTCCTTCATCCTTCCTTCTCCCCCCCCCACCCGCTTTCCTTCATCCTTCCTTCTCCCCCCCCACGCGCTTTCCTTCATCCTTCCTTCTCCCCCCCACCCGCTTTCCTTCATCCTTCCTTCTCCCCCCCACCCGCTTTCCTTCATCCTTCCTTCTCCCCCCCACCCGCTTTCCTTCATCCTTCCTTCTCCCCCCCACCCGCTTTCCTTCATCCTTCCTTCTCCCCCCCACCCGCTTTCCTTCATCCTTCCTTCCCCCCCCCCCACCCGCTTTCCTTCATCCTTCCTTCTCCCCCCCCACCCGCTTTCCTTCATCCTTCCTTCTCCCCCCACCCGCTTTCCTTCATCCTTCCTTCTCCCCTCCCACCCGCTTTCCTTCATCCTTCCTTCTCCCCCCCCCACCCGCTTTCCTTCATCCTTCCTTCTCCCCCCCACCGCTTTCCTTCATCCTTCCTTCTCCCCCCACCCGCTTTCCTTCATCCTTCCTTCTCCCCCCCACCCGCTTTCCTTCATCCTTTCTTCTCCCCCCCACCCGCTTTCCTTCATCCTTTCTTCTCCCCCCCCACCCGCTTTCCTTCATCCTTCCTTCTCCCCCCCCATCCGCTTTCCTTCATCCCCCCACCCGCTTTCCTTCATCCTTCCTTCTCCCCCCCCACCCACTTTCCTTCATCCTTCCTGGGATTCCTTCCTTTCAATAAAATAGAAATGAACCAAAAGAAATCTGGGAGGCGTGGCTGCTATGTGTTTATTTTTGGGGTGCCCTGTACCCCCAACCCTCCCAATAAATCTATAAGAAGCCTGTAGTGATTCCCGGTCACCTGAGGTCACCGATCTCCTCCGAGCCTTGGAGGCCGGCGATGTCACCCGTCTGATGAAGTTTTTGGTGTCACGGAGGGGACGCTGCCGGTCTGATCCGCTCTTCCCCAGAGCCAACCAGCCGGACATCTTCTTCATGTGGATGTGACGGGTGACAGCGACCGCCAACCCCAGTATCACAACCAGGAATCATGCTATGCCGCTGACCCTTCCCGGGAAGGTGATGGGGATCACCGGAGCTGCACGGTGCGCCCAGAATGTCCCCCACTGACACTGATGTGCCCCACTGACACTGATGTGCCCCACTGACACTGATGTGCCCCACTGACACTGATGTGCCCCACTGACACTGATGTGCCCCACTGACACCGATGTCCCCCACTGACACCAATGTCCCCATCTGACACTGATGTCCCCCACTGATACCAATATCTCCCACTTACATCAATATCCCTAATCTCACCAACCACCAGTCCCCCCTACCCCTCCACAAGGTGCCAGTGTCACCTCCCTTTCCCTCCGCAGAGTCTCATTGCCCCCCTCTCCACCCACAAAGTATAGAGGCTACCCTCTAGACAAAAAAACAGAGCCCCACCCCTCCATAGAGCACTAGTGCCCATGTTCCCCCTTCAAATTACCAGTGCCCCCCTCACTCTTTCCATTCATCCCATCATACTGGCAGCATGCTGGAAATGTTCCCCTCCCCCTCCCCTATGTCCTGCAATGACTCCTCCTGACCTTCCCGCCTGTTGAAGATAATTTATTCCGTTCACGTGTCTGAGCATTTCAATCATTGTTTTGTTTCTCACCGTGAATTCCGTGCCGGGAAGAGAAAAATGATTATTATTGAAGAAGGAATGGACATTTGGAAGGCGTTCAGGGGTGTGCTCTGAACTCCATCCCGCTAATCCCAATCAGATTACTGACCGCTATAATGGACAATCAGCAGATCATTGTGAAGGTGTCCCCCCAAAGAGGACCTACCTGGAGGTATGACACATCTAGAGTGATCATCAGACCACCATGATGGTGTCTCCTGAAGAAGACCTACCTGGAGGTATGATACACCTACACTAATCATCAGACGACCATGATGGTGTCCCCTGAAGAAAGCCCACCTGGAGATATGAAACATCCACACTAATCATCAGACCACCATGAGGGTGTTCCCTGAAGAAGACCTTCCTAGAGATATAACACATCTACACTGATCATCAGACCACCATGAGGGTGTTGCCTGAAGAAGACCTACCTGGTGGTATGACACATCTACACTAATCATCAGACCACTATGAGGGTGTTCCCTGAAGAAGACCTTCCTGGAGATATAACACATCTGCACTGATCATCAGATCACCACAAGGGTGTTGCCTGAAGAACACCTACCTGGTGGTATGACACATCTACACTGATCATCAGACCACCATGATGGTGTCTCCTAAAGAAGACCTACCTGGAGATATGACACATCTACCCTGATCATCAGACCACCAAGAGGGTGTTCCCTGAAGAAGACCTTCCTGAAGATATAACACATCTACACTGATCATCAGACCACCATGAAGGCGTCCCCTAAAGAAGATCTACCTGGAGATATGACACATCTACACTGATCATCAGGCTACCATGAGGGTATCCCATGAAGATGACCTACCTGGAGATATGACACATCTACACTGATCATCAAACCACCATAAAGGTGTCCCCTGGAGAAGACCTACCTGGAGATATGACACATCTACACTGATCATCAGACTACCTTAAGGGTGTTCTCTGAAGAAGACCTACCTGATGATACGGTACATCTACATTGATCATCCAACCAACATGAGGATGTCCCCTGAAGATGAACTACCTGGAGATATGACACATCTACACTGATCATCAGACCACCATGAGGGTGTTGCCTGAAGAAGACCTACCTGGAGATATGACACATCTACACTGATCATCAAACCACCCTAAGGGTGTTCCTTGAAGAAGACCTACCTGGAGATATGACACATCTACACTGATCATCAGACCATCATGACAGTGTTCCCTGAAGAAGACCTACCTAGAGGTATGGCACATCTATCCTGATCATCAGACCACCAAGAGGGTGTACCCTGAAGAAGGCCCACCTGGAGATATGAAACATCTACACTGATCATCAGACCACCACAAGGGTGTTCCCTGAAGAAGACCTTCCTGGAGATATAACACATCTGCACTGATCATCAGATCACCACTAGGGTGTTGCCTGAAGAACACCTACCTGGTGGTATGACACATCTACACTGATCATCAGACCACCATGAAGGTGTCTCCTAAAGAAGACCTACCTGGAGATATGACACATCTACCCTGATCATCAGACCACCTAGAGGGTGTTCCCTGAAGAAGACCTTCCTGAAGATATAACACATCTACACTGATCATCAGACCACCATGAAGGCGTCCCCTAAAGAAGATCTACCTGGAGATATGACACATCTACACTGATCATCAGGCTACCATGAGGGTATCCCATGAAGATGACCTACCTGGAGATATGACACATCTACACTGATCATCAAACCACCATAAAGGTGTCCCCTGGAGAAGACCTACCTGGAGATATGACACATCTACACTGATCATCAGACTACCTTAAGGGTGTTCTCTGAAGAAGACCTACCTGATGATACGGTACATCTACATTGATCATCCAACCAACATGAGGATGTCCCCTGAAGATGAACTACCTGGAGATATGACACATCTACACTGATCATCAGACCACCATGAGGGTGTTGCCTGAAGAAGACCTACCTGGAGATATGACACATCTACACTGATCATCAAACCACCCTAAGGGTGTTCCTTGAAGAAGACCTACCTGGAGATATGACACATCTACACTGATCATCAGACCATCATGACAGTGTTCCCTGAAGAAGACCTACCTAGAGGTATGGCACATCTATCCTGATCATCAGACCACCAAGAGGGTGTACCCTGAAGAAGGCCCACCTGGAGATATGAAACATCTACACTGATCATCAGACCACCACAAGGGTGTTCCCTGAAGAAGACCTTCCTGGAGATATGACACATCTACACTGATCATCAAACCACCCTAAGGGTGTTCCTTGAAGAAGACCTACCTGGAGATATGACACATCTACACTGATCATCAGACCATCATGACAGTGTTCCCTGAAGAAGACCTACCTAGAGGTATGGCACATCTATCCTGATCATCAGACCACCAAGAGGGTGTACCCTGAAGAAGGCCCACCTGGAGATATGAAACATCTACACTGATCATCAGACCACCACAAGGGTGTTCCCTGAAGAAGACCTTCCTGGAGATATAACACATCTACACTGATCATCAGACCATCATGAGGGTGTTCCCTGAAGAAGACCTACCTAGAGATATGATCTAGACTGATCATCAGACCACCATAGGACATCCACTGTAGATGATGTACCTGGAGATATGACTCACCTGCATTTATATGTCCAGGTACATGAGGTGCAGACATTCAAAGAGAACAATGGAAATGTGTTGTATTCTGGAAAAGAACCAAACAGATTAATTTCTTATTGACTTACCGCTCCCCCCCCCCCAAACAAAAGGGACTTTACTACAACTGCAGAAAAATGAAGGTGATTAATAGAATACATGTAGTGTGTGGACCCAACCAAAGCTGAGGAGAGCGGGGTGCCATCCAGTGTCCAGGGGGCAGGATACCATCCGGAACCTCAACCAGTGGTGAGAACAGACAGAAGGCCTCCAAGCTGGGACCAGGAGAAGGCCGTACCCAGATAGGCCAGCACCCCCCATACATACTCCCCATGGCCCTTAACGGGTGGAAAAGATAAAAATGGGAAACTTGCACATGTTTGAATGGAAGATTCCCGTGTTTGTCATGGGACCGTATCTCAGGCAAAGGGTTACAAACATCAGTCCCTCTCCCTCCTAGAGGTCGGAGGCAGGTCCTCGGGGGCAGCAGTCTCACAACATCACATCCTTGCATTGGACTGAAGAAGGTAAGTACTTCCTCTGTCTATGACTCTTTATTCATTCCAGGTAATGTATATCTAGAGCCAGAGGGGGCAATAAACACCCCAAACCCTTCACAATTCTCCAGAATGAAGTTCTTGCTCTAGAAAGACATTAGAAATGGGTTTTGGTTGGTTGTGCGGTCCGATGTGCGACCTCCGAGCTGCAGGAACACCCCCACACGTCTTCCATGGGAATTACAGTCACACCATGAAGTGTGGAAGAACACAATGGTGTAACGGGTGTGTCGCCGGACTATGGGGGGGTAATAAAGCCTCCAATCTGTCCATCCCGTCCTTTGGTTTGAACCATCATAAGTCACTCCAGAAGGACAACCAATGGGATTTATTCCATGCAAGACAAATGTAGAGAGTGGGGGGTTGGTCGGTGATCGCTCCAACACCCATATTTATTACAGGAACTTCTACAGCACTTCATGTATATTGTACAGTTCCTGCCCCAAGGAGCTTACCATCTAATGTCCCTAAGGCACATTCATTCATACACTAGGGCCAATATACAGTAGACTGGAGCCAACTAACCTACTAGCATGTTTTTAGAGTGTGGGAGGAAACCAACACAGGTACAGGGAGGAGAACATGCAAACTCCAGGCAGGTGCTGGCAGGCAGAAGTGCTAACCACTTTGCCACTGTACTGCCCGCAGTCTCTGTCCCAATGGCAGAAACAAATGTTGGGATGAGATGAATGTTCAGATAGGCTGGGCACAGGGGGGGAGGCGGGTATGTGGGCTTTGTCTTGTGGCGCCACGCGTCCATGTTCTGTGGGCCCTGCTCATGTCATACATGTGCGATGGTCTGCAGAGGAACGCGGCTCATCGACCATCGCGAGGACAAACCCTTCAACCAGCCATAATTGGGCCATTCATACAGATGTGCCGGCCTAAAGCTAAACTCCGCTCACACGGGTAAGTGCACATTTACAATACTTCCATGAGAAACGTTCGACCTTCCAAGGGATTTGTATATCTGTCCATCCAGTCCTGAGATTTACACTGCTCTAACAGTCTGGTGACCTGACTTCTCTTTAATGCAGTTAAAAGATACAGCTAGGTCACTGCCCCGCCCCCCAGCCTGTGATTGGACAGCGGAGGAACAGTTGTGTTAATGCAGTTGGACAAACGCACATCAAACTGAGGAAAACAACGCCTGCCGACATGAGAACTAATAATCCCTTCTGTGTCCCTCCCCCATACATAGATCACAAAGTGAATGTAGAAAATACCTCCTCACTTCCTTCTAATTCCCCCAACGGGGCATTTCCCGGGATCTCGGCTTCTCTGACCATTAAATCCCGTCTTAAAATTAGAATTCATGAAATATAATAAAATTCTGACAAACCGCCCAAAAAAAAGACACCCCTAGACTGTCCCTTCCAGCCAATGGAAGAGTGAAGAAAATGCTGTGTGCCTGGCTGTGTGTGTATTGATCAGGGGAAAGGAAAAGCGGCTCTTTTGGGGGTGCATTACACAAGTCTAGGGAACACCAGGAGCAGATCAGCACATCTCAATCACATTGTATGGTGTATGGCTGAGATACAATGTATCCATTATCTCAGATTTCTAGTTGTCCTTGTCACCCCTCACTCTTTGTCCCCCCTCAGTCCTTATCCTCCCTCATTTCTTGTCCTCCCCAGTTCTTGTCCCCCCAGTCCTTGCCCCCCCAGTCCTTGTCCCCCCCCAGTCCTTGTCCCCCCTCAGTCCTTGTCCCCCCTCAGTCATTGTCCCCCCTCAGTCCTTGCCCCCCCAGTCCTTGTCCCCCCTCAGTCATTGTCCCCCCTCAGTCCTTGCCCCCCCAGTCCTTATCCTCCCTCAGTCCTTTTTCCCCCTCAGTCCTTGTCCCCCCTCAGTCCTTGCCCCCCCAGTCCTTATCCTCCCTCAGTCCTTGTCCCCCCCCCAGTCCTTATCCTCCCTCAGTCCTTGTCCCCCCTCAGTCCTTATCCTCCCTCAGTCCTTGTCCCCCCTCAGTCCTTGTCCCTCTCAATTCTTATCCTCCCTCAGTCCTTGTCCCCCCTCAGTCCTTGTCCCTCTCAATTCTTATCCCCCTCAGTCCTTGTCCCCACACCTCAGTCCTTGTCCCCACACCTCAGTCCTTATCCCCCTCAGTCCTTATCCTCCTCAGTCCTTGTCCCCCCCAGTCCTTGTCCCTCCTCAGTCCTTGTCCTCCCTCAGTCCTTGTCCCCACACCTCAGTCTTTGCCCCCCCTCAGTCCTTATCCTCCCTCATTTCTTGTCCTCCCCAGTTCTTGCCCCCCCAGTCCTTGTCCCTCCTCAGTCCTTGTCCCTCCTCAGTCCTTGTCCCCCCCCAGTCCTTGTCCCCCCCAGTCCTTGTCCCCCCCCCAGTCCTTGTCCCCGGGATGAATTCTTCTTTCCTCGGATACAGAGTGAAGGTGAATTCCGGGAGGAAGTGAGATTGGATGTTTATCCCGCACAGAACGTTCGATGGAAACTTTCCTTTCCTTGTTTAAGTTGAATTTTCCTCTTTTTTTTCCATGAAAAGCAAAACAAAGTCTGTGCCGACCCCGAGCCGGGAATCCGGTCTGCCAGAACCGGTTCAGTCCGGATAGAGCGAGAACTCCGGGAAAATGT
The DNA here is from genome assembly GCF_037356315.1 of Lithobates pipiens. Taxonomy (NCBI): domain Eukaryota; kingdom Metazoa; phylum Chordata; class Amphibia; order Anura; family Ranidae; genus Lithobates; species Lithobates pipiens. The sequence goes on from NW_027507758.1 coordinate 1,049,638, forward strand.
TATTACATCTCAGTGGGAAGCCGAATAACAAGAGGAGCTCCGGAGAGAAGGAAAAATCCACGAATGGTGGAGCTCCCCGGGACACATCATCGCTAATCTTATAGAATACAACCAGATTCAGCAGGGCCTTTCACACTGCCTCTGTCACATGTGCAACCTCCCACTCATGCTCCACTGATCTGTGGTTGGAGCCTTTACTGATTATAGCGAGAAGGGGGGGTGGATACGTAATCTGCCCCATTCCATAAGCTCCGCCCAACTCAACTGCTGGGACCAATAGGGACTTTAGGAGCAAAATTCCCAAAAACCAAGAGAACCTCCCAAACCAGCTCCATGGGGTATCCAGACCTCTGAAGGGGAACTCCGGACTGTAGTCCTCTCCACAGATTTATGGATTCTGATTGGACGCCCACTCGCACACTGTACAGTTATATACTCCCAGCATTTTAGCGCACACTGTTGTCAGTATCAGGATTCGGAGTGTCCCTTTAAGGCTCACCTGAGAGGCATTTACCTGGGAAATCACTGTGATTGGCTCACCTGTCTGTCTGTGATAGAGGATGATACTATGTGTGTTTTCTTCACCTATCACCCTGAGGAAGTCACCCGACCGTGACGACATGCATTGGGCGGAGCCAGGAGACTGAGTGCCAAATCCAGAAGTGATGTGGGGGCTGTGATGCAGAGGGGGCTGTGATGCGGGGGTTGTCTCATAGTTTCATAGTTTCATAGTTAGTAAGGTTGAATAAAGACACCAGTCCATCCAGTTCAACCTGAGTGAGTGTCTACAATTATCCCCACCCCTGTACATTGTACACTCACATCGCTCCCTACCCTCAAGGAGCCACAATCCAAGGTCCCCATTCATATACCAGGAACAATTTTGGACAGAAGCCAATTAACCTACCTGCATGTCTTTGGATTGTGGGAGGAAATCGGAGTACCCGGAGGAAACCCACACAGGCACAGGGAGAACATGCAAACTCCAGGCAGGTAGTGTCATGGTTGGGATTTGAACCAGCGACCCTTCTTACTGCTAGTCGAGAGTGCTACCCACTACACCACTGTGCTACCCACTACACCACTGTGCTGCCCACTACACCACTGTGCTGCCCAACTGTGATGGGGGGGGCTGTGATCTGGGGGGCTGTGATGCAGGAGCTGTGATGCAGGGGGCTGTGATGTGGGGGGCTGTGATGCAGGAGCTGTGATGCGGGGGGCCCTGATGCGGGGGGCTGTGATGCAGGAGCTGTGATGCGGGGGGCCGTGATGCGGGGGGATCTGATGTGGGGGGCTGTGATGTGGAGGCTGTGATGTGGGGGGCCCTGATGCGGGGGGCTGTGATGCAGGAGCTGTGATGCGGGGGGCCCTGATGCGGGGGGCTGTGATGCAGGAGCTATGATGCGGGGGGCCGTGATGCGGGGGGATCTGATGTGGGGGGCTGGGATGTGGAGGCTGTGATGTGGGGGGCCCTGATGCGGGGGCTGTGATGCAGGAGCTGTGATGCTGGGAGCTGTGATGCTGGGGCTGTGATGTGGGGGGGCCGTGATACCGGGGGGCCCGTGATGCGGGGGCCGTGATGCGGGGGCCGTGATGCAGGGGCTGTGATGCTGGGGGCCGTGATGCGGGGGCTGTGATGCAGGAGCTGTGATGTGGGGGGCCGTGATGTGGGGGGCCGTGATGCTGGGGGCTGTGATGCGGTGGCCGTGATGCGGGGGGCCGTGATGTGGGGGCCGTGATGCGGGGGGCTGTGATGTGGGGGGCCATGATGCAGGAGCTGTGATGCGGGGGGGTGTGATGCTGGGGGCTGTGATGCGGGGGGGCCGCGATGCGGGGGCTGTGATGCTGGGGGCCGTGATGCGGGGGCTGTAATGCAGGAGCTGTGATGCGGGGGGCCGTGATGCTGGGGGCTGTGATGCTGGGGGCCGTGATGCAGGGGTTGTGATGCGGGGCCCGTGATGCGGGGGCTGTGATGCAGGAGCTGTGATGTGGGGGGCCGTGATGTGGGGGGCCATGATGCTGGGGGCTGTGATGCGGTGGCCGTGATGCGGGGGGCCGTGATGTGGGGGCCGTGATGCGGGGGGCTGTGATGTGGGGGGCCATGATGCAGGAGCTGTGATGCGGGGGGGTGTGATGCTGGGGGCTGTGATGCGGGGGGGCCGCGATGCGGGGGCTGTGATGCTGGGGGCCGTGATGCGGGGGCTGTAATGCAGGAGCTGTGATGCGGGGGGCCGTGATGCTGGGGGCTGTGATGCGGGGGGGGCCGTGATGCTGGGGGCTGTGATGCGGGGGGGGGGCGTGATGCGGGGGCCACGATGCGGGGGCTGTGATGCTGGGGGCCGTGATGCGGGGGCTGTGATGCAGGAGCTGTGATGCGGGGGGCCGTGATGCTGGGGGCTGTGATGCGGGGGTCGTGATGCAGGAGCTGTGATGCAGGGGGGTGTGATGCTGGGGGCTGCGATGAGGGAGGCTGTGATGCTGGGGGCCGTGATGCTGGGGGCCGTGATGCTGGGGGCCGCGATGCGGGGGCTGTGATGCAGGAGCTGTGATGCCGGGGGCCCTGGTGCGGGGGGCTGTGATGCTGGGGGCTGTGATGCAGGAGCTGTGATGCAGGAGCTGTGATGCCGGGGGCCCTGGTGCGGGGGGCTGTGATGCTGGGGGCTGTGATGCAGGAGCTGTGATGCAGGAGCTGTGATGCGGGGGGCTGTGATGCAGGAGCTGTGATGCAGGGGACCATGATGTGGGGGGCCGTGATGTGGGGGCCGTGATGCCGGGGGGCCGTGATGCGGGGGCCATGATGCTGGGGCCGTGATGCTGAGGCTGTGATGCGGGGGGCCATGATGCGGGGGGCCGTGATGCCGGGGGGCCGTGATGCAGGGGCTGTGATGCAGGAGCTGTGATGCAGGGGGCCGTGATGCAGGGGCTGTGATGCAGGAGCTGTGATGCGGGGGGCCGTGATGCGGGGGGTCGTGATGGGGGGGCCGTGATGTGGGGGGCTGTGATGCAGGAGCTGTGATGCGGGGGGATGTGATGTGGGGGGCTGTGATGCAGGAGCTGTGATGCGGGGGGGCCGTGATGCAGGAGCAGTGATGCGGGGGGCCATGATGCGGGGGCCGTGATGTGGGGGCTGTGATGCAGGAGCTGTGATGCGGGGGCCGTGATGCGGGGGGCCGCGATGCAGGAGCTGTGATGCGGGGGGCTGTGATGTGGGGGCCGTGATGCAGGAGCTGTGATGTGGGGGGTGTGATGCGGGAGGCTGTGATGCGGGGGGCCGCGATGCAGGAGCTGTGATGCGGGGGGCCCTGATGCGGGGGCTGTGATGCTGGGGCTGTGATGCCGGGGGGCCGTGATGCCGTGATGCGGGGGCCATGATGCTGGGGCCGTGATGCGGGGGGGGCCGTGATGCAGGAGCTGTGATGCAGGGGGCCATGATGCAGGGGCTGTGATGCAGGAGCTGTGATGCAGGAGCTGTGATGCGGGGGGCCGTGATGTGGGGGCTGTGATGCAAGAGCTGTGATGCGGGGGGCCGTGATGCAGGAGCTGTGATGCGGGGGGCCGTGATGCAGGGGCTGTGATGCAGGAGCTGTGATGCTGGGGGCCGTGATGTGGGGGCTGTGATGCAAGAGCTGTGATGCGGGGGGCCGTGATGCAGGAGCTGTGATGCGGGGGGCCGTGATGTGGGGGCTGTGATGCAAGAGCTGTGATGCGGGGGGCCGTGATGCAGGAGCTGTGATGCGGGGGGCCGTGATGCAGGGGCTGTGATGCAGGAGCTGTGATGCGGGGGGCGTGATGTGGGGGGCTGTGATGCAGGAGCTGTGATGGGGGGGGCCGCGATGTGGGGGGCCGTGATGCAGGAGCTGTGATGCTGGGGGCTGTGATGCGGGGGGCCGTGATGCGGGAGGCCGTGATGCGGGAGGCTGTGATGTGGGGGGCCGTGATGCGGGGGGCTGTGATGTGGGGGGCCATGATGCAGGAGCTGTGATGCGGGGGGCCATGATGCAGGAGCTGTGATGCAGGAGCTGTGATGCTGGGGGCTGTGATGCGGGGGGGCCGCGATGCGGGGGCTGTGATGCTGGGGGCCGTGATGCGGGGGCTGTGATGCAGGAGCTGTGATGCGGGGGGCCGTGATGCTGGGGGCTGTGATGCGGGGGGGGCCGTGATGCGGGGGCCACGATGCGGGGGCTGGCTGTGATGCTGGGGGCCGTGATGCGGGGGGGGGGCGTGATGCGGGGGCCACGATGCGGGGGCTGTGATGCAGGAGCTGTGATGCGGGGGGCCGTGATGCTGGGGGCTGTGATGCGGGGGTCGTGATGCAGGAGCTGTGATGCGGGGGGGTGTGATGCTGGGGGCTGCGATGAGGGAGGCTGTGATGCTGGGGGCCCTGATGCGGGGGGCCGTGATGCGGGGGCTGTGATGCGGGGGGCTGTGATGCGGGAGGCCGTGATGCGGGAGGCTGTGATGCGGGGGCTGTGATGTGGGGGGGCGCGATGCAGGAGCTGTGATGCGGGGGGCCGTGATGCGGGGGCTGTGATGCGGGGGGCCGTGATGCGGGGGGCCGTGATGTGGGAGGCTGTGATGCGGGGGCTGTGATGCGAGGGTTGTGATGCGGGGGTTGTGATGCAGGAGCTGTGATGCGGGGGTTGTGATGCGGGGGGCTGTGATGCGAGGGTTGTGATGCGGGGGTTGTGATGTGGGGGCTGTGATGCAGGAGCTGTGATGCGGGGGCTGTGATGCGAGGGTTGTGATGCGGGGGTTGTGATGTGGGGGCTGTGATGCGGGGGGCCGTGATGCAGGAGCTGTGATGCGGGGGCTGTGATGCGAGGGTTGTGATGCGGGGGTTGTGATGTGGGGGCTGTGATGCGGGGGGCCGTGATGCAGGAGCTGTGATGCGGGGGCTGTGATGCGGGGGTTGTGATGTGGGGGCTGTGATGCGGGGGTTGTGATGTGGGGGCTGTGATGCGGGGGCTGTGATGCGAGGGTTGTGATGCTGGGGGTTGTGATGCGGGGGTTGTGATGCGGGGGGCCGTGATGCAGGAGCTGTGATGCGGGGGCTGTGATGCGGGGGTTGTGATGCGGGGGCTGTGATGCGGGGGTTGTGATGTGGGGGCTGTGATGCGGGGGCTGTGATGCGAGGGTTGTGATGCTGGGGGTTGTGATGCGGGGGGTGTAATGCGGGGGGGCTATCCCCTCACCCCGCCCACTACGCCAATTATTAGTCAAACTCCGCCCCTTCATAGAGCTAATTTCTATCCCCTCACCCCGCTGTGATGCGGGGGGCCATGATGCTGGGGGCTGTGATGCGGGGGGCCGCGATGTGGGGGGCCGTGATGCAGGAGCTGTGATGCTGGGGGCTGTGATGCGGGAGGCCGTGATGCGGGAGGCTGTGATGTGGGGGGCCGTGATGTGGGGGCCGTGATGTGGGGGGCCGTGATGTGGGGGCCATGATGCAGGAGCTGTGATGCGGGGGTTGTGATGCGGGGGTTGTGATGTGGGGGGCCGTGATGCAGGAGCTGTGATGCGGGGGCTGTGATGCGAGGGTTGTGATGCGGGGGCTGTGATGCGGGGGCTGTGATGCGGGGGTTGTGATGCGGGGGCTGTGATGCGGGGGTTGTGATGCGGGGGTTGTGATGCGGGGGCTGTGATGCGGGGGCTGTGATGCGGGGGCTGTGATGCGGGGGCTGTGATGCGGGGGCTGTGATGCGGGGGTTGTGATGCGGGGGCTGTGATGCGGAGGCTGTGATGCGGGGGCTGTGATGCGGGGGTTGTGATGCGGGGGCTGTGATGCGGGGGCTGTGATGCGGGGGTTGTGATGCGGGGGCTGTGATGCGGGGGCTGTGATGCGGGGGCTGTGATGCGGGGGTTGTGATGCGGGGGCTGTGATGCGGAGGCTGTGATGCGGGGGCTGTGATGCGGGGGTTGTGATGCGGGGGTTGTGATGCGGGGGCTGTGATGCGGGGGCTGTGATGCGGGGGTTGTGATGCGGGGGTTGTGATGTGGGGGGGTTTGATGCGGGGGCTGTGATGCGGGGGTTGTGATGCGGGGGCTGTGATGCGGGGGCTGTGATGCGGGGGTTGTGATGTGGGGGGGTGTGATGCTGGGGTCTGCGATGAGGGAGGCTGTGATGCTGGGGGCCCTGATGCGGGGGGCCGTGTTGCGGGGGCTGTGATGCGGGGGGCTGTGATGCGGGGGGCTGTGATGCGGGGGGCTGTGATGCGGGAGGCTGTGATGTGGGGGGCCGTGATGCGGGGGGCTGTGATGTGGGGGGGCCGCGATGTAGGAGCTGTGATGCGGGGGGCCGTGATGCGGGGGGCCGTGATGCGGGGAGGCTGTGATGCGGGGGCTGTGATGCGAGGGTTGTGATGCGGGGGTTGTGATGCGGGGGTTGTGATGCGGGGGGCCGTGATGCAGGAGCTGTGATGCGGGGGCTGTGATGCGAGGGTTGTGATGCGGGGGCTGTGATGCGGGGGCTGTGATGCGGGGGTTGTGATGCGGGGGCTGTGATGCGGGGGCTGTGATGCGGGGGCTGTGATGCGGGGGCTGTGATGCGGGGGCTGTGATGCGGGGGTTGTGATGCGGGTGCTGTGATGCGGGGGCTGTGATGCGGGGGTTGTGATGCGGGGGCTGTGATGCGGGGGCTGTGATGCGAGGGTTGTGATGCGGGGGCTGTGATGCGGGGGCTGTGATGCGAGGGTTGTGATGCGGGGGCTGTGATGCGGGGGCTGTGATGCGGGGGCTGTGATGCGAGGGTTGTGATGCGGGGGCTGTGATGCGGGGGTTGTGATGTGGGGGCTGTGATGCGGGGGCTGTGATGCGAGGGTTGTGATGCGGGGGCTGTGATGCGGGGGCTGTGATGCGAGGGTTGTGATGCGGGGGCTGTGATGCGGGGGCTGTGATGCGGGGGCTGTGATGCGAGGGTTGTGATGCGGGGGCTGTGATGCGGGGGCTGTGATGCGGGGGCTGTGATGCGGGGGTTGTGATGCGAGGGTTGTGATGCGGGGGTTGTGATGCGGGGGCTGTGATGCGGGGGCTGTGATGCGGGGGCTGTGATGCGGGGGCTGTGATGCGAGGGTTGTGATGCGGGGGCTGTGATGCGGGGGCTGTGATGCGGGGGCTGTGATGCGGGGGCTGTGATGCGAGGGTTGTGATGCGGGGGCTGTGATGCGGGGGCTGTGATGCGGGGGCTGTGATGCGGGGGCTGTGATGCGAGGGTTGTGATGCGGGGGCTGTGATGCGGGGGCTGTGATGCGGGGGCTGTGATGCGGGGGTTGTGATGCGAGGGTTGTGATGCGGGGGGTGTAATGCGGGGGGCTATCCCCTCACCCCGCCCACTACGCCAATTATTAGTCAAACTCCGCCCCTTCATAGAGCTAATTTCTATCCCCTCACCCCGCTGTGATGCGGGGGCTATGATGCGGGGGGCTGTGATGCGGGGGGCTATGATGCGGGGGGCTGTGATGCGGGGGGCTGTGATGCGGGGGCTATGATGCGGGGGGCTGTGATGCGGGGGGCTGTGATGCGGGGGCTATGATGCGGGGGGCTGTGATGCGGGGGGCTGTGATGTGGGGGGTGTGATGCTGGGGGCCGTGATGCGGGGGTTGTGATGCGGGGGCTGTGATGCGGGGGGCTATCCCCTCACCCCGCCCACTACACCAATTATTAGTCTAACTCCGCCCCCTTCACAGAGCTCATTTCTATCCCCTCACCCCGCCAATTCTTAGTCTGTGCCCCCGCTGTACGGTTTTACAGCCTTGTCTCCTGGACTAAAGCGGCTTCCTCACAATGTGCATTAGAAGACAGAGCCGCCTCCTGTCTCCCCTGGAGGACGTCCAGCATCATCCAGCACTTTCCTCCACAGCCTGACTGGTCAAATAATAATAAAAAAATGTATAACAATTTAAAGTGGTTGTAAACCCTTACAAACCACTTTGACCTACAGGTAAGCCTAGATTAAGGCCTAGATTAAGGCTTACCTGTAGGTCCAAGCAATATCTCCTAAACCTATACGGTTTAGGAGATATTTGCCCGAAGACAAGCACCGCTGTCTATGGCGCATGCGCCGTAGACAGCGGCGCGCAGGCGCACTGAGCGCGGCATTTCCAAGAATGGAGCTGCCGCGCGTGTCGACTCCCGTGCGCATGCGCGGGAGTGACATCATCGCGGCTTCGCCGAATGACAGCGGCGGAGCTGCGAGACGCCACCAGCAAGATGGATGCGGCGGACTACAGGGGACAGCGGCGACTTCGCTGGCTCCTGTGTCAGGTAAGTGACACATAATGGACTCCTATGCAATGTGATGTGATGCGATGCGATGCGATGCATAGTAGTCCATTATGCTTTACCTTTGCAGGGAATGAAAGAGGAAGTAACACTCATCAGGGTTTACTTCCTCTTTAAATAAATAATTATACATAAAAATAATAAAATAAAAAGGATACTAATAATAAATAATCATCAATTTACACCTCGCCCAGCTCTAGAGTTCTCCTCATACATTTATTATCCGGGATTTATATGGCGCTGACAGTATGCGCAGCGCTGTACAATTGCAATACAGAGGGTCCTGATCCTAGGAGCTGACAATCACATTGGACTTCCTCCCTATTCATCCCTCAGATCAATATTCCAAAGTCTTCTAATAATCACCTCCCCGGCTCCGCCCCCATCTTCCTATTGGCTGTATCTTCTAGGTATATCTCATACAGGAATCCGCTGATTCCGATTTCTCAGGTCGCCTTCATCATCCTCAGGAGGATCTCCATTCCCTTCTATGGGGGGAGGGGCTGAGGGGTCATAACAGGGCGGAGCCGACTCAAAACATTTGTTAACGTTTCATTTCATTTGTTACATTTCTTTTTTCCTACAAAACGGAGTCGCCCTTTAAATCTGCTGTTCCCTGGGCGCCCCAGCTTGGCCGTCACTTCCCTCAGACAAACGCCTGAAGAGCCGGAATCCGGGCTGAACTTCGATCCGCCGTTCGTTCCATTGGGAGGTGAGCGACACTTCATGGTGCGGGGGAGGGGCCTCAGAATTCCGTTTCCAAATTTGTTTGATTATTCGGACAACGAATGGATCTGAATTCCTTTCCATTCCATAATTCGGATGACGCCGCTCGGTACCGTCCAATCAGCTCGTGACGTTTCTCCAGAAATACGGAATCCACCTGATTCAACGCGTCCAATATGAGAAAATATCAAAATATCACAAAATTTTCATGTCAACCAAACAAATCCGAGGAAACGTAATCCTTCGATGGACGACCGCATCCGAATCCCCCAAAACACAGACCACGGGGGACCAATCACAACCAGCCACCGCAATCTGCACCTGTCCTGAACATCCAACACACGCCTCACTGAAGACTCCTCCTCTTTTCTGAAGACTCCTCCTCTCTGTGGTCTCCTGGCTCCTCCTCTTCTCTGAAGGCTCCTCCTCTCTGGGGTCTCCTGGCTCCTCCTCTTCTCTGAAGACTCCTCCTCTCTGGGGTCTCCTGGCTCCTCCTCTCTGCGGTCTCCTGACTCCTCCTCTCTGAGGTCTCCTGGCTCCTCCTCTTCTCTGAAGACTCCTCCTCTCTGGGGTCTCCTGGATCCTCCTCTCTGGGGTCTTCTGGCTCCTCCTCTCTGCGGTCTCCTGACTCCTCCTCTCTGAGGTCTCCTGGCTCCTCCTCTTCTCTGAAGACTCCTCCTCTCTGCGGTCTCCTGGCCCCTCCTCTCCTCTGAAGACTCCTCCTCTCTGGTGTCTCCTGGCTCCTCCTCTTCTCTGAAGACTCCTTCTCTCTGGGGTCTCCTGGCTCCTCCTCTCTGAGGTCTCCTGACTCCTCCTCTTCCCTAAAGGATCCTCCTCTCTGAGGTCTCCTGGCTCCTCCTCTTCTCTGAAGACCCCTCCTCTCTGGTGTCTCCTGGCTCCTCCTCTTCTCTGAAGACTCCTCCTCTCTGGGGTCTCCTGGCTCCTCCTCTCTGAGGTCTCCTGGCTCCTCCTCTCTGAGGTCTCCTGACTCCTCCTTTTCCCTAAAGGCTCCTCCTCTCTGAGGTCTCCTGGCTCCTCCTCTTCTCTGAAGACTCCTCCTCTCTGGGGTCTCCTGGCTCCTCCTCTTCTCTGAAGGCTCCTTCTCTCTGGGGTCTCCTGGCTCCTCCTCTCTGAGGTCTCCTGACTCCTCCTCTTCCCTAAAGGATCCTCCTCTCTGAGGTCTCCTGGCTCCTCCTCTTCTCTGAAGGCTCCTTCTCTCTGGGGTCTCCTGGCTCCTCCTCTCTGAGGTCTCCTGGCTCCTCCTCTTCTCTGAAGACCCCTCCTCTCTGGTGTCTCCTGGCTCCTCCTCTTCTCTGAAGACTCCTCCTCTCTGGGGTCTCCTGGCTCCTCCTCTCTGAGGTCTCCTGGCTCCTCCTCTCTGAGGTCTCCTGACTCCTCCTTTTCCCTAAAGGCTCCTCCTCTCTGAGGTCTCCTGGCTCCTCCTCTTCTCTGAAGACTCCTCCTCTCTGGGGTCTCCTGGATCCTCCTCTCTGAGGTCTCCTGGCTCCTCCTCTTCTCTAAAGGCTCCTCCTATCTAGGTCTCCTGACTCCTCCTCTTCTCTGAAGGCTCCTCCTCTCTAGGTCTCCTGACTCCTCCTCTTCTCTGAAGGCTCCTCCTCTCTGGCGTCTGTTGGCTCCGCCTCTACGTTCAACCCCTCCCCTCTTTTCTTGCTCCTCCTTACAGTGATCGGAAAGACTGAATTGGTCTGGGATGGTGGGGGGGAGGGGTTTGCTAGGTACACTGCGCGCACACTCAAAGGGCGGGGTCACAACTTACAGGAGCGCGCACATCTCACCAACTCCTCCCCCTCTGTTTGCTCTCCGCCGGGCCCCGCCCACACCTACGTCACCTTCCCCGCGCCGGGTGACGTAATCTCTCCGGGCGGCGGCTGGCAGTGAAGTGAGAGGCGGACCGCGAGGAGAGCAGGAAGCTGATTAACCCTTCGTAAACCGGGGAGGGGCGGAGCTCCATATGGGGGCAGAAGAGGAGGAGGGGCGACACCGGCAGGTGAGACTCTGAAATGTACCCCCTCCCCCTCATATACCCCCCCATATCTACCCCTCCCCCATTATATCCGCCCCTCCCCCTCATACCCCCAATTTCCACCCCTCCCCCATTATATCCACCCCTCCCCCTATATGCCCCCCATGTCTACCCCTCTCGCGTTATATCCACCCCTCCCCCTTATATAGTCCCCATATCTACCCTCCCCCCTCATATCTACCCTTCCCCCTTATATATCCCCCACACATTTCCCCTCCCCCCATGTACAGTATATGACAGAAGTGAGGTGCCCGCGCATGCGTAGAACAGAAGTCCCCCTCCCCCCTCCATACTGAACACATAATAATCACACAGAGATCTGCCCCCCCCGAGTGACATTCTTCTCCCGGGGGGGGGGGGGCGATATAACCCGGATAGACATGAGGTGTCCTGGGGGTCCATGTGTTCATTATGGAGGGGGAGGGGGGCGCTCGGTGCTGATGAGGCGGAGTCACATCAGAGGAGATTTTATTCTACAGAACATTCTATTTATGTCACCATGTGATCAACCCCTCCCCCTCACCACCAACCTCCCTGGAGGGCCCCTCCCCCTCACCACCAACCTCCCTGGAGGGCCCCTCCCCCTCACCACCAACCTCCCTGGAGGGCCCCTCCCCCTCACCACCAACTTCCCTGGAGGGCCCCTCCCCCTCACCACCAACTTCCCTGGAGAACCCCTCCCCCTCATCACCAACTTCCCTGGAGGGCCCCTCCCCCTCACCACCAACTTCCCTGGAGAGCCCCTCCCCCTCACCACCAACTTCCCTGGCGGGCCCCTCCCCCTCACCACCAACTTCCCTGGAGGGCCCCTCCCCCTCACCACCAACTTCCCTGGAGGGCCCCTCCCCCTCACCACCAACTTCCCTGGAGGGCCCCTCCCCCTCATCACCAACTTCCCTGGAGGGCCCCTCCCCCTCATCACCAACTTCCCTGGAGGGCCCCTCCCCCTCATCACCAACTTCCCTGGCGGGCCCCTCCCCCTCACCACCAACTTCCCTGGAGGGCCCCTCCCCCTCATCACCAACTTTCCTGGAGGGCCCCTCCCCCTCATCACCAACTTCCCTGGCGGGCCCCTCCCCCTCACCACCAACTTCCCTGGAGGGCCCCTCACCACCAACTTCCCTGGAGGGCCCCTCCCCCTCATCACCAACTTCCCTGGAGGGCCCCTCCCCCTCATCACCAACTTCCCTGGCGGGCCCCTCCCCCTCATCACCAACTTCCCTGGAGGGCCCCTCCCCCTCACCACCAACTTCCCTGGAGGGCCCCTCCCCCTCATCACCAACTTCCCTGGCGGGCCCCTCCCCCTCATCACCAACTTCCCTGGCGGGCCCCTCCCCCTCACCACCAACTTCCCTGGAGGGCCCCTCCCCCTCATCACCAACTTCCCTGGCGGGCCCCTCCCCCTCACCACCAACTTCCCTGGAGAGCCCCTCCCCCTCATCACCAACTTCCCTGGCGGGCCCCTCCCCCTCACCACCAACTTCCCTGGAGAGCCCCTCCCCCTCATCACCAACTTCCCTGGCGGGCCCCTCCCCCTCACCACCAACTTCCCTGGAGGGCCCCTCCCCCTCACCACCAACTTCCCTGGAGAGCCCCTCCCCCTCACCACCAACTTCCCTGGCGGGCCCCTCCCCCTCACCACCAACTTCCCTGGCGGGCCCCTCCCCCTCACCACCAACTTCCCTGGAGGGCCCCTCCCCCTCACCACCAACTTCCCTGGAGGGCCCCTCCCCTCACCACCAACTTCCCTGGAGGGCCCCTCCCCCTCACCACCAAGTTCCCTGGAGGGCCCCTCCCCCTCACCACCAAGTTCCCTGGAGGGCCCCTCCCCCCTCACCACCAACTTCCCTGGAGGGCCCCTCCCCCTCACCACCAACTTCCCTGGAGGGCCCCTCCCCCTCACCACCAACTTCCCTGGAGAACCCCTCCCCCTCATCACCAACTTCCCTGGAGAACCCCTCCCCCTCACCACCAACTTCCCTGGAGGGCCCCTCCCCCTCACCACCAAGTTCCCTGGAGGGCCCCTCCCCCCTCACCACCAACTTCCCTGGAGGGCCCCTCCCCCTCACCACCAACTTCCCTGGAGGGCCCCTCCCCCTCACCACCAACTTCCCTGGAGAACCCCTCCCCCTCATCACCAACTTCCCTGGAGAACCCCTCCCCCTCACCACCAACTTCCCTGGAGTGCCCTTCCCCCTCACCACCAACTTCCCTGGAGGGCCCCTCCCCCTCACCACCAACTTCCCTGGAGGGCCCCTCCCCCTCACCACCAACTTCCCTGGAGGGCCCCTCCCCCTCACCACCAACTTCCCTGGAGGGCCCCTCCCCCTCACCAAAAACTTCCCTGGAGGGCCCCTCCCCCTCACCACCAACTTCCCTGGAGGGCCCCTCCCCCTCACCAAAAACTTCCCTGGAGGGCCCCTCCCCCTCATCACCAACTTCCCTGGAGAGCCCCTCCCACTCACCACCAAGTTCCCTGGAGAGCCCCTCCCCCTCACCACCAAGTTCCCTGGAGAGCCCCTCCCCCCTCACCACCAACTTCCCTGGAGAGCCCCTCCCCCTCACCACCAACTTCCCTGGAGAGCCCTTCCATTGTGCGCATGCGTGGTTCCTCTTCATGTGACAACACTGAAGAAATGACACTTGTCTACAATGTAAAGTAGTGAGTGTACAGCTTGTATAACAGTGTAAATTTCCTGTCCCCTCAAAATAACTCAACACACAGCCATTAAAGCGGGATTCCACCCTAAAGTGGAACTTCCGCTGATCGGATCCCTCCCCCCCTCCGGTGTCACAATTGACACCTTTCAGGGGGGAGGGGGGTGGAGATACCTGTCAAAGACAAGTATTTACACCCACTTCCGGGCATAGACTCCCATGGGAGTCTACGCCATTTCCTGCCCTGCCGCGCTGTCTGCTGGGACACACACGGGTCCCAGTGACAGCGCGGAGATTTCCTATTGCGCTGCGAGACTCGTGCATGCGCAGTAGGGGAACCGGGAAGTGAAACCGATTCGCTTCACTTCCTGATTCCCTCACCTAGAATGGTGGCGGCAGCAGCCGAGAGCCGAGCGATCGATCGACCTCGGCATCGCTGGACCCCGGGACAGGTGAGTGTCCATTTATTAAAAGTCAGGAGCTGCAGTATTTATAGCTGCTGGCTTTTAATATTTATTTTTTAGGTGGAATCCCTCTTTAATGTCCAAACCGCTGGCAACAAAAGTCAGGACACCCCTAAGTGAAAATCTCCAAATTGGACCCAATTAGCCATTTTCCCTCCCCCGGTGTCATGTGACTCGTTAGTGTTACAAGGTCTCAGGTGTGAATGGGGAGCAGGTGTGTTAAATTTGGTGTTATCGCTCTCACTCTCTCATACTGGTCACTGGAAGTACAACATGGCACCTCATGGCAAAGAACTCTCTGAGGATCTGAAGATAAGAATTGTCGCTCTACATAAAGATGGCCTAGGCTATAAGAAGATTGCCAAGACCCTGAAACTGAGCTGCAGCACGGTGGCCAAGACCATACAGCGGTATAACAGGACGGGTTCCCCTCAGAACAGGCCTCGCCATGGTCCACCAGAGAAGGTGAGGTCACGTGCTCAGCGTCATATCCAGAGGTTGTCTCTCACACCTCCAACACCACCACTGCCTTACTAAAGAAGCTGAGGGTGAAGGTGATGGACTGGCCAAGCATGTCTCCAGACCTAAACCCTATTGATCATCTGTGGGACATCCTCACATGGAAGGTGGAGGAGGGGAAGGTCTCCAACATCCACCAGCTCCGTGATGTCATCATGGGGGAGGGGAAGAGGACTCCAGTGACAACCTGGGAAGCTCTGCTGACCTCCATGCCCAAGAGGGTGAAGGCAGTGCTGGAAAATAATGGCAGCCACACAAAATATTGACACTTTGGGCCCAATCTGGACTTTTCCCCTTAGGGGTGTCCTGACTTTTGTCACATAGGGTACACCCCTTCCCCCACCATATACACTGCACAGATCTGTAGGCAATGCCCCCCCCCCTGGCAGTGGTCACATGACGTTATTGTAGACCAGGTATTACCGGAGGTTCCTCCATGGAGATGTGAATAGTCGGGGGTGGGGAGGACAATCGTTGGGTTGTGGTGTTGGGAATTCAGCAGTGAGGAACTGGAATGACGGGTTGTCAGGGAGGAGGAATGGCCCGGGGGGGGGGTAACTATCGGCAGATCGGATTCTGGTGTGGAGGGGGATTAGTGGCAGATCGGATTCTGGTGTGGAGGGGGATTCGTGGCGGATCGGATGCTGGTGTGGAGGGGGATTAGTGGCGGATTGGATTCTGGTTTGGTAGGGATTAGTGGCGTATCGGATTCTGGTTTGGTGGGGATTAGTGGCGTATCGGATTCTGGTTTGGGGGGGATTAGTGGCGGATTGGATTCTGGTTTGGTAGGGATTAGTGGCGGATCGGATTCTGGTTTGGTGGGGATTAGTGGCGTATCGGATTCTGGTTTGGGGGGGATTAGTGGCGGATCGGATTCTGATTTGGGGATTAGTGGCGGATTGGATTCTGGTTTGGTGGGGATTAGTGGCGTATCGGATTCTGGTTTGGTGGGGATTAGTGGCGTATCGGATTCTGGTTTGGGGGGGATTAGTGGCGGATCGGATTCTGATTTGGTGGGGATTAGTGGCGGATCGGATTCTGATTTGGTGGGGATTAGTGGCGGATTGGATTCTGGTTTGGTGGGGATTAGTGGCGGATTGGATTCTGGTTTGGTGGGGATTAGTGGCGAATTGGATTCTGGTTTGGTGGGGATTAGTGGCGGATCGGATTCTGGTTTGGGGGGGATTAGTGGCGGATCAGATTCTGGTGTGGGGGGGATTAGTGGCGGATTGGATTCTGGTTTGGTGGGGATTAGTGGCGGATCGGATTCTGGCGTGGGGGGGATTAGTGGCGTATCGGATTCTGGTTTGGGGGGATTAGTGGCGGATCGGATTCTGGTTTGGGGGGGATTAGTGGCGGATCGGATTCTGGTTTGGTGGGGATTAGTGGCGGATCGGATTCTGGTTTGGTGGGGATTAGTGGCGAATTGGATTCTGGTTTGGTGGGGATTAGTGGCGGATCGGATTCTGGTTTGGGGGGGATTAGTGGCGGATCGGATTCTGGTTTGGGGGGGATTAGTGGCGGATCGATTCTGGCGTGGGGGGGATTAGTGGCGGATCGGATTCTGATTTGGTGGGGATTAGTGGCGAATTGGATTCTGGTTTGGGGGGGATTAGTGGCGGATCGGATTCTGGTTTGGGGGGGATTAGTGGCGGATCGATTCTGGCGTGGGGGGGATTAGTGGCGGATTGGATTCTGGCATGGAGGGGATTAGTGGCGGATCGGATTCTGGCGTGGGGGGGATTAGTGGCGGATCGGATTCTGGTGTGGGGGGGATTAGTGGCGGATTGGATTCTGGTTTGGTGGGGATTAGTGGCGGATCGGATTCTGGCGTGGGGGGGATTAGTGGCGTATCGGATTCTGGTTTGGGGGGATTAGTGGCGGATCGGATTCTGGTTTGGGGGGGATTAGTGGCGGATCGGATTCTGGTTTGGTGGGGATTAGTGGCGGATCGGATTCTGGTTTGGTGGGGATTAGTGGCGAATTGGATTCTGGTTTGGTGGGGATTAGTGGCGGATCGGATTCTGGTTTGGGGGGGATTAGTGGCGGATCGGATTCTGGTTTGGGGGGGATTAGTGGCGGATCGGATTCTGGTTTGGGGGGGATTAGTGGCGGATCGATTCTGGCGTGGGGGGGATTAGTGGCGGATCGGATTCTGATTTGGTGGGGATTAGTGGCGA
Organism: Lithobates pipiens; assembly: GCF_037356315.1. NCBI lineage: Eukaryota > Metazoa > Chordata > Amphibia > Anura > Ranidae > Lithobates > Lithobates pipiens. The sequence goes on from NW_027507758.1 coordinate 1,066,506, forward strand.
ATTGGATTCTGGTTTGGGGGGGATTAGTGGCGGATCGGATTCTGGTTTGGGGGGGATTAGTGGCGGATCGATTCTGGCGTGGGGGGGATTAGTGGCGGATTGGATTCTGGCATGGAGGGGATTAGTGGCGGATCGGATTCTGGCGTGTGGGGGATTAGTGGCGGATCGGATTCTGGTTTGGGGGGGATTAGTGGCGGATCGATTCTGGCGTGGGGGGGATTAGTGGCAGATCGATTCTGGCGTGGGGGGGATTAGTGGCGAATTGGATTCTGGCGTGGGGGGGATTAGTGGCGGATCGGATTCTGGCGTGGGGGGGATTAGTGGCGGATTGGATTCTGGTGTGGAGGGGGATTAGTGGCGGATCGGATTACGGCGTGGTGGGGATTAGTAGCTTATCAGATTCTGGTTTGGTGGGGATTAGTGGCGAATTGGATTCTGGTTTGGTGTGGATTAGTGGCGGATCGGATTCTGGTTTGGGGGAGATTAGTGGGGGGGATTAGTGGCGGATTGGATTCTGGCGTGGGGGGGATTAGTGGCGGATTGGATTCTGGTGTGGGGGGGGATTAGTGGCGGATCGGATTCTGGTGTGGGGGGGATTAGTGGCGGATCGGATTCTGGTTTGGTGGGGATTAGTGGCGGATCGGATTCTGGTGTGGGGGGGGATTAGTGGCGGATCGGATTCTGGTTTGGTGGGGATTAGTGGCGGATCGGATTCTGGTGTGGGGGGGATTAGTGGCGGATTGGATTCTGGTTTGGTGGGGATTAGTGGCGGATTGGATTCTGGTGTGGGGGGATTAGTGGCGGATCGGATTCTGGTTTTGGTGGGGATTAGTGGCGGATCGGATTCTGGTTTGGTGGGTATTAGTGGCGGATTGGATTCTGGTGTGGGGGGGATTAGTGGCGGATTGGATTCTGGTTTGGTGGGTATTAGTGGCGGATTGGATTCTGGTGTGGGGGGGATTAGTGGCGCATTGGATTCTGGCGTGGGGGGGATTAGTGGCGGATCAGATTCTGGTTTGGTGGGGATTAGTGGCGGATCGGATTCTGGTTTGGGGGGATTAGTGGCGGATCGGATTCTGGTTTGGGGGGGATTAGTGGCGGATCGGATTCTGGTGTAGGGGGGCATTAGTGGCGGCTCGGATTCTGGTGTGGGGGGGGGAATAGTGGCGGATCGGATTCTGGTTTGGGGGGATTAGTGGCGGGTCGGATTCCGGTGTGCCGCGGTGTAATGAGATTGGTGGGAGGGGCGTGTCGGGACACTGAGCCCAAATCTGATTTATATTTCCCCTTTACTGGCTCCTCCCCCTCATTATTTTACATCCCTTATTTCAGTCCCTGTGATGTCATCATCTGGTCTCTGCGCTTCTCTATGCAATGCAGGCAGATCATGGCAGCAAGCAGTGGGAGGAGTTATGCAGTTATTAGAATGCCTTGTCAGTCTGCAGGAGTGGGCGGTCCCAGGCAGACTGTATTTGCATAGGTGATGCTGAACCTTCATGATTGACAGAGCTGAAATCCAATGAATGAAAGGGGCGGGGCCAGAGAAGGCTGCCATCTTGGCTGTCCCAGAAGCTACTTAAAAAGTTATGTTGGGAGGTGAGGGGGTGGGTCAGAGGAGCTGGGCCGGCACAGACAGTAGATACTCCTAGAAGAGGAGGTGACTATGACATGTAAAGGGGGGGGGGGGGGCTGGGAGTAAAGTTCTCCTGCAGTTCTCAATTTTTTTTGCCAATTCAGGGAGACGATGGAGGAGAATGAAAAATATTATATAGTTAGGAAAACGCTGCAAATAACCAATCAGATCCGGGCGTGTTCTGTGCATTCACACAATGAGAATATAGATACTCGCCCCTCCCCCTTCATCAAGGGCCGAGGCCCCTCCCCTGCAGCTCTGATCTACACGCTCCTCCCCTGCAGCTCTGATCTACACGCTCCTCCCCTACAGCTCTGATCTACACGCTCCTCCCCTACAGCTCTGATCTACACGCTCCTCCCCTACAGCTCTGATCTACACGCTCCTCCCCTACAGCTCTGATCTACACGCTCCTCCCCTACAGCTCTGATCTACACGCTCCTCCCCTACAGCTCTGATCTACACGCTCCTCCCCTACAGCTCTGATCTACACGCTCCTCCCCTACAGCTCTGATCTACACGCTCCTCCCCTACAGCTCTGATCTACACGCTCCTCCCCTACAGCTCTGATCTACACGCTCCTCCCCTACAGCTCTGATCTACACGCTCCTCCCCTACAGCTCTGATCTACACGCTCCTCCCCTACAGCTCTGATCTACACGCTCCTCCCCTACAGCTCTGATCTACACGCTCCTCCCCTACAGCTCTGATCTACACGCCCCTCCCCTGCAGCTTTGATCTACATGCTCCTCCCCTATATATGAATGTCTGGGACAAGTTTTTTGCCTCAGGTGTTGTTAGTGGACACCACCCCCCCCCTCCACCTACTGGTGCTGGAAACACATGTCAGAGTACCCCCTGATTATGAAGGCTCAATCTTCCATGGCTCTCCTCTTGAAGGAAATGTTCCCCTCAGTCCTCCACCTCTAATTCTAGAACAATTGTTTGTCAAACCCAGCCAAGTCTGGCTCCACCCTCTTCTCAGTGATGGGCGCCCCCCACTTGGGGGGAGGGTATCTTGTCCTCAGCCTTCTGGTCTTGGGATATCTAGGATATGAGTCCTGAATGTCAATACTGGACAGGTGTGTCTCCCAGGTCCAGGGCCCGTCTGGCCTTCACAGTGGTTGTTCAGGTGATTGCACGGGATCCGTTCCAGCTGACCTCCTTTCCACCTCCTCAGCTCCTCCATTGTCTGCTGCACAGAATGGAGGTGAAGAGATTCCAGTGATTCCCAGTGCACCAATCTGGCCAAGCAGAACGTGGTTATCAGACTCCTTAATGGGCGGTTCCAGATCATTCCCACCTCCTATCCTAAAGGCTAGTCCTCCATCCTCCTTTCCAGTTAGCTGGAAGTCTGGGTCCTAAGAGATTTGGACATCCTGACCCTCTTGAAGGATAGGAAGATGACTTCTGACAAAGTCCACCATTGTACCCGGAAAGCCTCTTATGACAGACCAGGAAATGTCATCCTAGGAGCACTTTGTGGGGACATCTCCTCTTTCCTCCATCATCTGACCCTCATCTCCTCCTTCCTCCATCATCTGACCCTCATCTCCTCCTTCCTCCATCATCTGATCTTCATTTTCTCCTTCCTCCATCATCTGACCCTCATCTCCTCCTTCCTCTATCATCTGACCCTCATCTCTTCCTTCTTCCATCATCTGACCCTCATCTCCTCCTTCCTCCATCATCTGATCTTCATTTTCTCCTTCCATCATCTGACCCTCATCTCCTCCTTCCTCCATCATCTGACCCTCATCTCCTCCTTCCTCCATCATCTGATCTTCATCCCTCCATCATCTGATCTTCATCTCCTCTTTCCTCCATCATCTGATCTTCATCTCCTCCTTCCTTCATCATCTGATCGTCATCTCCTCTTTCCTCCATCATCTGATCGTCATCTCCTCTTTCCTCCATCATCTGATCGTCATCTCCTCCTTCCTCCATCATCTGACCTTCATCTCCTCTTTCCTCCATCATCTGACCTTCATCTCCTCTTTCCTCCATCATCTGACCCTCATCTCCTCCTTCCTCCATCATCTGACCCTCATCTCCTCCTTCCTCCATCATCTGATCTTCATCTCCTCTTTCCTCCATCATCTGATCTTCATCTCCTCTTTCCTCCATCATCTGATCTTCATCTCCTCTTTCCTCCATCATCTGATCTTCATCTCCTCTTTCCTCCATCATCTGATCGTCATATCCTCTTTCCTCCATCATCTGATCGTCATCTCCTCTTTCCTCCATCATCTGATCGTCATCTCCTCCTTCCTCCATCATCTGATCGTCATCTCCTCTTTCCTCCATCTTTTGATCTTCATCTCCTCCTTCCTCCATCATCTGATCTTCATCTCCTCCTTCCTCCATCATCTGATCTTCATCTCCTCCTTCCTCCATCATCTGACCTTCATCTCCTCCTTCCTCCATCATCTGATCGTCATCTGCTCCTTCCTCCATCATCTGACCTTCATCTCCTCCTTCCTCCATCATCTGATCTTCATCTCCTCCTTCCTCCATCATCTGATCGTCATCTGCTCCTTCCTCCATCATCTGACCTTCATCTCCTCCTTCCTCCATCATCTGATCTTCATCTCCTCCTTCCTCCATCATCTGACCTTCATCTCCTCTTTCCTCCATCATCTGATCTTCATCTCCTCTTTCCTCCATCATCTGATCTTCATCTCCTCTTTCCTCCATCATCTGATCGTCATCTCCTCCTTCCTCCATCATCTGATCTTCATCTCCTCTTTCCTCCATCATCTGATCCTCATCTCCTCCATCATCTGATCTTCATCTCCTCTTTCCTCCATCATCTGACCTTCATCTCCTCTTTCCTCCGTCATCTGATCTTCATCTCCTCTTTCCTCCATCATCTGACCTTCATCTCCTCTTTCCTCCATCATCTGATCTTCATCTCCTCCTTCCTCCATCATCTGATCGTCATCTGCTCCTTCCTCCATCATCTGACCTTCATCTCCTCCTTCCTCCATCATCTGATCTTCATCTCCTCTTTCCTCCATCATCTGATCTTCATCTCCTCCTTCCTCCATCATCTGACCTTCATCTCCTCTTTCCTCCATCATCTGATCTTCATCTCCTCCTTCCTCCATCATCTGATCGTCATCTGCTCCTTCCTCCATCATCTGACCTTTATCTCCTCCTTCCTCCATCATCTGATCTTCATCTCCTCCTTCCTCCATCATCTGATCCTCATCTCCTCCTTCCTCCATCATCTGACCTTCATCTCCTCCTTCCTCCATCATCTGACCTTCATCTCCTCTTTCCTCCATCATCTGATCTTCATCTCCTCTTTCCTCCATCATCTGATCTTCATCTCCTCCTTCCTCCATCATCTGACCTTCATCTCCTCTTTCCTCCATCATCTGATCTTCATCTCCTCCTTCCTCCATCATCTGATCGTCATCTGCTCCTTCCTCCATCATCTGACCTTCATCTCCTCCTTCCTCCATCATCTGATCTTCATCTCCTCCTTCCTCCATCATCTGATCCTCATCTCCTCCTTCCTCCATCATCTGACCTTCATCTCCTCCTTCCTCCATCATCTGACCTTCATCTCCTCTTTCCTCCATCATCTGATCGTCATCTCCTCCTTCCTCCATCATCTGATCTTCATCTCCTCTTTCCTCCATCATCTGATCCTCATCTCCTCTTTCCTCCATCATCTGACCTTCATCTCCTCCTTCCTCCATAATCTGATCTTCATCTCCTCCTTCCTCCATCATCTGACCCTCATCTCCTCTTTCCTCCATCATCTGACCCTCATCTCCTCCTTCCTCCATCATCTGATCGTCATCTCCTCCTTCTTCCATCATCTGACCCTCATCTCCTCTTTCCTCCATCATCTGACCCTCATCTCCTCTTTCCTCCATCATCTGATCTTCATTTTCTCCTTCCATCATCTGACCTTCATCTCCTCTTTCCTCCATCATCTGATCTTCATCTCCTCCTTCCTCCATCATCTGATCTTCATCTCCTCCTTCCTCCATCATCTGATCTTCATCTCCTCTTCCCTGTTGGCCATTTACATCCTGGGAGTGGAGGACTGGCAGGCGGACTATCTGAGTCGGCAGATGCTGGACCCAGGAGATATTCAGGTTACTGTGCCTGAAGTGGGGCACACCAGACGTGGATCTACTGGCCTCCCGTCTCAATCGGAAGGTGCCAAGATTGGTGTCCAGGACAAGAGATCCGTGGGCAGACGCGTCAGACACGCTGGTGGCTCCGTGGGATCAGTACCAGCTGATCTACGCCTTTCCTCCACTAAAACTGTTGCCACGTCTGCTTCGCAGAGTGGAAGCCGAGGGGATCCCAGTGATACTGATTGCCCCAGATTGGCCTCAGCGTCCCTGGTACGCAGACCTGGTGCGGCTGGTGGCAGACGCTCCTTGGCGACTGCCGTTGTGAGAGGACCTTCTGTCTCAAGGTCCGATTCGCCATCCTGCTTTACCATCGCTGGCTTTAATGGCGTGGCTATTGAGAGCCAGTTGTTGAGGAATCGGGGTCTGTTGGACTCAGTGATTGCAACTATGTTGAGGCCGCGGAAATCTTCTTCTCGGAAGATCTACCATCGTACCTGGAAGGCCTACATCTCCATGTGTGAGGAGAAGGAGTGGCATTCGCGCTCCTTTTCTATATCCAGGATCCTGCTGTTTCTTCAGCAAGGAGTAGACCAGAGGTTGGCATTGAGCACCATCAAAGGGCAAATTTCAGCCTTGGCACTCATTAGTGAATACCTTTGTTCAGGGGGTACGACATGTAGTCCCTCCGGTGCATCCTCCGTTACCCCCATGGGATTTGAACCTGGTGTTGTCGGCGCTTCAGAAGCCGCCGTTTGAAAATATCAGGGAGATTCCCCTGTTGACTCTTTCCCAGAAGGTGGTCTTTCTAGTGGCCATCACATCGGCCAGGAGGGTTTCGGAGCTGGCGGCCTTGTCCTGCAAGTCGCCTTATCTGGTCATCCACAGGGATAAGTTGGTGTTGCGTAAGCAACCGTTTTTTTTACCGAAGGTGGTCTCGGCTTTTCATATCAATGAGGACATTGTATTGCCATCATTGTGTCCTAAACCGAAGCACCCCAAGGAGGTGGCCCTTCACCCTCTCAATGTGGTTCGGGCTCTGAGGGTGTACTTGTCTGCCACGGCTCCCTTTCGGAAGTCAGACTCACTGTTTGTCTCGGTGGCTGGTCCCAAGAAAGGCATGGCGGTCTCGGCGGCCACCATTTCCAGGTGGATCAGACAGATTGTAGTCCAAGCCTACGCCTTGAAGGGGCAGGTGCCCCCCTCTCCAGTCACGGCCCACTCTACAAGGGCAATCGGAACGTCCTGGCACGTTCCGGCACCAAGCGTCTGTCGCTCAGGTGTGTACGGCGGCGACCTGGTCGTCTGTCCACACGTTTACCAAGTTCTACAAGGTAGACGTCGGTGCATCGGATGATGCTGGGTTTGGCTGCAAAGATTTGCAGGCGGCCGTGTAGTTGCAATTGAATATGCAAGAGATATTTTTTCCCTGTTTTTTTTTATAAAAACGCAGTACTGTTTTGTTAATGCACGGCTGCATTACTTCCGCAGTTTTTGGTGCGGTTATGGGTAGTCACTCCTGTTGAGGATACCCGGTTTGTTTTGTGGTGGTTTTTCCACACACTGCTGTTATTTTGTGGGTAAAGTTTTTCACTAGTTCCCACTTGCCATGGTGGGTGACGTTTTTATGCTGTTTTTCCCACCCCTCGTTTGGCACTGCTTGGGGACGTCCCAGGTAGTTACAGAGAGGAGCTGTGCCGGTCGGTGAATATAAGAGAAAATAGGATTTTTTTTGTACTCACCTTAAAATCCTTTTCTCTGTAATTCACCGACCGACAAACACCGCCCCTCCTTTTCTCTTTATATTATACTGCTTGTTGATGCACTGAGTCTGCTTTGCAGGCTGTAGGGGTTGTAGCCTAGGGACCGCCCCCCCCTGGGCGGAACTAAGAGTTCTGAGTGTTGTTGTGTTACAAATATGCCTAGTATTCTCCTAGTGGTAAGGCTAACAACCCATTTGCTATAGAGAGGAGCGGTGTTGGTCTGTGAATTACAGAGAAAAGGATTTTATGGTGAGTACAAGAATCCTATTTTTTGGCCTAAAAGTAAAACGCTATGTGTGGGGAAAACTAACACTGCCCATCCCCCCGAACACACCATCCCCACCGTGAGACATGGTGGTGGCAGCATCATGTGGTGGGGATGGTTTTCTTCAGCAGGGACAGGGAAGCTGGTCAGAGGTGATGGGGAGATGGATGGAGACAAATACAGGACAATCTTATGCCGCGTACACACGAGCGGACTGTATGGCGTACTTAGTTCGTCATACAATCCGACGGACAGTCCGTCGTACTTTCCACTGAACGGACTTGACCACACACGGATGCACAAACAGTCCGTCGAAAGCTTGCACGATGACGTGTACAGCACGTATGACGGGACTAAAAATAGGAAGTCCAAGACACAGCAAAGCAACCTTCCGCCGTGTAAATCCTTTCTGGGCATGCGCCATTCTTAGTCCGTCGAACTAGCCTACTGACGAGCGGATTGTCCGCTGAAACCAAAGTACGACGGACAGAATTTAGAAAAAAACGAAATTCTTAGTACGCCGGACTGCACGCTGAAAAAGTCCGCTGAAGCCCACACACGAGCGGACTGTCCGCTGAAATGTGTTTCGACGGACTAAGTAGGCCATACAGTCCGCCCGTGTGTACGCGGCATTAGAAGAAAACCTGTTAGAGTCGGCAAAAGACTTGAGACCGGGGCGGAGGTTCCCCTTCCAGCAGGACAACGACCCGAAACATCCAGCCAGAGCTACAATGGAATGGTTTACATCAAAGCATATTCATGTGTTAGAATGGCCCAGTCACAGTCCAGACCTAAATCCCATTGAGAATCTGTGGCCAGACTTGAAAATTGCTGATCACAGACGCTCTCCATCCAATCTGACAGAGCTTGAGATATTTTACAAAGAAGAAGAATGGGCAGAAATGTCCTCTCTAGATGGGCAAAGCTGGTAGAGACACCCCCAAAAAGACTTGTAGAGAAAGGGGGTTCTACAAAGTATTGACTCCGGGGGGCGCCATACAAATGCCCCTCCCCCTCACACTTTTCACATATTTATTTGCATCATTTATAATTTTCCTTCCACTTCAGTTTGGTATATAGCTTAACCACTTAAGGACCGCCGCATGCCAATGTACGTCATCACAATGGCATGTACAGTCACAAGCACGTACATGTACGTGCTTGCCTTCCAGCGGGTGGGGGGTCCGATCGCTGGATGCGGCGGTCCGTTTCTCTTCAGGAGCGATCCGGGATGAGGGGATGGCCGTTGGTTTCTGGCCATCCCCTCTCGATCGCTCCTGGCGAATGAGAAGCTTCCCCCGCTGTGTAGTGTAAACACAGGCAGGGAGGAAGTGATGTAATTCTCCTTGGGGCGGTCTTATTGACCGGACTACGAGGAGAAGACATAGTAAGTGCACCAATCACTACACTGACATGTAGGTACACACAGGCACACATGCCCCCCCCCCCCCCCCCCCAGTCAGTGTCACTGATTGCAGTGATCATTTACTTACTGATCACTGCATTCAGTGTCAGTTGTGACTGTAAAAACTGTCAGGGCAGTTAGTGTTAGGTCCAGGGTAGCCCCCTACCCCCCCCCCCCATAAAGGTTTAACCCCCTGATTGCTGCTAGTTAACCCTTTCACCCCCTTTTGCCAGTGTCACTAAGCGATCATTTTTCTGATCGCTGCATTAGTGTCGCTACTGTCGCTAAGTAGCTAGTTATTTTTTTAGGTTCACCGCCAGGTTTTTATAGCGCTAGGCACCCTGATATACTACCCAATAATGGTTTTAACCCCCTGATTGCCCCTAGTTAACCCTTTCACCAGCGTTCACAGTATAAGTGTCACTGGTGACGCTGGTTAGCCAGTTAGTTATTTAGGTTCCCCGTCAGGTTTTTATATAGCGCCAGGGACCCCCATATACTACCTAATAAAGATTTAACCCCCTGATTGCCCCTAGTTAACCCTTTCACCACTGATCACCGTATAAGTGTTACGGGTGACTCTGGTTAGTTTGCTTTTTATAGCATCAGGGCACCCACCATTTATTACCCAATAAAGGTTTAACCCCCTGATCACCCGGCGGGTGATATCAATTAGCTTTCAGGGTCAGGGTCTGCGTCGCCCCAGGCAGCGCTAGGTTAGTGCCAGTACCGCTAACACCCACACGCAAAGCATACACCTCCCGTAGTGGTATAGAATCTGAACAGATCAATATCTGATCTGATCAGATCTATACTAGCGTCCCCAGCAGTTTAGGGTTCCAAAAAAATGCATTGTTAGCGGGATCAGCCCAGATACCTGCTGGCACCTGCGTTTTGCCCCTCTGCCCAGCCCACCCAAGTGCAGTATCGATCGATCACTGTCACTTACAAAACACTAAACACATAACTGCAGCGATCGCAGAGTCAGGCCGGATCCCTGCCATCGCTAACAGGTTTTTTTTGGTAGCGTTTTATATTTAAATCCGGAAGGCGGTGCTTGGTTTTCGGGGTCCCGTACGTGGCTAGGCTCCCAAAAAGTCCCCCACATGTGGTATCCCCGTACTCGGGAGAAGCAGCAGAATTTATTTTGGGGTGTCATTTGACTTCTGCCCATATCATGTGTGAGCAATATATCATTTAGTGACAACTTTGTGCAAAAAAAAAAAAAAAATTGTAATATTCCTGCAACTTGTGGCAAAATATAAAATATTCCATGGACTCAACATGCCTCTCAGTAAATATCTTGGGGTGTCTACTTTCCAAAATGGGGTCATTTGGGGGGGTTTTGTGCTATTTTAGCATTTTATGACCTTCGAAACTGTGATAGGTAGTGAGGAGTGAAATCAAAAATTTGCACCCTTAGAAATCCTGAAGGCAGTGATTGGTTTTAGGGGTCTCGTACGCGGCTAGGCTCCCAAAAAGTCCCACACATGTGGTATCCCCGTACTCAGGAGAAGCAGCAGAATATATTTTGGGGTGCAATTCCACATATAACTATGGCATGTGTGAGCAATATATCATTTAGTGACAACTTTTTGTAAACTTTTTTTTTTGTGTCGTTATTCAATCACTTGGGACAAAAAAAAAAATATTCAATGGGCTCAACATGCCCCTCAGCAATTTCCTTGGGGTGTCTACTTTCCGAAATGGGGTCATTTGGGGGGGGGGTTGTACTGCCCTGCCATTTTAGCACCTCAAGAAATGAGATAGGCAGTCATAAATTAAAAGCTGTGTAAATTCCAGAAAATGTACTCTGGTTTGTAGACGCTATAACTTTTGCGCAAAGCAATAAATATTCGCTATTGACATTTTTTTTACTAAAGACATGTGGCTGAATACATTTTGCCCTCAATGTATGACTAAAATTTAGTTTATTCGATTTTTCTTATAACAAAAAGTAGAAAATATCATTTTTTTCTCAAAATTTTCGGTCTTTTTCCATTTATATCGCAAAAAATAAAAATCGCAGAGGCAATCAAATACCATCAAAAGAAAGCTCTATTTGTGGGAAGAAAAGGACGCAAATTTTCGCTTGGGTACAACATTGCATGACCGCGCAATTACCAGTTAAAGCAGCGCAGTGCGAAATTGTAAAAAAACCTCTGGTCCTTAGGCTGACAATTGGTCCGGGGCTGAAGTGGTTAATATTATTTACCAGTAAATGTTATGATCTACGCGTTTCTCCTTCGCTCTCTAAAACCGATTTGTTCTACACAATTCTGATTTGTACAATCTCCAACAATCTACTACAAGGGCCTCGGGACCCCTAAACTTTCCAGGCTCTGTGTGTGTGTGTATATATATATATATATATATATATATATATATATATATATAATACTGTATTGTACATCAGGCCCTCTGAGGGACATTTATTAGGCAAATTAGAAACAAATGTAAATGCAAATCAGGCGGATTCTGTGCATTTCGTGTCATGTGACACGTCCAGTAACCCCCCCCCGTGTCTTCTTCTCTTGCAGAGTCATGGTGTCATGGAGGGGGATATACTTTGTCTGCACTCTGTTCCTAGGAAGTTTCTTTGGCAGTGTCTTCATGTTGGGCCCCTTCCTGCCCCTGATGTTGGTGTCGCCCAGCTGGTATCGGTGGCTGACGGACCGGATTGTAGCCACGTGGCTGACGCTCCCTGTGGTAAGAACTCTCTGTGTTCCTCTATGACGGATTTAGTGTGAAAAGGATTGAAGCTTTTTATTTATATAACTCCGCCCCCCAGATCCCGCCCACTGCTTGCATCATAGATGGGGGGAGTACTAAGGTATGGTCCTGGGAGGAAGTCCTCAGTCCCGATGCAAGCAGTGGGCGGGATTTTGGGAGGAATTATGCAAATATGAAAAATACCTTAGGGGGTGGGTGTTCCCCTGGAGGAGTGGGTGTTCCTAAGCCAGGTGTATTTGCATGCAGACCACCCATGGTGACCCCACCCCATGTGATGATGAGCCTCCATGATTGCACCCAGGAGGGGAGGAAAGTATTAGATCCGCCTTTCTCAACTTGGGGTGCCGCCGCAGAGGGGGGAGGGTCTGGGCTACCAAGGTGAGGGGAGGATTGGGATACAAGGGGGGGGAGGGTCTGGGCTACCAAGGGGGGGAGAGTGTGGGCTACCAAGGTGAGGGAGAGTCTGGGCTACCAAGGTGAGGGGGGGTTTGGGATACAAGGGGGTGGTCTGGGCTACCAAGGTGAGGGGGGGTTTGGGATACAAGGGGGGGGGGTCTGGGCTACCAAGGTGAGGGGGGGGATTGGGATACAAGGGGGGGGGTCTGGGCTACCAAGGTGAGGGGGGGGATTGGGATACAAGGGGGGAGGGTCTGGGCTACCAAGGTGAGGGGGGGTTTGGGATACAAGGGGGGGGGTCTGGGCTACCAAGGTGAGGGGGGGTTTGGGATACAAGGGGGGGGGGTCTGGGCTACCAAGGTGAGGGGGGGGATTGGGATACAAGGGGGGGGGTCTAGGCTACCAAGGTGAGGGGGGGATTGGGATACAAGGGGGGAGGGTCTGGGCTACCAAGCTGAGGGGGGATACAAGGGGGGGAGGGTCTGGGCTACCAAGGTGAGGGGGGGGGTTGCAGTAAAGAGGTGAGCAGAGGAGTTCTTGGGTGCAGAAATTAGGGGGAATTGGGGTCCAAAAGTGAGCAGAGTGGGATTGGGGTGCAGAGGGTGATTTATTGATCACCCCATGTATAGCCAATGATTGATTCACTGATTGTCCTGTTTTCTGTCCCGCCAGGCATTGTTGGAGTTGGTGTTCCGTGCTAAAGTAGTCATCACAGGGGATGGGTTCATCCCCGGAGAACGCAGCGTCATCATCATGAACCATCGCACCCGGCTGGACTGGATGTTCCTGTGGAACTGTTTACTGAGATACAGCTACCTCAGGCTGGAGAAGATCTGCCTCAAATCCAGCCTCAAGTCCGTCCCGGGGTTCGGTACGTATAAATTGTTGGGGTCTCGCTGGTTTGATGAAAAGAAGCGGTCATGTCTGGAGTAGGAAGTTCTGGCCGCCTACTCTGTGTCATCCATAAAATAAGAGTCGGGGGGGGGGGTGATGTGATGTTTGGGGGGGATGGGATGTTGTAGAAGGAGGAGAGCAGAGAACATTCATCCTTTACAAAGTGTAGCAACTCCCAGTAGCCAATCAGATTTTGTTTTACAGAAGCTATATCAGTGAAATATAAATCTGCTTGTATTTGACCTTCCTCCCCTCCTCCTCATCAGCAGTAAAACCTTTCCATTTTTATGACACACCTTATGACGGGTCTCTGTGCTTCTCTATACAATGCAGGCAGATCATGGCTGGCGGGAGGGGCTGGCAGGGGGCGGTAATAACTTCCTGGAAACACCCCAGCCTCCTGATGCAAGCAATGTCGCTTTCTTGGTGCTTTAAAGCATCTTCAAAGCCTCCAAAGAAGTCTATGATGACCAAAGCCTCCATAGAAGTCTATGACGACCAAAGCCTCCATAGAAGTCTATGACGACCAAAGCCTCCATAGAAGTCTATGACGACCAAAGCCTCCATAGAAGTCCATGAGATATCCCAGGGTGCACTGGGAAACCAACAAGCCAACCAGAAAGACGTCACCAGCAGTCACTTCCAGATCATATGTATATGTTCTGGGAGTGTCTGGTGCCGGTGCCACATCTGGTGTGCAGAATGGAGCAGCAGGGAGGCGAGTGGGGTCTGGAAAGTGAGGACTGAGAGGCAGAGGATCAGCAGATTGATCAGAGCAGGACAAACTAGCAGATGTCACACATGGTGAGTGTGTCGGAATCGATCCCACACTCAGATTGAGTGCTTCCGTCAGTATACCGCTTCCTAAGTCCTGAATATAGATATCAGATATTCCAACCGCTCACAAGCACAACACAAGACGAGACTTGCTTACCTGCTCAACATGGACTGATTTATTAGAACCAAAATGCCAAGTATTTATAATACAGTAGAAGACTAAAACCTAACCTAATTAGCATGAGCTAATTATCTAAATCAACACTCAGACTAGTTGACTGAGGGATAAGACTTTTCGGCTCCTAGCTCACTAACAATTCAATAAATCTTACCATAAACATCAACACAGGGTTAATTATCCCAAACAACAATGTGTGGAATACGATTACAAGCCAGACTAGACTCATTTACATTATACAAGCCAACAGACAGGTGGCTGGAGTTCATGACATTCGCATCTGACAGTGTGTGTCCCAACAGCATGAGACAACACACATTATATATACATATATACAGCATTGAATCTGACTAGTACAGATTATAGTGGGGTTCTCATTCACACTGTGCCCCTTAAAATCCAGGGCCCATAATCAGTCGGCAAGAGGCTCGCATTCAGTTCTCTCAAAAAGCCTGTGTCCCAGCTAGGTCTGTCATAGTGAGCATCATGGGAGCATTATAGTGGGAGGTGAGCAGGTACCAGAGACAGGACGATCCGCAAACCAGAGGCTCATCAGAGCTGGGGGTAACTACTGAGCAGGGGATCAGAGCTGGGGATTACTACTGAGTGGGCGATCAGCAGAACTGGGGGTTACTACTTAGCGGGGATCAGCAGAGCTGAGGGTTACTACTGAGCGGGGATCAGCAGAGCTGAGGGTTACTACTGAGCGGGGATCAGCAGAGCTGGGGGTTACTACCAAGCGGGGGATCAGCAGAGCTGGGGGTTACTACCGAGCGGGGGATCAGCAGAGCTGGGGGTTACTACCGAGCGGGAGATCAGCAGAGCTGCGGCTTACTACCGAGCGGGGGATCAGCAGAGCTGGGGCTTACTACCGAGCGGGGGATCAGCAGAGCTGGGGCTTACTACCGAGCGGGGGATCAGCAGAGCTGGGGGTTACTACCGAGCGGGGGATCAGCAGAGCTGGGGGTTACTACCGAGCGGGGGATCAGCAGAGCTGGGGGTTACTACCGAGCGGGGGATCAGCAGAGCTGGGGGTTACTACCGAGCGGGGGATCAGAAGAGCTGGGGGTTACTTCTGAGCAGGGGATCAGCAGACCTGGGGATTACTACTGAGTGGGCGATCAGCAGAACTGGGGGTAACTACTGAGCAGGGGATCAGAGCTCGGGGTTACTACCAAGCAGGGGATCAGAGCTGGGGATTACTACTGAATGGGGAATCAGCAGAGCTGGGGATCAGAAGAGCTGGGGGTTACTACTGAGCGGGGAATCAGAAGAGCTGGGGGTTACTACTGAGTGGGGGATCAGAAAGCAGAGCTGGGGATTACAGCATATGGACAGCATATCATTACAGTGGACACTAGATCTCCACAATATAAACTGAATCCCCACAATGGACACCATACCACTACAGTGGACACCATACCACTACAGTGGACACCATACCACTACAGTGGACACCATACCACTACAGTGGACACCATACCACTACAGTGGACACCATACCACTACAGTGGACACCATACCACTACAGTGGACACCATACCACCACAGTGGACACCATACCACCACAGTGGACACCATACCACCACAGTGGACACCATACCACCACAGTGGACACCATACCACTACAGTGGACACTAGGTCACCACAATGGAGACTAGATCACCCCAGTGGACCCCATACCTCCACAATGGAGACTAGATCACCACAATGGAGACTAGATCACCCCAGTGGACCCCATACCTCCACAATGGAGACTAGATCACCACAATGGAGGCTAGATCACCACAATGGAGGCTAGATCACCCCAGTGGACCCCATACCTCCCACAGTGGACCCCATACCTCCCACAGTGGACCCCATACCTCCCACAGTGGACCCCATACCTCCCACAGTGGACCCCATACCACCACAATGGATCCCATACCTCCACAATGGATCCCATACCACCACAATGGATCTCAGATCTCCACAGTGGACACCATACAACCACAATGGATACCCTACCTCCACAATGTACACTAGACAAAGGTCACCAGGGGGCGGGGAGGGGACCACATGGAGGAGAGGGGACACAGGTCACGGCGGGGGGGGGGGGGGGGAGACACAGGTCAGAGGAAGGTCTGGATGTTCCGGAGTTCTTCCTCATGGAAGGTGGACGGGTTCTCTTTAGGGCGTTCTCTATGGTTTCTTCCGATCGGTCATTCCGTATCTCTTTCCTCGGGATGATTGTCCTCCGGAATGTTCTCTGTATTTTCTTTGTTTTCCTCTCGTTTGTTTTCCATCCATCGGAATTCCGTCTGATTCACCCCCCCCCCTCCCCCGCTGGAATCTGTGTTACCTTTAATGGTCATATAGAGAAGAATGGGAGAAATCTCCGACAATTCCACCAATCTCCATATAAGGGAGAACTCTGTCCTGAGACCGTAGCCTGTGCCCCCTCCCCCACCTGAGACCGTAGCCTGTGCCCCCTCTACCACCTGAGACCGTAGCCTGTGCCCCCTCCCCCACCTGAGACCGTAGCCTGGGCCCCCTCCCCCACCTGAGACCGTAGCCTGTGCCCCCTCTACCACCTGAGACCGTAGCCTGTGCCCCCTCCCCCACCTGAGACCGTAGCCTGTGCCCCCCCCCCACCTGAGACCGTAGCCTGTGCCCCCTCTACCACCTGAGACCGTAGCCTGTGCCCCCTCCCCCACCTGAGACCGTAGCCTGTGCCCCCTCCCCCACCTGAGACCGTAGCCTGTGCCCCCTCCCCCACCTGAGACCGTAGCCTGGGCCCCCTCCCCCACCTGAGACCGTAGCCTGGGCCCCCTCTACCACCTGAGACCGTAGCCTGGGCCCCCCCCCCCACCTGAGACCGTAGCCTGTGCCCCCTCCCCCACCTGAGATCGTAGCCTGGGCCCCCTCCCCCACCTGAGATCGTAGCCTGTGCCTCCTCCCCCACCTGAGACCGTAGCCTGTGCCCCCTCCCCCACCTGAGACCGTAGCCTGGGCCCCCTCTACCACCTGAGACCGTAGCCTGTGCCTCCTCCCCCACCTGAGACCGTAGCCTGTGCCCCCTCCCCCACCTGAGACCGTAGCCTGTGCCCCCTCCCCCACCTGAGACCGTAGCCTGTGCCCCCTCCCCCACCTGAGACCGTAGCCTGTGCCCCCTCCCCCACCTGAGACCGTAGCCTGGGCCCCCTCCCCCACCTGAGACCGTAGCCTGTGCCCCCTCCCCCACCTGAGATCGTAGCCTGGGCCCCCTCCCCCACCTGAGACCGTAGCCTGGGCCCCCTCCCCCACCTGAGACCGTAGCCTGTGCCCCCTCCCCCACACCTGAGACCGTAGCCTGTGCCCCCTCCCCCACCTGAGACCGTAGCCTGGGCCCCCTCCCCCACCTGAGACCGTAGCCTGGGCCCCCTCTACCACCTGAGACCGTAGCCTGGGCCCCCCCCCCACCTGAGACCGTAGCCTGTGCCCCCTCCCCCACCTGAGACCGTAGCCTGTGCCCCCTCCCCCACCTGAGACCGTAGCCTGTGCCCCCTCCCCCACCTGAGACCGTAGCCTGGGCCTCCTCCCCCACCTGAGACCGTAGCCTGTGCCCCCTCCCCCACCTGAGACCGTAGCCTGTGCCCCCTCCCCCACCTGAGACCGTAGCCTGTGCCCCCTCCCCCACCTGAGACCGTAGCCTGGGCCCCCTCCCCCACCTGAGACCGTAGCCTGTGCCCCCTCCCCCACCTGAGACCGTAGCCTGTGCCCCCTCCCCCACCTGAGACCGTAGCCTGTGCCCCCTCCCCCACCTGAGATCGTAGCCTGGGCCCCCTCCCCCACCTGAGACCGTAGCCTGGGCCCCCTCCCCCACCTGAGACCGTAGCCTGTGCCCCCTCCCCCACACCTGAGACCGTAGCCTGTGCCCCCTCCCCCACCTGAGACCGTAGCCTGGGCCCCCTCCCCCACCTGAGACCGTAGCCTGGGCCCCCCTCCCCCACCTGAGATCGTAGCCTGTGCCCCCTCCCCCACCTGAGATCGTAGCCTGGGCCCCCTCCCCCACCTGAGACCGTAGTCTGTGCCCCCTCCCCCACCCGAGACCGTAGTCTGTGCCCCCACCCGAGACCGTAGTCTGTGCCCCCTCCCCCACCTGAGACCGTAGTCTGTGCCCCCGGCCCCACCCGAGACCGTAGTCTGTGCCCCCACCCGAGACCGTAGTCTGTGCCTCCTCCCCCACCTGAGACCGTAGTCTGTGCCCCCGGCCCCTACCCCACACCGGGGGACCCACCACCTGAGACCACAGTATGTGTTATTTCCAGGAACCTGGGTTTTCTTGGTTCAGAGTCCTGGACATCAGAGAAATTCTCACAATGTGCAGCCAATCAGATAGAGCCCGCCTCATTTCCTGGCAGGAGGAAGTCCATCATCATCTAGTTCTTTCCTCCCCCAGCCTGGCTGTACCTAGCCCCGCCCCTTTCATTCATTCATTCATTGGATTTCAGATCTAACAATCATGGAGGCTCGACGTAACATGTGGGGGCGGTACCTATTTAAATACAACACACCTAGGAACGCCCACTTTTCCAGACTGACACCCACCCATCAGGGCATGTTGATATTTGCATAACTCCTCCCACTGCTTACAGGACTGAGGGCTGAGAGGAGTACTGAGGCCGGAGGCTGGGCTATTATCAGGAAGCCATGTACAGCCCGCTGCCGGCCCCTCCCACCAGCCATGATCTGCCTGTGCTGCATAGAGAAGACTAGAGACCCGGCGATGACATCACAGTGAATAAAAAAAGGGATGGGAATGTAGAGGGGGGAGGGGGACCAGGGAAGCGGAAATATATTCAGATTGAATGTCAGCTGTGAGCTTCTTATAGGTGACAACATTGTGCTGTATTGATGCGGGACCCTCATTCCATTCATTCCTCTGCTGGGACCCTCATTCCGTTCATTCACCTGCCGAGACCCTCATTCCGTTCATTCCTCTGCCGGGACCCTCATTCCGTTCATTCACCTGCTGAGGACCTCATTCCATTCATTCCCCTGCCGAGACCCTCATTCCGTTCATTCCCCTGCCGAGACCCTCATTCCGTTCATTCCCCTGCCGAGACCCTCATTCCGTTCATTCCCCTGCCGAGACCCTCATTCCGTTCATTCCCCTGCCGAGACCCTCATTCCGTTCATTCCCCTGCCGAGACCCTCATTCCGTTCATTCCCCTGCCGAGACCCTCATTCCGTTCATTCCCCTGCCGAGACCCTCATTCCGTTCATTCCCCTGCCGAGACCCTCATTCCGTTCATTCCCCTGCCGAGACCCTCATTCCGTTCATTCCCCTGCCGAGACCCTCATTCCGTTCATTCCCCTGCCTAGACCCTCATTCCGTTCATTCCCCTGCCGAGGCCCTCATTCTGTTCATTCCCCTGCCGAGACCCTCATTCCGTTCATTCACCTGCCTAGACCCTCATTCTGTTCATTCCCCTGCCGAGACCCTCATTCAGTTCATTCACCTGCCGGGACCCTCATTGTGTTCAGTCCTCTGCCGAGACCCTCATTCCGTTCATTCCCCTCCTGTCCGATCTCACCCCTCATATCTGATCCCCCCCCTCCTGTCCGATCTCACCCCTAATATCCGATCCCCCCCTCCTCCTGTCCGATATCCCCCCTCATATCTGATCTCACCCCTCATATCTGATCCCCCCCCTCCTGTCCAATCTCACCCCTCATATCTGATCCCCCCCCTCCTGTCCGATCTCACCCCTCATATATGACCCCCCCCCCCTCCTGTCCGATCTCACCCCTCATATCTGATCTCCCCCCCCCTCCTGTCCGATCTCACCCCTCATATTTGATCCCCCCCCTCCTGTCCGATCTCACCCCTCATATCTGATCCCCCCCCTCCTGTCCGATCTCACCCCTCATATCTGATCCCCCCTCCTGTCCGATCTCACCCCTCATATCTGATCCCCTCCCTCCTGTCCGATCTCACCCCTCATATCTGACCCCCCCCCTCCTGTCCGATCTCACCCCTCATATCTGATCCCCCCCCTCCTGTCCGATCTCACCCCTCATATCTGATCTCCCCCCCCTCCTGTCCGATCTCACCCCTCATATCTGATCCCCCCCCCTCCTGTCCGATCTCACCCCTCATATCTGATCCCCCCCTCCTGTCCGATCTCACCCCTCATATCTGATCCCCCCCCTCCTGTCCGATCTCACCCCTCATATCTGATCCCCCCCCCTCCTGTCCGATCTTACCCCTCATATCTAATCCCCCCCCTCCTGTCCGATCTCACCCCTCATATCTGACCCCCCCCCCCTTCCTGTCCGATCTCACCCCTCATATCTGATCCCCCCCCTCCTGTCCGATCTCACCCCTCATATCTGATCTCCCCCCCTCCTGTCCGATCTCACCCCTCATATCTGACCCCCCCCCCTCCTGTCCGATCTCACCCCTCATATCTGACCCCCCCCCCTTCCTGTCCGATCTCACCCCTCATATCTGATCCCCCCCCTCCTGTCCGATCTCACCCCTCATATCTGATCTCCCCCCCCTCCTGTCCGATCTCACCCCTCATATCTGACCCCCCCCCCCCTCCTGTCCGATCTCACCCCTCATATCTGATCCCCCCCCTCCTGTCCGATCTCACCCCTCATATCTGATCCCCCCCCTCCTTTCCGATCTCACCCCTCATATCTGATCCCCCCCAGTCCGATCTCACCCCTCATATCTGACCCCCCCCTCCTGTCCGATCTCACCCCTCATATCTGATCCCCCCCTCCTATCTCACCCCTCATATCTGATCGCCCCCCCTCCTGTCCGATCTCACCCCTCATATCTGACCCCCCCATCTCCCCTCCTCCACCCTCACTGTGTCTTCTTCTCATTGCAGGTTGGGCGATGCAGGTCGCCTCCTTCATCTTCATCCGCAGGAAGTGGGAGGAGGACAGAAGCCATTTTGAATCCATGTTGGATTATTTCTGTGACATTAAAGAGCCACTCCAACTTCTCTTCTTCCCGGAGGGGACCGACCTGACCGGTGAGTGGACCTCCCTTCAGTGGGTGGAGCCGTGTGCCTCACCTGTCATACTGGGTCATGACATCATCGGAGGGGGAGGGGGAGGTTGCTTTAAATATGACAAATGAAGTTTGTTGCGCTCAGATATGGTGGAGTTCCCCTTTAAGGTGCACCGTTCCTTCAATAGACCTCAGGGAACCAATAAGAGAAGAGGATGGAGTCCCGGGAGATTTGTGAAGGAATCTTCTGCAGGAGAAGTTCTTTGGATGTGAGAGAAGTTCCTCCATCCTCCTCCTTCCCATTCCCCCCTCCCCCACCAACCTTCACCCCAAACAAATGCTCTCCCCTTCCCGCCCCCCTCCCTCCCCCCGCCAACCTTCACCCCAAACAAACGTTCTCCCCGCCCCCCTTCCCGCCCCCTCCCTCCCCCCGCCAACCTTCACCTCAAACAAACGTTCTCCCCACCCCCCTTCCCGCCCCTCCCTCCCCCCGCCAACCTTCACCCCAAACAAACGTTCTCCCCGCCACCCTTCCCGTCCCTCCCTCCCCCCCTGCCAACCTTCACCCCAAACAAACGTTCTCCCCGCCCCCCCTTCCCGCCCCCTCCCTCCCCCCCGCCAACCTTCCCCTCAAACAAACGTTCTCCCCGCCCCCCTTCCCGCCCCCTCCCTCCCCCCGCCAACCTTCACCCCAAACAAACGTTCTCCCCGCCCCCCTTCCCGCCCCCTCCCTCCCCCCCGCCAACCTTCACCTCAAACAAACGTTCTCCCCGCCCCCCCTTCCCGTCCCTCCCTCCCCCCCTGCCAACCTTCACCCCAAACAAACGTTCTCCCCGCCCCCTCTTCCCGCCCCCTCCCTCCCCCCCGCCAACCTTCACCTCAAACAAACGTTCTCCCCACCCCCCTTCCCGCCCCCTCCCTCCCCCCCGCCAACCTTCACCTCAAACAAACGTTCTCCCCGCCCCCCTTCCCGCCCCCTCCCTCCCCCCACCAACCTTCACCCCAAACAAACGTTCTCCCCACCCCCCTTCCCTCCCCCTCCCTGCTCCCCGCCAAACTTCACCTCAAACAAACGTTCTCCCCGCCCCCCTTCCCGCCCCCTCCCTCCCCCCCGCCAACCTTCACCTCAAACAAACGTTCTCCCCACCCCCCTTCCCGCCCCCTCCCTCCCCCCCGCCAACCTTCACCCCAAACAAACGTTCTCCCCACCCCCCTTCCCTCCCCCTCCCTGCTCCCCGCCAAACTTCACCTCAAACAAACGTTCTCCCCGCCCCCCTTCCCGCCCCCTCCCTCCCCCCCGCCAACCTTCACCCCAAACAAACGTTCTCCCCACCCCCCTTCCCGCCCCCTCCCTCCCCCCCGCCAACCTTCACCCCAAACAAACGTTCTCCCCACCCCCCTTCCCTCCCCCTCCCTGCTCCCCGCCAACCTTCACCCCAAACAAACGTTCTCCCCGCCCCCTTCCCGCCCCCTCCCTCCCCCCCGCCAACCTTCACCTCAAACAAACGTTCTCCCCACTGTTGGCGGTAATATTTGGCCTCCTCCATGTGGCTCCCCCTGACGGATCCCATCATTTTATGTAGGCAGATTATTCTCATCCCCCGATCACACAGAGCGCGGGGCGAGCAGACAAATCCGCACAGCCAGGAGTCGGGATCAGGAGATGTTCTCACGCTGCTACCCGTCTCCTGCAACCCATGGAAGATTAGTGTGCCCTTCAGACTCTTATGCTGGGGGGAGCGATGGGGATTGTGGAATGGAGCCCCCCCGCTCCTGTGCCCGCTGAAGAGTGGAAAAAAGGGATCCCCAATGCCGCACATCCAGGCATATAGTGTAGCGATGGAAGAGACCTCAGCCTGGACTCCTGCCAGGCCACGCGACCAACGCGTTTCTCCCCACCCCCACACAGTTTAATCGCGATTAAGCTCTGGGGGAGGAGCAAAGCATGTTGGAGACGTGGGCTGGCGGAAATCCAGGCTGAGGTTGTCTCTTTCATCACTGCACTAAATAGATGTGCAGCATTGGGGATCCCCTTTTTCTTCTCGTCTCCTGTCTCCTGCAGGTGGGAGAGACGTCACGTCAATGTGACATCATCGTATTATTAACTCTCCGCCCCCTGACTCCTCCTCCCTGAGACTAATTATCACTATTTACTAAAAGCAGATTATAGGAAGGTGTTGTGTTATGTATAGGAGACTGACACAGGGCACCCAGCGTCTACACTCTACCAACGGTCACCCTGTACTGGGATAAACATGACGGCTGCCAGTGTCTACACTCCACTGACCGAACCCCCATACTGTGATAAACATGGTGGGTGCCAGGGTCTACACTCTACCAACAGAACCCATGTACTGGGATAAACATGACAGCTTCCAGCCTTTCCACATTACCATCGGAACCCCTGTACTGGGATAAACATGGGGGTTTCCAGCATCTACACTCTACTAATGGAACCCCCGTACTGGGACAACATGGCAGTTTCCAGCATCTACACTCTACTAATGGAGCTCCTGTACTGGGACAACATGGCGGTTTCCAGCATCTACACTCTACCAACGGAACCCCCATACTGGGACAACATGGTGGTTTCCAGAGTCTACACTCTACTAATGGAACCCCCGTACTGGGGCAACATGGTGGTTTCCAGCATCTACACTCTACTAATGAAACCCCCATACTGGGAAAACATGGCGGTTTCCAGCATCTACACTCTACCAACGGAACCCCCATACTGGGACAACATGGTGGTTTCCAGAGTCTACACTCTACTAATGAAACCCCTGTACTGGGGCAACATGGTGGTTTCCAGCATCTACACTCTACTAATGAAACCCCCGTACTGGGACAACATGGTGGTTTCCAGCATCTACACTCTACTAATGAAACCCCTGTACTGGGGCAACATGGTGGTTTCCAGCATCTACACTCTACTAATGAAACCCCCATACTGGGAAAACATGGTGGTTTCCAGCATCTACACTCTACTAATGAAACCCCTGTACTGGGGCAACATGGTGGTTTCCACCATCTACACTCTACTAATGGAACCCCCGTACTGGGAAAACATGGTGGTTTCCAGCATCTACACTCTACTAATGAAACCCCTGTACTGGGGCAACATGGTGGTTTCCAGCATCTACACTCTACTAATGAAACCCCCGTACTGGGACAACATGGTGGTTTCCAGCATCTACACTCTACTAATGAAACCCCTGTACTGGGGCAACATGGTGGTTTCCAGCATCTACACTCTACTAATGAAACCCCCATACTGGGAAAACATGGTGGTTTCCAGCATCTACACTCTACTAATGAAACCCCTGTACTGGGGCAACATGGTGGTTTCCACCATCTACACTCTACTAATGGAACCCCCGTACTGGGAAAACATGGTGGTTTCCAGCATCTACACTCTACTAATGAAACCCCGGTACTGGGGCAACATGGTGGTTTCCAGCATCTACACTCTACTAATGAAACCCCTGTACTGGGACAACATGGTGGTTTCCAGCATCTACACTCTACTAATGAAACCCCTGTACTGGGACAACATGGTGGTTTCCAGCATCTACACTCTACTAATGAAACCCCTGTACTGGGACAACATGGTGGTTTCCAGCATCTACACTCTACTAATGAAACCCCCATACTGGGAAAACATGGTGGTTTCCAGCATCTACACTCTACTAATGAAACCCCGGTACTGGGGCAACATGGTGGTTTCCAGCATCTACACTCTACTAATGAAACCCCGGTACTGGGGCAACATGGTGGTTTCCAGCATCTACACTCTACTAATGAAACCCCCGTACTGGGGCAACATGGTGGTTTCCAGCATCTACACTCTACTAATGAAACCCCCGTACTGGGGCAACATGGTGGTTTCCAGCATCTACACTCTACTAATGAAACCCCGGTACTGGGGCAACATGGTGGTTTCCAGCATCTACACTACTAATGGAACCCCCGTACTGGGACAACATGGTGGTTTCCAGAGTCTACACTCTACCAACGGAACCCCCGTACTGGGATAAACCTGGTGGCTGCCAACGTCTACACTCTACCAATGGTCACCCTGTACTGGGATAAACATGGCGGCTATCGGAGTCTACACTGTACTAGCAGAACCCCCGTACTGGGATAAGCATGGCGGCTGCCAGCATCTACGCTCCACGAACGGAACCCCCATATTGGGATAAACATGGTGGCTGAAACAGACACCACAAGCTGCCGCTCCATCGCTTGTTGTAGAAGTGGAGGACGTAAGGATTCCCGTGATTCTCATCGCACCGGATTGTTTCAGAAGGACGCAGTACACAGACTGTTGGCAGACCGGCCATGGCCTTCTCTAAGTAGACTAGATTTGATGGCAATTGGACCCATATTCCAGATGGAAAGGGGAACATGTGATATGATCACCCTAACCTCACCCAGAGGGAGAAAATCGACTTCCATAAAGATCTACATGGAAGGTCTTCTTCATCGGGTGTGAGGAAAGATGTCCGAGTCCCAGGGAATGTTCTGTCACCCGTATCTTGGCTTTTCTTCAGTCTGGTCTATCGAGCGCTTGGCTGTGACCTCCCTTAAGGGACAGATTTCTGGCTTGTCTGTCCTTTTCCAGAAACCTTCTCGGTGTCACTCGGATTAGAGATCTCCTCATAGAAGACCTCTCATGGATAGTCGCCTTCCTCCTGCCCATTATGTCTTTTTGGAGTTTCTCGCAGCTGATGGCCATATCACTCAGGACAATCGTGGGGCCAAGACCTTCCCCTCTACCCAAGGTGGTCTCTCTCTCTTCCTTCCACTTCAATAAAGATATTGAGCTTCCCTTTGTCTTCTAGACTATCCGGCTTCTATTCGCCAGTCCCTTATTGTCCTCCCTTCAGGTGCCTCCCGCTCCACATTGCCAGGCGGATGACACCGCTCATTCCTAGGGCTTCCCCTTCCCCCTTTTCGGAGCTCCGGCCAGCAGATCTCTTGGGCTTTTCAGCCTCTGCTTCCCAGATTTGCGGCCCGCGGTCCGCTCTTCACACGTTTTTCTATCTGGTAGATCTCAGACCTCGGCTGACACCAGATTCATCCACAAGTTGTTCGCTGTCTGAGTGTCCGGCCCTCAGTTTAGTGTTCGAGGAATTCCCCCCCCCCCCCCCCCCCTTTTTTTTTTTGGAGGAAAAAAAAAATAGTTGCAAAATGTTGCCAAAAGAAAGACGAGTTCTTCCCAAATAACAAAGTAACGGGTTGATTGTTTATCTTACGAAAAGCCAATTATATCGCCACATGAAGCGGTCCGTACGGGAAATGTCCATGAAGTGTGAGAGATGATGTCATAATTGCATTTCTTTAAGGAAGAATCCCTCTATTCACTCTTTTTATCCTTTATTACAGGGGGTCTCAAACTGGAGGCCCCCCAGCTGTTGCAAAACTACAACTCCCATGAGGCATTGCAAGGCTGACAGTTACAAGCATGATTCCCACAGCCAGAGGCATGATGGGACTTGTAGTTTTGCAACAGCTGGAGGGCCGCCAGTTTGAGACACCTGCTTTATTACATCTCAGTGCTGCTAATTTACTGCAGCCTCTTTTTAGCCACTTCCAGTCTCGACATGCTTCAGCAATGGCTGCCTGGCATTTCTCAGGTTGGATTTCCTGATGGTGACACCAGTGTAATGTTCCTTGAAGCGGCTGCTTATAGCCTCCATCAGAAGCCCGTGTGACAGGCTGGAGCAGAATTAGAAGGCAGAGAGGTGTTGTCACCTTTTATAACAGGAAGTGCCTGAACAAGACCAGCCCTGCCGTCTGTCAGAACGCCCGTAGAGTGGCTGCTTTTTATTGGATCCAGGCACTGATCAGCTGACTTTTCAATTGAAAGATATCAGCCAGGAGAGGAGCAAGACGGCCGCTCACTGATCACATTTCATCGGGAAGCGACCAGAATGTGTGCAGTGTATGGCCAGCCCGAGTGAGGACTGTCGGAGCAAGATCTCTGCCCTGGAGGTTCTGTAATTGGTCCTCACCATTAATCTTCCAAGATTCTTCTTCTCCTGATTGGTTATCAAAGGGAAGATCTGTCATCTTCTTGGGAATGTCTAGAGATGGGAACTGTGCCTGAGTACCACCCTGAAAATCTACCTTTCTACAATTCCTCCTAATAAATATCAGTGCACTTCCTGTGCCTAGGCACTCCTTTTATCGGTGCACTTCCTGTGTCTGGGCACTCCTTATATCGGTGCACTTCCTGTGCCTAGGCACTCCATATATCGGTGCACTTCCTGTGCCTAGGCACTCCTTATATCGGTGCACTTCCTGTGTCTGGGCACTCCTTATATCGGTGCACTTCCTGTGTCTGGGCACTCCTTATATCGGTGCACTTCCTGTGCCTAGGCACTCCTTATATCGGTGCACTTCCCGTTCCTGGACCCGTCTTATATCAGTGCACTTTCTGATCGGAGCTGTATATCTGCAGTGTGAGAGTATCTAAGGCACTGCTGCCCCTGACTGCTAGTCTCCCCAGATTTGGTGATGTCACTGCTGTGTTGATCATGGTTCCCCTTGCTGGAAGGGGAGCTGTGCTTGAGGATCTGCAGTGCAAGAATCTCCCTGCTTCATCTATTCTGTGTATCTGTGCTTTCTCCTCCTCTCCTTCTGCTTCATTTCCCCGCTGGTTATTATGGTTAGTCAGCAATAGGGGAAATATAAGCTTCAGGGAGACCAGACAATGCTGGTGACTGGTCTTTTTTGGGCTGCTTGTCTTTTTTGGGCACAGCTTCCACAGTACAGGTCTTCTTTCATTTGTTTGACATTTTGAAGGGGTAATTTGAAGACCCCAAGGTGGGTTGGAGCACCATAAACCATGAAAGGAACGGGAACATATCTCGAAGCAATGGCCTGACCCCCTACACCTTCCATACGAAGTACTGACTCCTCAGTCTGCCAGATATCCAGCCCCCCTGAGAATTTCCATACGGTGTGTTGGCCCATCACTGACAGATCCCTGCCCCCCCCCCCTCATACCTTCCATATGATGAACTGACCCTTCACCCAGACAGATCTAATTCTGCTCCTCGGACATTTCTATCCATATTTTCCACTTTCTATTTTAGGACATTTTTGGGTCCTCGGACACATCTGTTCACAATCTCTCCCGCCGTTGTCTTCTGAATGGAATGGTTCATCGCTGCTGGGATCGGGTTTATGGGTTAGAAACGACTCGTCTTGTATTTTTATCTCCCACTTCAAACGCTGCGACTTTTCAAAGATCGGTAAACGGTATTTGTATCTCTTTCCATCTCTGAAGTCCCTCCAAAACAAAGTCTGCCAAGATGAAATGTGTGTTTGTTTAAGGCTACTGCTGGGATCCCCAGAGGGGAGGAACGCGGGGCGAACGTCAACCAGCTGCCAATTGGCTCCAACTCAGAAAATAAAAAAATGTTACTGGTCGTGTTCAAATGAAAGTCACTCATTTATTAAAGGGCCCCTCTGAACAGAATATGGACTGATACCATTTCATCCCAGGTAGTCCCACTCAGGAACATGGACTACCTGCAGAGTCCCTCTCATTTGTCTCCTGCTGATCTGCCCTGAGAGGTCAGTCCTGCAACTGGCAGGAACCAACCTTCTCTGAATGACCGGAATCTGAGCCGGCAGGAGGACGATGGTCCAGTCTTCCCAGGTTCCAGAGCCAGTAGAAAGAGGAGGGTCCACTGTTCCCAGATCTAGAGCCAGCAGAAAGATAAAGGTTTCAGTGTTCCCAGGTCCAGAGCCAGCAGAAAGATGAGGTTCCAGTGTTCCCAGGTCCAGAGCCAGCAGAAAGATGAGGTTCCAGTGTTCCCAGGTCCAGAGCCAGCAGAAGGACAGGGTTCCAGTGGTCCCAGAGCCAGCAGAAAGATGGTGTTCCAGTGTTCCCGGGTGAAGAGCCAGCAGAAAGATGGGGGGGTTCTTGGTTCCAGAGCCAGCAGAAAGACAAAGTTCCAGTGTTCCCAGGTCTCAGAACCAGCAGAAAGATGAAGTCCCCATGTTCACAGGTCCCAGAGCCAGCCACCCCCCCCCCCCTCAGTCAGACCTAAAGCTCTGCAATCGGCTCAGGTCATTAGCTGTTTGCAGAGTTATAGGTCTGACTTGGCAGAGGGCATGTTGGACCTCTGCAGAGAGTCCACTAATTCCACGCGGAGCATGCTATCAGGGGACTGGGTTTTCTACTCTGGCTGCTTCCTGAAGAAACGCTACTATCTAAGACAGGGATATGCAATTAGCGGACCTCCAGCTGTTGCAAAACTACAAGTCCCATCATGCCTCTGCCTCTGGGTGGCATGCTCATGGCTGTCAGTCTTGCTATGCCTCATGGGACTTGTAGTTCTGCAACAGCTGGAGGTCCGCTAATTGCATATCCCTGATCTAAGACATTGCCCCCTTTTGGATTGGATACATCTGGAATGTATTCAGCTCAATTAAATTGAAGTCAGTTGGGCTCGGCATCTGGTAGACTTTATTGGTGGCCCCACTAGCTGTACATAGTTGCCTTACCTTCACTGCCCCCCACCCCCACCCCCCTGCTACTCCCTAAACCCTGTAAGGTTATCCCCAGCAAGAGTCATGTGATCTCCTGTACCTGGGTGTCCTCATCACTTCCATATGCTATTGCAGTGTATGAGGTCCTTCTTGTTGAGCCTTTTAAGTCTTTAAAAGGACACCATCACCTTCTCTATTTATGTAGAGCCCGTGGCTGGGTAAGTACCCGTGCCATTGAGGGGGTGAGACCTATGTGCAAAAATGAATGATCAAAGTGACAGGGTCCCTTTAAATTAGTATCTAAACTCACAATCCTGCGGGTGCCCAGCATACTAATATAGGGGGAGGGTCCACCAGAAGGACCGGTACAAGGCCCAGGAGGGGACAGGGAAGGAATCGGCTTAGGTATGTAGAAGGATCAGACGCAATATAACAGCCGGTAACTGTCAGGGCTGGCAGACAGCCCAATATTACAATAACGGGAATGGGTGTGTACCCGCAGATGATTATCCATGTTGTAGATCTTATCTTCATTCACACGTGTCGTAACCAACCCAGGGGGATGAAATCTCATATCTGAGGATCTCTTTCTTGTTAGTCTTGGGTGGAGTTCTCCATTGAAGGATATGTAAAGACTAATATGGAACACTCATTGCTTACAAACCTCATCGTGACAAGACTTGCCTTAATACATCTAGCAAAGGAAGTCTTCAGATACCATTTTAGTAATGGTCATCCAAGGTTGATGGACTGGGCTTTGTGAGGGGCACTATCAGTGTCTACTGGGACTCCAGAATGAGTCTGGATGTCTTGGCAGCCCTTGTCAGCACTGTAAACCATTGATGCAAGGTGACAACACGTTAGCAAATTAAAGGCAGCTGTCACGGTCAGGCTCAGACTTGGAGACCAGTAGCTACAGCAGTAGAGGGACTCCCAATGACCAGCTGGATAAGTACACAAACAGGTCACCCTGGTGCATGACACGGGCTCAGCCAAGGTGCGGAGTGTAAGTACTAACCGGTATTCACCAGAACTCCTGATACGGTGCATGGGTTTTGCTGTGTGTTTGGTACCAGGTCACAGTTCTTAGGATCGCCCCACCAGGAGGTGAGCAAGCCAGGGTCCAGTAGCAGATATAGCAGGTAGGGATCAAACAGAAGCGTAGTCCGTAAACAAGCAAAAGGTCGGTAACAAGTGGTTGCATGTAAGGATCAAGCACAAGCATAGTTGAGGAACAAGCCAAAGGTCGGTAACAAGTGGTAGTGGTGATAGGGACAGCTGCGCAAAGGAGAAAAATATCAGCTGGAGGGAGCAGAACAATCTGTCAAACAGGAAGTGTAGAGACATGGCCTAAATCAAGAAGTTCATGGGAGGAGCAAAGAGTTCAAGGTTCACCCGAAAAAAGAGACAAGACAATAAAGTCCAAAGGGTCAGTCAGGGAGCTGTCCGGCATCTCAGGTGGCACAGCAAGAAGAGCCACTGCCGGAACGCAGCGGGGGTTGTGAGTTCAGATCCCGGTTCTGACAGCAGCTTGCAGTTACCTTTAAACAAGAAGCAATGTCTGAACCGAACTGGACTAGATGGAGGGTTCTCTGATTCAGTTGTTTCTATACTTTGAAAAGATAGGAAGGCTTCTTCGAGGAAGATTTAGCACAGGACTTGGAAATCTTATACTACCTGCGGTGATGCCGGGTGTTTTCATCTTCGCAGGTTTGTTGTCGGCCGATCTTGGCTTTTCTCCAAATGGTGGTGGATCTGTGACTGGCCTTGGGTATGATCAATGGTCAGATGTCATCCTTGGTAGTCATTTCTTGGAGGACAGTTTCTTCTCATTCCTTGGTGTGTGCCTTGGTACAGGGTGTCCAGTGAATTGCTCCTCCAGTCAGACCGCCGCTGACTCTGCGGGATGTCAGTTTGGTTCATTCTGTTTTACAGAAATATTTGAGCCCATTTGGGACCTTCCTTGGTTCTTTTGATGGATGTTTCTAGTTGCCGTACTTTGGCTAGTGGGATTTGGGAACTGGCAGTCCTTTGCTGGAAGGGATCATTCCTGGTTCTCCAATGTGACAAGCTGGTTATTGGCCTTTTTTGCCTTCCATCTCAGCCTAGATATTAGATTGCCTTCCCTTAGTCCTCAGCCTCAGTCGGGGGACAAGGCTCTATACACATCTCATGTTCTTCATACCATTAGGAGTTACCAGAAGTCATATGTCACAATTTAGTGTTTCGATTCCCCGTGTGCCCTCTGGGGCCCAAAAGGAGGGTCCTTTGGCTTTAAAATCTACTATTTCCCTTTTGGATTTATGAAGCTTAGAGTTTAAAAGAGAAGGTTCCACCTTTTTTGGTGAGGGCTCATTCTACCAGGGGTGTAGGTGCCTCCTGGGCCACCCGTCATCAGACTTTTACAAAACATTATCAGGTGAATGTTAGAGCCACTGAGGAGGCCACCTTTGGTCGCATTATTCTGCAGTCTGCTGCGTGAGGTTCTTTCTTGTTTCTGTTATTTTAGGCCCTGTTGGCTTGTTGCCCTTCCACCATGTTCAGTGCTTTGTGACATCCATGATAGTAAGGATTAATAACGCTGCTCCCGTAATGTACGCTAAAGGGATGGAGGATTTGTTGTAAGGACGAAGGACATGGAGATCCCTCCTCCCTGTGGTGTGGTTTATGGCTTGCTACAAACCTGAAGTCCTGCCTACTGGGGAGGGGTTATGTCTAAGAGGGGATTCCCTTTAGTTTTGCCAGTGTCCAATCACCTGTAGGTGGCCGCATAACCCTATTGTCGTAGATATGAAGATGCTTCGTGTTCTGGTATGTACTCCAGGAATTGGATTTTACAGGTAAAAAAAAAATTCCCATTTTTTAACGCTGCACCCTCTTTCTTCTCACATAGGAAGTCAGTGTGCTGCTGGTATCCAATGCTGGCTTCCTATTGGCAGTTCAGCTGCCGCTCTGAACCTTCTGTTACTCCTGGACAGGGATCAGGCCTATACGCTGTACTCGTGTTCACGATAGCACCGCCATATACCAGAGTACAGCAGTGCACGGCCATTCGGGTCAGTGGCAAGCCGTGGGCTGCCCAGGTGCAGGAAATACGCAGGCACCTATGCTGAACAGGCTCAGCCGGCCCATGCGTAAGAACCCTTGAAGTTTTACATGGACAAAGCAGAGGTTCACATTAAAGTAAGCCTGCCGTGAAAGATCAGAGGTCGCCATTGCTGATCTGCCCTTTGAAGACGCTGGTTGCTTGGCTGTCATGCCGAAGCATTGGCTCAGTTACTTTGAGAGTCATTGAGTCCTAACTTTTTATTTGCTGCATGCTTCTTCTGGGTCTGTGCCAGGCAACTAGCATTATCAGAAGAGGACCGGCATGGCAGCCCTGTCCTCTGTACAGGAATGTGATTGGTAGGATGTGCTCTGGTTGGTCAGTGATGATGCACAGTGTGTTCTCGTTATGGCGATCGCTCACTGCATCGTTTTGTGGACTCCTCGTTCAGTTCAGCTCCTTGCTGGTCGCCATTTGTGGGTTTAGTCGTTTTTGGATAATTGAGCTTCTTCCTAGAAATGAAGAGCGGTAAATCCATTAACTCCCAGCCAAAGCTCTGAATGATCCGCACTTATCTCTTCAGAGGAGAGTTATTCTGAGCAGAATGGATTTTTCTGGAAAAGAACCCTGTGTACCGATACAAGCACGGCTCCTACCTCAGTGACAGCGCTTCACCATGACCAGAATTACAATTATCAGACATGTGAGGAGAGGAGACAGCGCTCACTGGAAGGACCAGACATGTGAGGAGAGAGCGCTCACTGAAAGGACCAGACATGTGAAGAGAGGAGAGAGCGCTCACTGGAAGGACCAGACGTGAGGAAAGGGGAGAGCGCTCATTGGAAGGATCAGACATGTGAGGAGAGGAGAGTGCTCATTGGAAGGATCAGACATGAGGAGAGGAGAGAGCGATCACTGGAAGGACCAGACATGAGGAGAGAGAGAGCTCACTGGAAGGACCAGCCATGTGAGAAGAGGAGAGAGTGCTCCCTGGAAGGACCAGACATGAGGGGAGAGAGCGCTCACTGGAAGGACCAGACATGAGAGGAGAGAGCGCTCACTGGAAGGACCAGACATGAGGGGAGAGAGCGCTCACTGGAAGGACCAGACATGTGAAGAGAGGAGAGAGCACTCACTGGAATGATCAGACATGAGGAGAGAGAGCTCACTGGAAGGACCAGCCATGTGAGGAGAGGAGAGGAGAGAGCGCTCACTGGAAGGACCAGACATGTGAGGAGAGGAGAAAGAGAGCTCAGTGAAAGGACCAGACATGTGAGGAGAGGAGAGCGTTCACTGGAAGGATCAGACGTGAGGAGAGGAGAGAGCACTCAATGGAAGGATCAGACATGAGAGGAGAGAGCGGTCACTGGAAGGATCAGTCTTGAGAGGAGAGGAGAGAGCGCTCACTGGAAGGATCAGCTTTGTGAGGAGAGGAGAGCGCTCACTGGAAGGATCGGAGAGGAGAGAGAGCACTCACTGGAAGGAGAGGAGAGAGAGAGCTCACTGGAAGGATCAGACCTGTGAGGAAAGTAGAGAGCACTCCATGCAGGTAAAGCAGTGATGGGAATCAGGCTTGTGTCTCAGATAGGTAGGGGTCTCATTTATCTATCGTGCAGCCCAGTCCGCAGCTCTTCCAATGATCTAGTGGTGGTAGACCGGCCTCTCTGGTCTCCAGTGATGATCTAGTCATGATAGACTGGCCTCTCTGGTCTCCGGTGATCTAGTTGTAGACTGGCCTCTCTTGTCTCTGGTCTCCTGTGACGATCTAGTTGTGATAGATGGGCTTCTCTGGTCTCCAATGATGATCTAGTTTTGGTAGATGGGCCTCTCTGGTGATGATCTAGTCGTGGTAGACTCTGGTCTCCTGTGATGATCTAGTTGTGGTAGATGGGCCTCTCTGGTGTCCAGTAATGATCTAGTGGTGGTAGACGGGCCTCTCTGGTCTTTAATGATGATCTAGTCGTGGTAGACGGGCCTCTCTGGTGTCCAGTAATGATCTAGTCGTGGTAGACGGGCCTCTCTGGTCTCCAGTGATGATCTAGTTGTGGTAGACGGGCCTCTCTGGTGTCCAGTAATGATCTAGTCGTGGTAGACGGGCCTCTCTGGTCTTTAATGATGATCTAGTCGTGGTAGACGGGCCTCTCTGGTCTCCAGTAATGATCTAGTCGTGGTAGACGGGCCTCTCTGGTGTCCAGGGATGATCTAGTCCTGGTAGACGGGCCTCTCTGGTGTCCAGTAATGATCTAGTCCTGGTAGACGGGCCTCTCTGGTCTCCAGTGATGATCTAGTCGTGGTAGACCGGCCTCTCTGGTCTCCAGTGATGATCTAGTCGTGATAGACTGGCCTCTCTGGTCTCCGGTGATCTAGTTGTAGACTGGCCTCTCTTGTCTCTGGTCTCCTGTGACGATCTAGTTGTGATAGATGGGCTTCTCTGGTCTCCAATGATGATCTAGTTTTGGTAGATGGGCCTCTCTGGTGATGATCTAGTCGTGGTAGACTCTGGTCTCCTGTGATGATCTAGTTGTGGTAGATGGGCCTCTCTGGTGTCCAGTAATGATCTAGTCGTGGTAGACGGGCCTCTCTGGTCTCCAGTGATGATCTAGTTGTGGTAGACGGGCCTCTCTGGTGTCCAGTAATGATCTAGTGGTGGTAGACGGGCCTCTCTGGTCTCCAGTGATGATCTAGTCGTGGTAGACGGGCCTCTCTGGTGTCCAGTGATGATCTAGTCCTGGTAGACGGGCCTCTCTGGTCTCCAGTGATGATCTAGTCGTGGTAGACCGGCCTCTCTGGTCTCCAGTGATGATCTAGTCGTGGTAGACGGGCCTCTCTGGTCTCCAGTAATGATCTAGTCGTGGTAGACGGGCCTCTCTGGTCTCCAGGGATGATCTAGCCGTGGTAGACGGGCCTCTCTGGTGTCCAGTAATGATCTAGTCCTGGTAGACGGGCCTCTCTGGTCTCCAGTGATGATCTAGTCGTGGTAGACCGGCCTCTCTGGTCTCCAGTGATGATCTAGTCGTGGTAGACGGGCCTCTCTGGTCTCCAGTAATGATCTAGTCGTGGTAGACGGGCCTCTCTGGTCTCCAGTAATGATCTAGTCCTGGTAGACGGGCCTCTCTGGTCTCCAGTGATGATCTAGTCGTGGTAGACCGGCCTCTCTGGTCTCCAGTGATCTAGTCATGGTAGACGGGCCTCTCTGGTCTCCAGTAATGATCTAGTCGTGGTAGACGGGCCTCTCTGGTCTCCAGTGATGATCTAGTCGTGGTAGACCGGCCTCTCTGGTCTCCAGTGATGATCTAGTCGTGGTAGACGGGCCTCTCTGGTGTCCAGTAATGATCTAGTCCTGGTAGACGGGCCTCTCTGGTCTCCAGTGATGATCTAGTCGTGGTAGACCGGACTCTCTGGTCTCCGGTGATGGTCTAGTGGTGGTAGACGGGCCTCTCTGGTCTCCGGTGATGATCTAGTCGTGGTAGACAGGCCTCTCTGGTCTCCGGTGATGATCTAGTGGTGGTAGACGGGCCTCTCTGGTCTCCGGTGATGATCTAGTGGTGGTAGACGGGCCTCTCTGGTCTCCGGTGATGATCTAGTGGTGGTAGACGGGCCTCTCTGGTCTCCAGTAATGATCTAGTCGTGGTAGACGGGCCTCTCTGGTGTCCAGGGATGATCTAGTCCTGGTAGACGGGCCTCTCTGGTGTCCAGTAATGATCTAGTCCTGGTAGACGGGCCTCTCTGGTCTCCAGTGATGATCTGGTCCTGGTAGACGGGCCTCTCTGGTGTCCAGTAATGATCTAGTCCTGGTAGACGGGCCTCTCTGGTCTCCAGTGATGATCTAGTGGTGGTAGACGGGCCTCTCTGGTCTCCAGGGATGATCTAGTCGTGGTAGACGGGCCTCTCTGGTGTCCAGTAATGATCTAGTCCTGGTAGACGGGCCTCTCTGGTCTCCAGTGATGATCTAGTGGTGGTAGACGGGCCTCTCTGGTATCCAGTGATGTTCTAGTCGTGGTAGAAGGGCCTCTCTGGTCTCCAGTGATGTTCTAGTCGTGGTAGACGGGCCTCTGGTCTGCAGTGATGATCTAGTCGTGGTAGACGGGCCTCTGGTCTGCAGTGATGTTCTAGTGGTGGTAGACGGGCCTCTCTGGTCTCCAGTGATGATCTAGTCATGGTAGACGGGCCTCTCTGGTCTCCAGTGATGTTCTAGTCGTGGTAGACGGGCCTCTCTGGTCTCCAGTAATGATCTAGTGGTGGTAGACGGGCCTCTCTGGTCTCCAGTGAGGATCTAGTCATGGTAGACGGGCCTCTCTGGTCTCCAGTGATGTTCTAGTTGTGGTAGACGGGCCTCTCTGGTCTGCAGTGATGATCTAGTGGTGGTAGATGGGCCTCTCTGGTCTCCAGTGATGATCTAGTCATGGTAGACGGGCCTCTCTGGTCTCCAGTGATGATCTAGTCATGGTAGACGGGCCCCTCTGGTCTCCAGTGATGTTCTTGTCGTGGTAGACGGGCCTCTCTGGTCTGCAGTGATGATCTAGTGGTGGTAGACGGGCCTCTCTGGTCTCCAGTGATGATCTAGTCGTGGTAGACGGGCCTCTCTGGTCTCCAGTGATGTTCTAGTCGTGGTAGACGGGCCTCTCTGGTGTCCAGGGATGATCTAGTCCTGGTAGACGGGCCTCTCTGGTGTCCAGTAATGATCTAGTCCTGGTAGACGGGCCTCTCTGGTCTCCAGTGATGATCTGGTCCTTGTAGACGGGCCTCTCTGGTGTCCAGTAATGATCTAGTCCTGGTAGACGGGCCTCTCTGGTCTCCAGTGATGATCTAGTGGTGGTAGACGGGCCTCTCTGGTCTCCAGTGATGATCTAGTGGTGGTAGACGGGCCTCTCTGGTCTCCAGTAATGATCTAGTCCTGGTAGACGGGCCTCTCTGGTCTCCAGTGATGATCTAGTGGTGGTAGACGGGCCTCTCTGGTCTCCAGGGATGATCTAGTCGTGGTAGACGGGCCTCTCTGGTGTCCAGTAATGATCTAGTCCTGGTAGACGGGCCTCTCTGGTCTCCAGTGATGATCTAGTGGTGGTAGACGGGCCTCTCTGGTCTCCAGTGATG
The DNA here is from genome assembly GCF_037356315.1 of Lithobates pipiens. NCBI lineage: Eukaryota > Metazoa > Chordata > Amphibia > Anura > Ranidae > Lithobates > Lithobates pipiens. The sequence continues at coordinate 1,104,283 of NW_027507758.1, forward strand.
TTCTAGTCGTGGTAGACGGGCCTCTCTGGTCTCCATTGATGTTCTAGTCGTGGTAGACGGGCCTCTGGTCTGCAGTGATGATCTAGTCGTGGTAGACGGGCCTCTGGTCTGCAGTGATGTTCTAGTGGTGGTAGACGGGCCTCTCTGGTCTCCAGTGATGATCTAGTCATGGTAGACGGGCCTCTCTGGTCTCCAGTGATGTTCTAGTCGTGGTAGACGGGCCTCTCTGGTCTCCAGTAATGATCTAGTGGTGGTAGACGGGCCTCTCTGGTCTCCAGTGATGTTCTAGTTGTGGTAGACGGGCCTCTCTGGTCTGCAGTGATGATCTAGTGGTGGTAGACGGGCCTCTCTGGTCTCCAGTGATGATCTAGTCATGGTAGACGGGCCTCTCTGGTCTCCAGTGATGTTCTAGTTGTGGTAGACGGGCCTCTCTGGTCTGCAGTGATGATCTAGTGGTGGTAGACGGGCCTCTCTGGTCTCCAGTGATGATCTAGTCATGGTAGACGGGCCTCTCTGGTCTCCAGTGATGATCTAGTCATGGTAGACGGGCCTCTCTGGTCTCCAGTGATGTTCTAGTCGTGGTAGACGGGCCTCTCTGGTCTGCAGTGATGATCTAGTGGTGGTAGACGGGCCTCTCTGGTCTCCAGTGATGATCTAGTCGTGGTAGACGGGCCTCTCTGGTCTCCAGTGATGATCTAGTGGTGGTAGACGGGCCTCTCTGGTCTCCAGTGATGTTCTAGTCGTGGTAGATGGGCCTCTCTGGTCTCCAGTGATGATCTAGTGGTGGTAGACGGGCCTCTCTGGTCTCCAGTGATGTTCTAGTCATGGTAGACGGGCCTCTCTGGTCTCCAGTGATGTTCTAGTCATGGTAGACGGGCCTCTCTGGTCTGCAGTGATGATCTAGTTGTGGTAGACGGGCCTCTCTGGTCTGCAGTGATGATCTAGTGGTGGTAGACGGGCCTCTCTGGTCTCCAGTGATGATCTAGTGGTGGTAGACGGGCCTCTCTGGTCTGCAGTGATGATCTAGTGGTGGTAGACGGGCCTCTCTGGTCTCCAGTGATGATCTAGTGGTGGTAGGCGGGCCTCTCTGGTCTCCAGTGATGTTCTAGTCGTGGTAGATGGGCCTCTCTGGTCTCCAGTGATGATCTAGTGGTGGTAGACGGGCCTCTCTGGTCTCCAGTGATGATCTAGTGGTGGTAGACGGGCCTCTCTGGTCTCCAGTGATGATCTAGTGGTGGTAGACGGGCCTCTCTGGTCTCCAGTGATGATCTAGTGGTGGTAGGCGGGCCTCTCTGGTCTGCAGTGATGATCTAGTGGTGGTAGACGGGCCTCTCTGGTCTCCAGTGATGATCTAGTCGTGGTAGACGGGCCTCTCTGGTCTCCAGTGATGATCTAGTGGTGGTAGACGGGCCTCTCTGGTCTGCAGTGATGATCTAGTGGTGGTAGACGGGCCCCTCTGGTCTCCAGTGATGATCTAGTGGTGGTAGACGGGCCCCTCTGGTCTCCAGTGATGATCTAGTGGTGGTAGACGGGCCTCTCTGGTCTCCAGTGATGATCTAGTGGTGGTAGACGGGCCTCTCTGGTCTCCAGTGATGATCTAGTGGTGGTAGACGGGCCTCTCTGGTCTCCAGTGATGATCTAGTGGTGGTAGATGGGCCTCTCTGGTCTCCAGTGATGATCTAGTGGTGGTAGACGGGCCTCTCTGGTCTCCAGTGATGTTCTAGTGGTGGTAGACGGGCCTCTCTGGTCTCCAGTGATGATCTAGTGGTGGTAGACGGGCCTCTCTGGTCTCCAGTGATGATCTAGTGGTGGTAGACGGGCCTCTCTGGTCTCCAGTGATGTTCTAGTCGTGGTAGATGGGCCTCTCTGGTCTCCAGTGATGATCTAGTGGTGGTAGACGGGCCTCTCTGGTCTCCAGTGATGATCTAGTGGTGGTAGACCGGCCTCTCTGGTCTGCAGTGATGATCTAGTCGTGGTAGACGGGCCTCTCTTGTCTCCGGTGTGCAGGGAGGATGTGTTATGTAAACCTTGGAGGAGGATTTGATTAAAATTGAGGCTTTGTAACGAGTCATTGAATGTATCCCGCTGTCTGATTACAGAGATCATCATACGGTACTTGTTCTCTGAGCGGGGGATGGGTGCGTTTATTGAGATTCGGAGGCAGATAAACACTGGAGAGGAATATAAATGTTATACAGAGTCAGAGGAGCAACAAGGTGTTTAAAGGGGAACACCGTATGAAAACTTCATTGAAATTCTTCAGTCCTGCCTGAATTTTAGAGCCACCCTGTGCCGTCTCGATGAGTCCTCCTAGTTCTTCTCATGAACTACAGAACAACTCTCCCCAATATTGTGCGGGGGGGGGGGGATTCAGTCATTTAACAGAAGCCAGCTGAGCAGGGCTGACACCATTTTGTGCCCGGCGTGGTCAGTCTGGAGAAGGGGGTGAGGAGGTCATGTTCTGTGCTTGTCCATCCAGTGATGAGGAATCCTCTTTATAGAGAGACGGACATTCATAACCTCCCCCCTCCCCCCCCAGAGCCGTCATTGGGATGATAGGAAGATGTCTGGATCGCAGGCCATTTCCTCTTTTATTACTTCGTTATGATGGTGGAGAGATTACTGAAATCCCGCGTCTAGACGCCGCTTCCCGCTTGTTATTTATAGATCTTCAGCTCAAAGAGTTTGTAGTTCTATTTTGAACACCGAGACTGGCACAGGCTCATTAAAGAGACACTGACCCCCTATATTCTTCAATACCCGCCACTTCCTGGTATGGAGGATCATGTGACCTCTTCCCCTGTCACTGCAGCCAATTACTAGAGGTAAGCAATGTCATGTGACACCACCACACCCCCCTGGTCACCGGCACTGGTCATTTAAATGCAGCAGAGGAGTATAACTGGGTCGGGGTGGTGGGATCAAAGCGACAATGTCTCCTTAGAGAGGACCTGAGCTGGGCAAGCTGCACTCAGTGATGAGCAGTATTGTCTGTAATCTCCCTGCAGCAGAGGACAGAGGACCGGTCACCAGTATTGTCTGTGATCTCCCTGCAGCAGAGGACCGGTCACCAGTATTGTCTGTGATCTCCCCGCAGCAGAGGACAGAGGACCAGTCACCAGTATTGTCTGTGATCTCCCTGCAGCAGAGGACAGAGGACCGGTCACCAGTATTGTCTGTGATCTCCCTGCAGCAGAGGACAGAGGGCCGGTCACCGGTATTGTCTGTGATCTCCCTGCAGCAGAGGACCGGTCACCAGTATTGTCTGTGATCTCCCCGCAGCAGAGGACAGAGGACCGGTCACCAGTATTGTCTGTGATCTCCCCGCAGCAGAGGACAGAGGACCAGTCACCAGTATTGTCTGTGATCTCCCTGCAGCAGAGGACAGAGGACCGGTCACCGGTATTGTCTGTGATCTCCCTGCAGCAGAGGGCAGAGGACCGGTCACCAGTATTGTCTGTGATCTCCCCGCAGCAGAGGACAGAGGACCGGTCACCAGTATTGTCTGTGATCTCCCCGCAGCAGAGGACAGAGGACCGGTCACCAGTATTGTCTGCGGTCTCCCTGCAGCAGAGGACAGAGGACCGGTCACCAGTATTGTCTGTGATCTCCCTGCAGCAGAGGGCAGAGGACCGGTCACCAGTATTGTCTGTGATCTCCCCGCAGCAGAGGACCGGTCACCAGTATTGTCTGTGATCTCCCTGCAGCAGAGGGCCGGTCATCAGTATTGTCTGTGATCTCCCTGCAGCAGAGGACAGAGGACCGGTCACCAGTATTGTCTGTGATCTCCCTGCAGCAGAGGACAGAGGACCGGTCACCAGTAATGTCTGTGATCTCCCTGCAGCAGAGGACAGAGGACCAGTCACCAGTATTGTCTGTGATCTCCCTGCAGCAGAGGACAGAGGACCGGTCAAAGGTCTTCACTGTTTGAGTTAATGTCCCTTTTAAATTGCACCTGTCTTGAAACAATTAGCGTCAGTCAGTAGAAACAGAGCTGTATAAATCTCAGAACTGGATGGTCAGGAATGTAAATTGTCAGGTGAACCATCTCTGGTGTTTTGTAGTTTTGCCTGGAGTTCTGCTTTAGCTGTGAGAACACGTCATTGATTGGAGTGGGTAGGCGGGGCTTGTGGTGTCATTAGAATAAAGCCGACTCTTCCTTTATTAGGAGTGAGGTGTGATGTCTCCTGGGGGATTTTTTTCCATCATTCTTTCCAGAGATAATTTTTCTCACCTGCCTGGAAATAATTGATGATGGAAAGTTCCGGAGCTCCGGACCTACCTTCTCCTCATAATCCACCTGTGACCTCCAGAGTCGTGATTCACTCCGCAGAGCCGTTCCACCATCCCGAGGAACCCTTCATTGGTGGTCAGAGATCTCCCATACAAGTCAATGTGATTCACTCCACAGAGCCGTTCCACCGTCCCGAGGAACCCTTCATTGGTGGTCAGAGATCTCCCATACAAGTCAATGTGATTCACTCCACAGAGCCGTTCCACCGTCCCGAGGAACCCTTCATTGGTGGTCAGAGATCTCCCATACAAGTCAATGTGATTCACTCCACAGAGCCGTTCCACCGTCCCGAGGAACCCTTCATTGGTGGTCAGAGATCTCCCATACAAGTCAATGTGATTCACTCCACAGAGCCGTTCCACTGTCCCGAGGAACCCTTCATTGGTGGTCAGAGATCTCCCATACAAGTCAATGTGATTCACTCCACAGAGCTGTTCCACCATCCCGAGGAACCCTTCATTGGTGGTCAGAGATCTCCCATACAAGTCAATGTGATTCACTCCACAGAGCCGTTACACCATCCCGAGGAACCCTTCATTGGTGGTCAGAGATCTCCCATACAAGTCAATGTGATTCACTCCACAGAGCCGTTCCACCGTCCCGAGGAACCCTTCATTGGTGGTCAGAGATCTCCCATACAAGTCAATGTGATTCACTCCACAGAGCCGTTCCACCGTCCCGAGGAACCCTTCATTGGTGGTCAGAGATCTCCCATACAAGTCAATGTGATTCACTCCACAGAGCCGTTCCACCGTCCCGAGGAACCCTTCATTGGTGGTCAGAGATCTCCCATACAAGTCAATGTGATTCACTCCACAGAGCCGTTCCACCGTCCCGAGGAACCCTTCATTGGTGGTCAGAGATCTCCCATACAAGTCAATGTGATTCACTCCACAGAGCCGTTCCACCGTCCCGAGGAACCCTTCATTGGTGGTCAGAGATCTCCCATACAAGTCAATGTGATTCACTCCACAGAGCTGTTCCACCATCCCGAGGAACCCTTCATTGGTGGTCATAGATCTCCCATACAAGTCAATGTGATTCACTCCACAGAGCCGTTACACCATCCCGAGGAACCCTTCATTGGTGGTCAGAGATCTCCCATACAAGTCAATGTGATTCACTCCACAGAGCCGTTCCACCGTCCCGAGGAACCCTTCATTGGTGGTCAGAGATCTCCCATACAAGTCAATGTGATTCACTCCACAGAGCCGTTCCACCGTCCCGAGGAACCCTTCATTGGTGGTCAGAGATCTCCCATACAAGTCAATGTGATTCACTCCACAGAGCCGTTCCACCGTCCCGAGGAACCCTTCATTGGTGGTCAGAGATCTCCCATACAAGTCAATGTGATTCACTCCACAGAGCCGTTCCACCGTCCCGAGGAACCCTTCATTGGTGGTCAGAGATCTCCCATACAAGTCAATGTGATTCACTCCGCAGAGCCGTTCCACCATCCCGAGGAACCCTTCATTGGTGGTCAGAGATCTCCCATACAAGTCAATGTGATTCACTCCGCAGAGCCGTTCCACCGTCCCGAGGAACCCTTCATTGGTGGTCAGAGATCTCCCATACAAGTCAATGTGATTCACTCCGCAGAGCCGTTCCGCCATCCCGAGGAACCCTTCATTGGTGGTCAGAGATCTCCCATACAAGTCAATGTGATTCACTCCACAGAGCTGTTCCACCATCCCGAGGAACCCTTCATTGGTGGTCAGAGATCTCCCATACAAGTCAATGTGATTCACTCCACAGAGCCGTTCCACCGTCCCGAGGAACCCTTCATTGGTGGTCAGAGATCTCCCATACAAGTCAATGTGATTCACTCCAGAGACGTTCCACCGTCCCGAGGAACCCTTCATTGGTGGTCAGAGATCTCCCATACAAGTCAATGTGATTCACTCCGCAGAGCCGTTCCACCATCCCGAGGAACCCTTCATTGGTGGTCAGAGATCTCCCATACAAGTCAATGTGATTCACTCCGCAGAGCCGTTCCGCCATCCCGAGGAACCCTTCATTGGTGGTCAGAGATCTCCCATACAAGTCAATGTGATTCACTCCACAGAGCTGTTCCACCATCCCGAGGAACCCTTCATTGGTGGTCAGAGATCTCCCATACAAGTCAATGTGATTCACTCCAGAGACGTTCCACCGTCCCGAGGAACCCTTCATTGGTGGTCAGAGATCTCCCATACAAGTCAATGTGATTCACTCCGCAGAGCCGTTCCACCATCCCGAGGAACCCTTCATTGGTGGTCAGAGATCTCCCATACAAGTCAATGTGATTCACTCCGCAGAGCCGTTCCGCCATCCCGAGGAACCCTTCATTGGTGGTCAGAGATCTCCCATACAAGTCAATGTGATTCACTCCACAGAGCTGTTCCACCATCCCGAGGAACCCTTCATTGGTGGTCAGAGATCTCCCATACAAGTCAATGTGATTCACTCCGCAGAGCCGTTCCACCGTCCCGAGGAACCCTTCAATGGGGGTCAGAGATCTGCCATACAAGTCAATGTGATTCACTCCGCAGAGACGTTCCACCGTCCCGAGGAACCCTTCATTGGTGGTCAGAGATCTCCCATACAAGTCAATGTGATTCACTCCACAGAGCCGTTCCACCGTCCCGAGGAACCCTTCATTGGTGGTCATAGATCTGCCATACAAGTCAATGTGATTCACTCCGCAGAGCCGTTCCACCGTCCCGAGGAACCCTTCGTTGGTGGTCAGAGATCTCCCATACAAGTCAATGTGATTCACTCCGCAGAGCCGTTCCACCGTCCCGAGGAACCCTTCATTGGTGGTCAGAGATCTGCCATACAAGTCAATGTGATTCACTCCGCAGAGCCGTTCCACCATCCCGAGGAACCCTTCATTGGTGGTCATAGATCTGCCATACAAGTCAATGTGATTCACTCCGCAGAGCCGTTCCACCGTCCCGAGGAACCCTTCATTGGTGGTCATAGATCTCCCATACAAGTCAATGTGATTCACTCACTTTCTTTGCATCACCATTACTATTCTTGTACACAAAACTCATTGCTTTTCATAGATCCGTGCAATGTACCTGTTATATTGAGAATAGAGACCCCCTCAGGTCAGCTGGAGGATCGGTAGATTACAATCCTTATATGTTGCGTCCCAAATTCTAACCAATTGTCTTCATTGACATCTCCTAATATAGTTCACCAACATAGAAGAGTCCCCCTTATTTTATACGGGGGGCTCCAACTCCATACATTCCCTAATCTTACACCAATCTCGCCATTTCCCTTCCCCCTCAGAACAGACTACAGCTTTACCAACCCCACTGGTGGATTGTTGGGGATGATTTGACTTTCTATTCTCACCTTCATCACTCCTCCCCATAGATCATCACCTCCTCTCCTAGACCGGTCACCCCCATCACTCCTCCCCATAGATCATCACCTCCTCTCCTAGACCGGTCACCCCCATCACTCCTCCCCATAGATCATCACCTCCTCTCCTAGACCGGTCACCCCCATCACTCCTCCCCATAGATCATCACCTCCTCTCCTAGACCGGTCACCCCCATCACTCCTCCCCATAGATCATCACCTCCTCTCCTAGACCGGTCACCCCCATCACTCCTCCCCATAGATCATCACCTCCTCTCCTAGACCGATCACCCCCATCACTCCTCCCCATAGATCATCACCTCCTCTCCTAGACCGGTCACCCCCATCACTCCTCCCCATAGATCATCACCTCCTCTCCTAGACCGGTCACCCCCATCACTCCTCCCCATAGATCATCACCTCCTCTCCTAGACCGGTCACCCCCATCACTCCTCCCCATAGATCATCACCATCTCTCCTAGACCGGTCACCTCCATCACTCCTCCCCATAGATCATCACCTCCTCTCCTAGACCGGTCACCCCCATCACTCCTCCCCATAGATCATCACCTCCTCTCCTAGACCGGTCACCCCCATCACTCCTCCCCATAGATCATCACCTCCTCTCCTAGACCAGTCACCCCCATCACTCCTCCCCATAGATCATCACCTCCTTTCCTAGACCGATCACCCCCATCACTCCTCCCCATAGATCATCACCTCCTCTCCTAGACCGGTCACCCCCATCACTCCTCCCCATAGATCATCACCTCCTCTCCTAGACCGGTCACCCCCATCACTCCTCCCCATAGATCATCACCTCCTCTCCTAGACCGGTCACCCCCATCACTTCTCCCCATAGATCATCACCTCCTCTCCTAGACCGGTCACCCCCATCACTCCTCCCCATAGATCATCACCTCCTCTCCTAGACCGGTCACCCCCATCACTCCTCCCCATAGATCATCACCTCCTCTCCTAGACCGGTCACCCCCATCACTCCTCCCCATAGATCATCACCTCCTCTCCTAGACCGGTCACCTCCATCACTCCTCCCCATAGATCATCACCTCCTCTCCTAGACCGGTCACCCCCATCACTCCTCCCCCATAGATCATCACCTCGTGTCACTATGGAACCTCCTCTCCTGGACCGGTCACCCCCATCACTCCTCCCCCATAGATCATCACCTTGTGTCACTATGGAACCTCCTCTCCTAGACCGGTCACCCCCATCACTCCTCCCCCATAGATCATCACCTCGTGTCACTATGGAACCTCCTCTCCTGGACCGGTCACCCCCATCACTCCTCCCCCATAGATCATCACCTCGTGTCACTATGGAACCTCCTCTCCTAGACCGGTCACCCCCATCACTCCTCCCCCATAGATCATCACCTCGTGTCACTATGGAACCTCCTCTCCTGGACCGGTCACCCCCATCACTCCTCCCCCATAGATCATCACCTTGTGTCACTATGGAACCTCCTCTCCTGGACCGGTCACCCCCATCACTCCTCCCCCATAGATCATCACCTCGTGTCACTATGGAACCTCCTCTCCTGGACCGGTCACCCCCATCACTCCTCCCCCATAGATCATCACCTCGTGTCACTATGGAACCTCCTCTCCTAGACCGGTCACCCCCATCACTCCTCCCCCATAGATCATCACCTCGTGTCACTATGGAACCTCCTCTCCTGGACCGGTCACCCCCATCACTCCTCCCCCATAGATCATCACCTTGTGTCACTATGGAACCTCCTCTCCTAGACCGGTCACCCCCATCACTCCTCCCCCATAGATCATCACCTCGTGTCACTATGGAACCTCCTCTCCTGGACCGGTCACCCCCATCACTCCTCCCCCATAGATCATCACCTTGTGTCACTATGGAACCTCCTCTCCTAGACCGGTCACCCCCATCACTCCTCCCCCATAGATCATCACCTCGTGTCACTATGGAACCTCCTCTCCTGGACCGGTCACCCCCATCACTCCTCCCCCATAGATCATCACCTCGTGTCACTATGGAACCTCCTCTCCTAGACCGGTCACCCCCATCACTCCTCCCCCATAGATCATCACCTCGTGTCACTATGGAACCTCCTCTCCTAGACTGGTCACCCCCATCACTCCTCCCCCATAGATCATCACCTCGTGTCACTATGGAGCCTCCTCTCCTAGACCGGTCACCCCCATCACTCCTCCCCCATAGATCATCACCTCGTGTCACTATGGAACCTCCTCTCCTGGACCGGTCACCCCCATCACTCCTCCCCCATAGATCATCACCTCGTGTCACTATGGAACCTCCTCTCCTAGACTGGTCACCCCCATCACTCCTCCCCCATAGATCATCACCTCGTGTCACTATGGAACCTCCTCTCCTAGACCGGTTACCCCCATCACTCCTCCCCCATAGATCCTCACCTCGTGTCACTATGGAGCCTCCTCTCCTAGACCGGTCACCCCCATCACTCCTCCCCCATAGATCATCACCTCGTGTCACTATGGAACCTCCTCTCCTGGACCGGTCACCCCCATCACTCCTCCCCCATAGATCATCACCTTGTGTCACTATGGAACCTCCTCTCCTAGACCGGTCACCCCCATCACTCCTCCCCCATAGATCCTCACCTCGTGTCACTATGGAACCTCCTCTCCTAGACCGGTCACCCCCATCACTCCTCCCCCATAGATCATCACCTCGTGTCACTATGGAACCTCCTCTCCTTGACCGGTCATCCAGGATAAGTCATACTCACTCTTCTCTATTAGCTGATAGGGCAGATCTAACGTCTTCAGCTGATCCAATCATTCTTAAAGCCTCAGATTCAGGGCTCAGGCTTGGAGACCAGTAGGACACAAGCAGGTCACCCCAGCAGATGATGCAGGCTCCCCCGCGGTGTGGAGTCCAAGCACTAACCGGTGTTCACCAGAGCTCCTGATGGTGAGGATGGGTTTTGAAGAGGTTGCAAGTTCAGACCTGGGTCCTGACACTAAGTGCAGCCCAAAAATAAAAATGAAAAAAGCTAATAATCCCATCCCCCAAATCATTCTTCCATGGAGGTCTCTGGGAAGACCCCAGTCATGTGACTGTTGCTTGACATCAAGAAGCCCTTTTTATTCCGCGTCTCCACCGTATCTATTTTCGGTAACCAGTTTATTGACCCTCCTGATGAAGACTCAAATTAAGAGTCAAAATGCGTTGGGGTCCGGGGCCTATCCTATACATGAAGGCATTGGTGGCTAGATGATTCCTAATGGTGGTCTTCTTATGTGCACCTCCTGCCACCCGATAGGTCACTCCAATTGTGATGTTTTTATAGAAATAATTCTGTACAGATCAATCTTGTCCTGGAGGATCCTTTCTGGTGCCTAAAAATCCCATCCAACGTTTGAATCTTTTCCAGGGACCCAACATTGATTACCCCGAATCCCTCTACATGCCCAAAAGTGCCCCTCTGACCACAAACTGAGCGTGCTAAACAGATCCCACACACCAAGAAAGACCTGACCCGTTCTAGTCCCCCCCCCGAAGGTGATCAGTAGGGATGAGGTCAGGACTCTGTTCAGGACACTCGAGTTCTTCCACACCAAACTGGTCACACCGTGTCTTTTGGGAAGGATTCCCACAACGTTTTGGAGTGTCATTTTGTCAGGTCGTGTACTGATGTTGGATGAGAAGACCTGCCTTGCATATCTAGCCCCACATTGGGCGCCAACCCCTCCCCCCCCCCACCTGACTCACCATCTGCATTCCAATTCCTCCCAAAGGTGTTTAGTGGGGATAATGTCAGGGCTCTGTGCAGGACACTCGAGTTCCTTAACAGCATTTTTTTTTTTTTTTTGGTAGATCAACTTCTGTACAACATCCCTGCCCCCGTTCATGAATCAAAATTCGGCCAATCCCTGCTGAACGTCACCCCATGTGATTACTCTTCTCCGTCCCTGCTGAACGTCACCCCATGTGATTACTCTTCTCCCTCCCTGCTGAACGTCACCCCGTGTGATTACTCTTCTCCGTCCCTGCTGAATGTCACCCCATGTGATTACTCTTCTCCGTCCCTGCTGAATGTCACCCCGTGTGATTACTCTTCTCCGTCCCTGCTGAACGTCACCCCATGTGATTACTCTTCTCCGTCCCTGCTGAACGTCACCCCGTGTGATTACTCTTCTCCGTCCCTGCTGAATGTCACCCCATGTGATTACTCTTCTCCGTCCCTGCTGAATGTCACCCCATGTGATTACTCTTCTCCGTCCCTGCTGAATGTCACCCCGTGTGATTACTCTTCTCCGTCCCTGCTGAACGTCACCCCATGTGATTACTCTTCTCCGTCCCTGCTGAATGTCACCCCATGTGATTACTCTTCTCCGTCCCTGCTGAATGTCACCCCGTGTGATTACTCTTCTCCATCCCTGCTGAATGTCACCCCGTGTGATTACTCTTCTCCGTCCCTGCTGAACGTCATCCCATGTGATTACTCTTCTCCGTCCCTGCTGAACGTCACCCCATGTGATTACTCTTCTCCGTCCCTGCTGAACGTCACCCCGTGTGATTACTCTTCTCCGTCCCTGCTGAACGTCACCCCGTGTGATTACTCTTCTCCCTCCCTGCTGAACGTCACCCCATGTGATTACTCTTCTCCGTCCCTGCTGAACGTCACCCCATGTGATTACTCTTCTCCGTTCCTGCTGAACGTCACCCCATGTGATTACTCTTCTCCGTCCCTGCTGAACGTCACCCCATGTGATTACTCTTCTCCGTCCCTGCTGAATGTCACCCCATGTGATTACTCTTCTCCGTCCCTGCTGAACGTCACCCCGTGTGATTACTCTTCTCCGTCCCTGCTGAATGTCACCCCATGTGATTACTCTTCTCCGTCCCTGCTGAACGTCACCCCATGTGATTACTCTTCTCCGTCCCTGCTGAACGTCACCCCATGTGATTACTCTTCTCCGTCCCTGCTGAATGTCACCCCGTGTGATTACTCTTCTCCGTCCCTGCTGAATGTCACCCCATGTGATTACTCTTCTCCGTCCCTGCTGAACGTCACCCCATGTGATTACTCTTCTCCGTCCCTGCTGAACGTCACCCCATGTGATTACTCTTCTCCGTCCCTGCTGAACGTCACCCCGTGTGATTACTCTTCTCCGTCCCTGCTGAATGTCACCCCATGTGATTACTCTTCTCCGTCCCTGCTGAATGTCACCCCATGTGATTACTCTTCTCCGTCCCTGCTGAACGTCACCCCGTGTGATTACTCTTCTCCGTCCCTGCTGAATGTCACCCCATGTGATTACTCTTCTCCGTCCCTGCTGAACGTCACCCCATGTGATTACTCTTCTCCGTCCCTGCTGAACATCACCCCATGTGATTACTCTTCTCCGTCCCTGCTGAACGTCACCCCGTGTGATTACTCTTCTCCGTCCCTGCTGAATGTCACCCCGTGTGATTACTCTTCTCCGTCCCTTCTGAATGTCACCCCGTGTGATTACTCTTCTCCGTCCCTGCTGAACGTCACCCCGTGTGATTACTCTTCTCCCTCCCTGCTGAACGTCACCCCATGTGATTACTCTTCTCCGTCCCTGCTGAACGTCACCCCATGTGATTACTCTTCTCCGTTCCTGCTGAACGTCACCCCATGTGATTACTCTTCTCCGTCCCTGCTGAACGTCACCCCATGTGATTACTCTTCTCCGTCCCTGCTGAATGTCACCCCATGTGATTACTCTTCTCCGTCCCTGCTGAACGTCACCCCGTGTGATTACTCTTCTCCGTCCCTGCTGAATGTCACCCCATGTGATTACTCTTCTCCGTCCCTGCTGAACGTCATCCCATGTGATTACTCTTCTCCGTCCCTGCTGAACGTCACCCCATGTGATTACTCTTCTCCGTCCCTGCTGAATGTCACCCCGTGTGATTACTCTTCTCCGTCCCTGCTGAATGTCACCCCATGTGATTACTCTTCTCCGTCCCTGCTGAACGTCACCCCATGTGATTACTCTTCTCCGTCCCTGCTGAACGTCACCCCATGTGATTACTCTTCTCCGTCCCTGCTGAACGTCACCCCGTGTGATTACTCTTCTCCGTCCCTGCTGAATGTCACCCCATGTGATTACTCTTCTCCGTCCCTGCTGAATGTCACCCCATGTGATTACTCTTCTCCGTCCCTGCTGAACGTCACCCCGTGTGATTACTCTTCTCCGTCCCTGCTGAATGTCACCCCATGTGATTACTCTTCTCCGTCCCTGCTGAACGTCACCCCATGTGATTACTCTTCTCCGTCCCTGCTGAACGTCACCCCATGTGATTACTCTTCTCCGTCCCTGCTGAACGTCACCCCATGTGATTACTCTTCTCCGTCCCTGCTGAACGTCACCCCGTGTGATTACTCTTCTCCCTCCCTGCTGAACGTCACCCCGTGTGATTACTCTTCTCCGTCCCTGCTGAACGTCACCCCGTGTGATTACTCTTCTCCGTCCCTGCTGAATGTCACCCCATGTGATTACTCTTCTCCGTCCCTGCTGAATGTCACCCCGTGTGATTACTCTTCTCCATCCCTGCTGAATGTCACCCCATGTGATTACTCTTCTCCGTCCCTGCTGAACGTCACCCCGTGTGATTACTCTTCTCCGTCCCTGCTGAATGTCACCCCGTGTGATTACTCTTCTCCGTCCCTGCTGAACGTCACCCCGTGTGATTACTCTTCTCCGTCCCTGCTGAATGTCACCCCATGTGATTACTCTTCTCCGTCCCTGCTGAATGTCACCCCGTGTGATTACTCTTCTCCATCCCTGCTGAATGTCACCCCATGTGATTACTCTTCTCCGTCCCTGCTGAATGTCACCCCGTGTGATTACTCTTCTCCCTCCCTGCTGAACGTCACCCCGTGTGATTACTCTTCTCCGTCCCTGCTGAACGTCACCCCATGTGATTACTCTTCTCCGTCCCTGCTGAATGTCACCCCATGTGATTACTCTTCTCCGTCCCTGCTGAATGTCACCCCGTGTGATTACTCTTCTCCATCCCTGCTGAATGTCACCCCGTGTGATTACTCTTCTCCGTCCCTGCTGAACGTCACCCCGTGTGATTACTCTTCTCCGTCCCTGCTGAATGTCACCCCGTGTGATTACTCTTCTCCGTCCCTGCTGAACGTCACCCCGTGTGATTACTCTTCTCCGTCCCTGCTGAACGTCACCCCGTGTGATTACTCTTCTCCGTCCCTGCTGAACGTCACCCCGTGTGATTACTCTTCTCCATCCCTGCTGAATGTCACCCCATGTGATTACTCTTCTCCCTCCCTGCTGAACGTCACCCCGTGTGATTACTCTTCTCCGTCCCTGCTGAACGTCACCCCGTGTGATTACTCTTCTCCCTCCCTGCTGAACGTCACCCCATGTGATTACTCTTCTCCCTCCCTGCTGAATGTCACCCCGTGTGATTACTCTTCTCCGTCCCTGCTGAACGTCACCCCATGTGATTACTCTTCTCCGTCCCTGCTGAACGTCACCCCATGTGATTACTCTTCTCCGTCCCTGCTGAATGTCCCCCCATGTGATTACTCTTCTCCGTCCCTGCTGAATGTCACCCCATGTGATTACTCTTCTCCATCCCTGCTGAATGTCACCCCATGTGATTACTCTTCTCCGTCCCTGCTGAACGTCATCCCATGTGATTACTCTTCTCCGTCCCTGCTGAACGTCATCCCATGTGATTACTCTTCTCCGTCCCTGCTGAACGTCACCCCGTGTGATTACTCTTCTCCATCCCTGCTGAATGTCACCCCGTGTGATTACTCTTCTCCGTCCCTGCTGAACGTCACCCCGTGTGATTACTCTTCTCCCTCCCTGCTGAACGTCACCCCATGTGATTACTCTTCTCCCTCCCTGCTGAATGTCACCCCGTGTGATTACTCTTCTCCGTCCCTGCTGAACGTCACCCCATGTGATTACTCTTCTCCGTCCCTGCTGAACGTCACCCCATGTGATTACTCTTCTCCGTCCCTGCTGAATGTCCCCCCATGTGATTACTCTTCTCCGTCCCTGCTGAATGTCACCCCATGTGATTACTCTTCTCCATCCCTGCTGAATGTCACCCCATGTGATTACTCTTCTCCGTCCCTGCTGAACGTCATCCCATGTGATTACTCTTCTCCGTCCCTGCTGAACGTCATCCCATGTGATTACTCTTCTCCGTCCCTGCTGAACGTCACCCCGTGTGATTACTCTTCTCCATCCCTGCTGAATGTCACCCCATGTGATTACTCTTCTCCCTCCCTGCTGAACGTCACCCCATGTGATTACTCTTCTCCGTCCCTGCTGAACATCACCCCATGTGATTACTCTTCTCCGTCCCTGCTGAACGTCACCCCGTGTGATTACTCTTCTCCGTCCCTGCTGAATGTCACCCCGTGTGATTACTCTTCTCCGTCCCTTCTGAATGTCACCCCGTGTGATTACTCTTCTCCGTCCCTGCTGAACGTCACCCCGTGTGATTACTCTTCTCCGTCCCTGCTGAACATCACCCCGTGTGATTACTCTTCTCCGTCCCTGCTGAACGTCACCCCGTGTGATTACTCTTCTCCGTCCCTGCTGAATGTCACCCCGTGTGATTACTCTTCTCCGTCCCTGCTGAATGTCACCCCATGTGATTACTCTTCTCCGTCCCTGCTGAACGTCATCCCATGTGATTACTCTTCTCCCTCCCTGCTGAACGTCACCCCATGTGATTACTCTTCTCCGTCCCTGCTGAATGTCACCCCATGTGATTACTCTTCTCCGTCCCTGCTGAACGTCATCCCATGTGATTACTCTTCTCCGTCCCTGCTGAACGTCACCCCATGTGATTACTCTTCTCCGTCCCTGCTGAACGTCATCCCATGTGATTACTCTTCTCCGTCCCTGCTGAACGTCACCCCATGTATGGCGGCTTTACTCTTCTCTTCATTTTTATTTCCTCTGGGTGGAATATATTTTATTTCCGATAATCACAGCATTCTCTCATCCTCCTTCATTCTCTCGTCCTCCTTCATTCTCTCATCCTCCTTCATTCTCTCATCCTCCTTCATTCTCTCGTCCTCCTTCATTCTCTCGTCCTCCTTCATTCTCTCGTCCTCCTTCATTCTCTCGTCCTCCTTCATTCTCTCGTCCTCCTTCATTCTCTCGTCCTCCTTCATTCTCTCATCCTCCTTCATTCTCTCATCCTCCTTCATTCTCTCATCCTCCTTCATTCTCTTCGTCCTCCTTCATTCTCTTCGTCCTCCTTCATTCTCTTCGTCCTCCTTCATTCTCTTGTCCTCCTTCATTCTCTCGTCCTCCTTCACTCCTTCATTCTCTCGTCCTCCTTCATTCTCTTCGTCCTCCTTCATTCTCTTCGTCCTCCTTCATTCTCTCGTCCTCCTTCATTCTCTTCGTCCTCCTTCATTCTCTCGTCCTCCTTCATTCTCTCGTCCTCCTTCGTTCTCTCGTCCTCCTTCGTTCTCTCGTCCTCCTTCGTTCTCTCGTCCTCCTTCATTCTCTCGTCCTCCTTCATTCTCTCGTCCTCCTTCATTCTCTCGTCCTCCTTCATTCTCTCGTCCTCCTTCATTCTCTCGTCCTCCTTCATTCTCTCGTCCTCCTTCATTCTCTCGTCCTCCTTCATTCTCTCGTCCTCCTTCATTCTCTCGTCCTCCTTCATTCTCTCGTCCTCCTTCATTCTCTCGTCCTCCTTCATTCTCTCGTCCTCCTTCATTCTCTCGTCCTCCTTCATTCTCTCGTCCTCCTTCATTCTCTCGTCCTCCTTCATTCTCTCGTCCTCCTTCATTCTCTCGTCCTCCTTCATTCTCTCGTCCTCCTTCATTCTCTCGTCCTCCTTCATTCTCTCGTCCTCCTTCATTCTCTCGTCCTCCTTCATTCTCTCGTCCTCCTTCATTCTCTCGTCCTCCTTCATTCTCTCGTCCTCCTTCATTCTCTCGTCCTCCTTCATTCTTTCGTCCTCCTTCATTCTCTCGCCCTCCTTCATTCTCTCGCCCTCCTTCATTCTCTTCATCCTCCTTCATTCTCTCGTCCTCCTTCATTCTCTCGTCCTCCTTCATTCTCTGTGGTCGGTACATTGGTGGGTTCAGGAATGAGAGTTCCTCTGGCGGCTGTACAGAGTGGAGAGGTCCGCCATGGCACATCTATGTCTGGGTGACAGAAGGCCGGGAGGGGGAGGGGGAGGGGGAGGGGGGCGCCACTCATCTCAATGTCTTCTATTTATAAATGTGTTCCTGATAAAAATTGACCTATTTCTGTTTGATCACCTCCCCAATCCCCCATCCCCCGATGTAAGTGGAATCCACTAATGAGCTATAATATATAAACCCCCCAATTAGCGGCTTGTAATAGTGCGGACCTCCTTCTGTTACAGTGAATGGATGGGGGTGAGTCATGTGAAGTGAGTACAGCTTTCCACTGAATCACATCCATCGCTCAGCCGCCATCCAATCCTCCGGAGTGTCCAAACCCGCGTGCCGCGGAGGATGCGGCAACACCGCGAGCCGAGGCTGGAAACCTACTGCCCTCAATGATCGCAATGTGTGCCAATACACCGCCAGCTTCCCCCGCTACTACTCAGCGTGCTTCCCTTCCTTCCCCTCCCCCTCCTCCATTCCCTTCACCTCCCGCTCCTCCCCTCCCCCTCCTCCATTCCTTCACCTCCCGCTCCTCCCATCCCCCTCCTCCCATCGCCTCTCCTCCCATCCCCCTCCTCCTCTCCCTTCACCTCCCGCTCCTCCCATCACCTCTCCTCCCCTCCCCCTCCTCCATTCCCTTCACCTCCTTCTCCTCCCATCCCTCCTCTTTTCCCTTCACCTCCCTCTCTTCCCCTCCCCTCCTCCATTCCCTTCACCTCCCGCTCCTCCCATCCCCCCTCCTCCCATCGCCTCTCCTCCCATCCCCCTCCTCCTCTCCCTTCACCTCCCGCTCCTCCCATCACCTCTCCTCCCCTCCCCCCTCCTCCATTCCTTCACCTCCTTCTCCTCCCATCCCTCCTCTTTTCCCTTCACCTCCCTCTCTTCCCTCCCGCCTCCTCCTTTCCCTTCTCCTCCCATCCCTGCACCTCCCTCTCCTTCCATCACCTCTCCTCCCTCCCTCCGCTCCTCCCATCCCCCCTCCTCCTTTCCTTTCACCTCCCCTCCCCCTCCCCCTCCTCCTCTCCCTTCACCTCCCGCTCCTCCCATCACCTCTCCTCCCTCCCCCCTCCCTCCTTTCCCTTCACCTCCCTCTCCTGCCATCCCCGTCCTCTTATCCTTGCACCTCCCCCCCCCCCCTCCTCCTTTCCCTTCACCTCCCTTTCCTCCCATCCCCCTCTCCTCCTATCCCTGCACTTCCCTTTCCTCCCACCCCCCTCTCCTCTCCTCCCCTCTCCTCCTTTCCCTGCACTTTCTTTTCCTCCCATCCCCCTCTCCTCCTATCCCCTTCACTTCCCTTTCCTCCCATTCTCCTCTCCTCCCCCTCTCCTCCTATCCCTTCACTTCCCTTTCCTCCCATCCCTTTCTCCTCTCCTCCCCCGCTCCTCCTTTCCCTGCGGTTCCCTTTCCTCCCATCCACCCTCCTCCTTTCCCTCCCCTCCCCTCTCCTCTCCTCCCCTCCCCTCCCCTCTCCTCCCTCCCCTCCCCTCCCCTCTCCACTTCCCTCTTCTCCTCTCCTCCCCTCCCCTCCCCTCTCCTCTCCACTTCCCTCTTCTCCTCTCCTCCCCTCCTTTCTATCCTCTCTCCTCTTCCCCCCTTTTCATGGCAGGATCACCATCATTATTAAACATGCAGAAACATACAAAATACTAAATATAATGTTCATAAAATGATGTGGGTGTGGCAGTGGGGGGGGGGGGAGGAGCTGAGAAATAACGATTTGTCATTTTCTTCCCTTCAGACAACACCAAATCCCGGAGCCACGCCTTCGCCGAGAAGAACTCCCTAGAGAAGTACGAGTACGTCCTCCACCCCCGCACCACCGGCTTCACCTTCATCGTGGACCGCCTGCGGGAAGGTACCATCGCTCTTCCTAATATCTACCCCCCCTATTGTAATGTGTCCGGTCCGATATTCCATCCCCCCCCATTGTAATGTGTCTGGTCCAATATTCCACCCCCCCCCCCATTGTAATGTGTACAATCCAATATTCCATCCCCCCCATTGTAATGTGTCCGGTCCAATATTCCATCCCCCCCCATTGTAATGTGTCCGGTCCAATATTCCATCCCCCCCCATTGTAATGTGTCCGGTCCAATATTCCATCCCCCCCCATTGTAATGTGTACAATCCAATATTCCATCCCCCCCCATTGTAATGTGTCCGGTCCAATATTCCATCCCCCCCCATTGTAATGTGTCCGGTCCAATATTCCATCCCCCCATTGTAATGTGTCCGGTCCAATATTCCACCCCCCCCCATTGTAATGTGTACAATCCAATATTCCATCCCCCCCCCATTGTAATGTGTCCGGTCCGATATTCCATACCCCCCCCCATTGTAATGTGTCCGGTCCGATATTCCATCCCCCCCCCATTGTAATGTGTCCGGTCCGATATTCCATCCCCCCCCCCATTGTAATGTGTCCGGTCCGATATTCCATCCCCCCCCCCCATTGTAATGTGTCCGGTCCGATATTCCATCCCCCCCCCCCCATTGTAATGTGTCCGGTCCGATATTCCATCCCCCCCCCCCCCATTGTAATGTGTCCGGTCCGATATTCCATCCCCCCCCCCATTGTAATGTGTCCGGTCCGATATTCCATCCCCCCCCATTGTAATGTGTCCGGTCCGATATTCCATCCCCCCCCATTGTAATGTGTCCGGTCCGATATTCCATCCCCCCCCCCCCATTGTAATGTGTCTGGTCCAATATTCCACCCCCCCCATTGTAATGTGTACAATCCAATATTCCATCCCCCCCATTGTAATGTGTCCGGTCCGATATTCCACCCCCCCCCCCCCATTGTAATGTGTCCGGTCCGATATTCCATCCCCCCCCCCCCCATTGTAATGTGTCCGGTCCGATATTCCATACCCCCCATTGTAATGTGTCTGGTCCGATATTCCACCCCCCCCCCATTGTAATGTGTCCGGTCCAATATTCCACCCCCCCCATTGTAATGTGTACAATCCAATATTCCATCCCCCCCCCCCCCCATTGTAATGTGTACGATCCAATATTCCATCCCCCCCCCCCCATTGTAATGTGTACAGTCCAATATTCCATACCCCCCACCCCCCATTGTAATGTGTACAATCCAATATTCCATACCCCCCCCCCATTATAATGCATACAATCCAATATTCCATACCCCCCCCCCCCCCCCATTATAATGCGTACAGTCCAATATTCCATACCCCCCCCATTGTAAGGTGTACAGTCCAATATTCCACCCCCCCCCCCATTATAATGTGTAGAGTCCAATATTCCATACCCCCCACCCCCCATTATGCGTACATTCCAATATTCCATACCCCCCCATTGTAATGCGTACAATCCAATATTCCATACCCCCCCCCCCCATTGAAATGTGTACAATCCAATATTCCACCCCCCCCCCCCATTATAATGTGTAGAGTCCAATATTCCATACCCCCCACCCCCCATTATAATGCGTACATTCCAATATTCCATACCCCCCCCATTGTAATGCGTACAATCCAATATTCCATACCCCCCCCCCCCATTGAAATGTGTACAATCCAATATTCCACCCCCCCCCCCCCCATTATAATGTACACAATCCAATATTCCATACCCCCCCCCCATTATAATGTACACAGTCCAATATTCCACCCCACCCCCCCATTGTAATGTGTACGATGCAATATTCCATACCCCCCCCCCCCCATTGTAATGTGTACAATCCAATATTCCATACCCCCCCCCCCCCCATTGTAATGTGTACAATCCAATATTCCATACCCCCCCCCCATTGTAATGCGTACAATCCAATATTCCATACCCCCCCATTGTAATGCGTACAATCCAATACTCCATACCCCCCCCCCCCATTGTAATGCGTACAATCCAATACTCCATACCCCCCCATTGTAATGCGTACAATCCAATACTCCATACCCCCCCATTGTAATGCGTACAATCCAATACTCCATACCCCCCCCCCCATTGTAATGTGTACGATCCAATATTCCATCCCCCCCCCATTGTAATGTGTACAATCTAATATTCCATACCCCCCCCCCCTAATGTGTACAATCCAATATTCCATACCCCCCCAATTGTAATGCGTACAATCCAATACTCCAATACCCCCCCCCATTGTAATGCGTACAATCAAATACTCCATACCCCCCCCCCCATTGTAATGTGTACAATCCAAAATTCCATAGACTAGAAATATACATCACCCCCCCCTCCTCCCCAGCTTCTCCCCCTCACCGATGAAGCCAAATGTCCAGCCTTCTGCAACCAGTCCTTGTACTTTATGGTTCAGCACTGATCCGGGGTACACCGCCACCCTCTGAGGTACATCCCCGCCCTCCAGGGTACATCCCCGCCCTCCGGGGTACTCCCCGCCCTCTGGGGTACATCCCCGCCCTCTGAGGTACATCCCCGCCCTCCAGGGTACATCCCCGCCCTCCGGGGTACATCCCCGCCCTCTGGGGTACATCCCCGCCCTCTGGGGTACATCCCCGCCCTCTGGGGTACATCCCCGCCCTCTGGGGTACATCCCTGCCCTCTGGGGTATATCTCTGCCCTCTGGGGTACATCCCTGCCCTCTGGGGTATATCTCTGCCCTCTGGGGTACATCCCCGCTTTCTGAGGTACACCACCGCCCTCTGGGTTATATCTCTGCCCTCTGGAGTATATCCTCGCCCTCTGGGTATATTACTGCCCTCCGGGGTACACTACCACCCTCCGGGTACACCATTACCCTCCGGGGTACATCACCGCTCTCATTTTTGCAGTCTTAGTATTTATTTTAGTTTTTTTGGAGGATTTTTGATTTGGGATGTTTTATATTTCTATTGTCCTCAGAATGCTGCACAGTGATTTACAGTTCGGTGTTTAGTGGGGGGGGGGGGGGGGGGTGTTATAAATGAAATATCTTGTAATATATATAGATTTATATTTGGTGAATGATGACACACACATGTTCTGTATATGGGGGGAATGACCCGGGCCATCCAATGGATGATGACGTCATGAGGGGCTGGTGTAGGGGTTCTCTGTACTGGGGGGTCTGTATGTTTGGACATGTTCTTTATTTGGGGTGGGGGTTGTACAATGTCCTATATATAGAATAAAGTCACTTCTCTATTTGCCACATGTAACGGTGTGGACTTTGTTTCCCTTTTTGCAGGGGGAGGGGAGGGGGGGTCCCGGATTTGGGACGCATTTGTCTGCACACTCAGCGGTTGTTTCTGGATTCTCCGATATTTCATCCGCTGCCTCTGATGACTTTCTACGCGTTTCACTTCTTCTCCATAGAAGCCAATATTGGAATACTTCTCTTTGCATATCAGTGCATCGGATTGGATTGGTTTTGCACAGAGGAGCCCTGATCCTCTTCTTCTCAGGTCACTTATTGGCGCTCCTGGCTCCTCCCCCTTAAACAGTACCTCCAATAGCAAGCCGCTCCTGAGCCCAACTCTGTGCATCCATTGGACACATAGAGCCGTGACTTGGCCGCCCCCACTCTTTTCTCATTGGCTCACTGACTGTGATTGACAGCAGTGGGAGCAAATGGCTCATGCTGCTGTCTCAGCCAATGAGAACAGAGAGAGAGAGACCCAGGACAGCCAAAGCTCCCGTGCACAGAGCTGGATCAAGAGGGGGCTCAGGTGAGTATTCAAGAGGGGGGAGGGGCAGCACACCTTCACCTTTATGCATAGAATGCACCTTCGGCCTTTACCTTAGTAAGGTCTGCCTTGCAGAAACCATCCTGTTGAACCCATCAGGGATTCTTGCCAGCATGGTAGCCTTTCTGGTGACTATCGTGTCTCTCTGTAGAGTGTAGACCATTCCTTCTTCCGGTACCACCAGCATTCCATCTCCATGAGGACAATGTTCTACCATCACTGTGCCCGGCTCCTAAGCATCCAAAGGAAGTCTCTGTACATCGCCATTACTCATTAGAGTCTCCCGAAAAGCTGCTGCTTCCAATAGTCGGGATCCCTGATTGTCCTTTCTTCAGGTCCTCACAAGGGACACCCAACTTCCAATTCACCATCGGGCGGAGAATAGGAGTACGAGAGCCTTATGTGCGAAAACCTCCACCCTCACTGATATGCCCACACTTCACCACATCTGTTGGAGCATCCCGGGCCTCTAGGCACCAAGTCTGTCACCTCTGACCTCTGACCCTTGGCCCCTGTCACCTCTGACCCTTGGCCTCTATCTCCCAGTTCTATAAGGCCACCACCTGGTCTTCTCTTCATACCTTTTCAAAGTTTTCCCAGGTGGACGTCCAATTCTCCGCTGATGCAGCTTTCAGCCACAAGCTTCTTGCAGCGGCGCTCTGAACCCGGTTCTTTTACCCTTGTTCTTATTGTTGGGCCTGTTGGTGCAGTTTGGTGGCCACCCTTGTATTCATTGCTTGAGAACATCCCATGGGATAGGAATAAGTTGCCCTTGGCCTGTACAAGTAAGATCAGACGAATATTGGAGTACAGGCCATCCTCCCAAATCTCTCCTTGTTACTTTGCATTGCTTGGAGAGCGGGGTGAGGTTATAGGGGAGGTGCTTCAGGGGGCCTCAAAGACCTACCGGTGTCCAATCACCTGAACGTATGAGCCTATAACACATGATCTATGAGTGTTCTGCCGGTGTCCGGTACCGTACTCCAAGATATGGAATTTACAGGTGAGTCAGAATTCCTCCGGGGTCTCGTAACAATAGCACCCTGAGATTTAAGATTCCAGACAAAGAACGTTCCATGCTCTAAACTAAGGATCTCCAAACTTTCTAAACAAAGGGCCGGTTTATTGCCCTTCAGTTTTTCGGGGGGGGGGGGGGGGGCTGAACTGTGGCCAGGGGGAGTGGAAATTTTCTTGGCTTCAGTGGGAGTAAACATCACCACATTTGGTAGTAGAGGGAACGATCATTGGTATAATTGGGAGAAATAGTTTCCCATTGTTGGTGTTGAGGAGAAATGGTGACCCATTGATGATGTCAGGGGGAGAAATGGTGACCCATTGATGATGTCAGGGGGAGAAATGGTGACCCGTTGATGATGTCAGGGGGAGAAATGGTGACCCATTGATGATGTCAGGGGAGAAATGGTGACCCGTTGATGATGTCAGGGGGAGAAATGGTGACCCATTGATGATGTCGGGGAGAAATGGTGACCCATTGATGATGTCCGGGGGAGAAATGGTGACCCATTGATGATGTCGGGGAGAAATGGTGACCCGTTGATGATGTCCGGGGGAGAAATGGTGACCCATTGATGATGTCCGGGGGAGAAATGGTGACCCATTGATGATGTCCGGGGGAGAAATGGTGACCCATTGATGATGTCGGGGAGAAATGGTGACCCATTGATGATGTCGGGGAGAAATGGTGACCCATTGATGATGTCGGGGAGAAATGGTGACCCGTTGATGATGTCGGGGAGAAATGGTGACCCATTGATGATGTCGGGGAGAAATGGTGACCCATTGATGATGTCGGGGAGAAATGGTGACCCGTTGATGATGTCCGGGGGAGAAATGGTGACCCATTGATGATGTCCGGGGGAGAAATGGTGACCCATTGATGATGTCCGGGGGAGAAATGGTGACCCATTGATGATGTCAGGGGGAGAAATGGTGACCCGTTGATGATGTCAGGGGGAGAAATGGTGACCCATTGATGATGTCAGGGGGAGAAATGGTGACCCATTGATGTCCGGGGGAGAAATGGTGACCCATTGATGATGTCAGGGGGAGAAATGGTGACCCGTTGATGATGTCAGGGGGAGAAATGGTGACCCATTGATGATGTCAGGGGGAGAAATGGTGACCCATTGATGATGTCCGGGGGAGAAATGGTGACCCATTGATGATGTCAGGGGGAGAAATGGTGACCCGTTGATGATGTCAGGGGGAGAAATGGTGACCCGTTGATGATGTCAGGGGGAGAAATGGTGACCCGTTGATGATGTCAGGGGGAGAAATGGTGACCCATTGATGATGTCAGGGGGAGAAATGGTGACCCATTGATGATGTCCGGGGGAGAAATGGTGACCCATTGATGATGTCAGGGGGAGAAATGGTGACCCGTTGATGATGTCAGGGGGAGAAATGGTGACCCGTTGATGATGTCGGGGAGAAATGGTGACCCATTGATGATGTCAGGGGGAGAAATGGTGACCCGTTGATGATGTCAGGGGGAGAAATGGTGACCCATTGATGATGTCAGGGGGAGAAATGGTGACCCGTTGATGATGTCAGGGGGAGAAATGGTGACCCGTTGATGATGTCAGGGGGAGAAATGGTGACCCATTGATGATGTCGGGGAGAAATGTTGACCCATTGATGATGTCAGGGGGAGAAATGGTGACCCATTGATGATGTCAGGGGGAGAAATGGTGACCCGTTGATGATGTCAGGGGGAGAAATGGTGACCCATTGATGATGTCGGGGAGAAATGTTGACCCATTGATGATGTCAGGGGGAGAAATGGTGAGCCATTGTGGATGCCAGTTGGCAGAATAGTGTCTTCTATCAGTGGGAGGAATAGTGCCCCATGTGCTGGATAAGAGCAAGCAAAGGGCCACATCTGGCAAGCCCTGCTTTAAATCAAGGGTCTAAAAACTTTCTAAACAAAGGGCCAGTTTACTGTCCTTCCGAGTTTTGGGGGGGGGGGGGGGGGCTGGACTGTGGCCGTTAGGAGTAGAAAAGGTCCCAACATCCGTGGGGTAAAAAAACCAATGCCCTATCAGTGTCATTGGGAGGAATTGTGTCCCATCATTGGTATCATTTGGCCCAATTGTTGGTGTAGTTGGAAGAAAGTGTGCCCTATTGTTGGTGTCATTAGGATGAATCGTGCTCCTTCATTGGGGTCAATGTGTGTGTGGGGGGGGGGGGGGTTATGCCCCATTGTTGGTATTAGTGGATGAACTGGTGTCCCAAGGGCCGGATAAAAGTAGGCAAAGGGCCGCATCTGGCCCCTGGGCTGCGGTTTGGAGACCAGTGCTCTAAACATTTCCTTAAAAGGAAAACTCTACAAGACCCGAGCCCCCCGTTCTCCACCTGAACATTGAAACGCGTTGTTCTCTATGACCTCCACACAAACTTGTAAATTCTCCGGAATAAACGGAGCCAGGAGGTTACATTGATGAGCCGTAAATTTCCATCTCGGCTGGAGAGAGGGACGCGTCTTAATGCCACAGGGTCATCGAGACGCAGAAGACTCATCAATAATTCCACCCGCCTCTCCTCGTCTTCCAAGAACCACCAGAAACATCCAGATAGAAGAATTCTCCTATTTCTACCATCACCCCGGGATCGTGTTCACATTGCTCAGCATAATCTCTGCTTCAATGACAACTTTCCTCCCCGGTGGCTCTCGTGTGAATGTGTTTTGGTTGTTGGCAGTCTCGGATCCTGGGGGAGAGCGGCCAGAGAACATCAATTTACTCTAAAAATAGGATGCCAGATATAGCCGGCAAATCAAATTTGCTTTCCAAGTCTGCTGAATAAAAAGCAGGAGATGCAGCAGTGAGATCCAGAGACGCATCAAACCCAACATCCAGCTGAGGAGGAGATGCGTTCTCTGCGATTGCACTCTGATCAATGGACCGCCGATCCAGAACTATTCATCGAGGCACAGCCATCTCATTTACATACGTTCCTACAGACAGGCACCAGATGCCTTGGCAAACCCAGATAGCGCCTTGTAAAAGTAGCTGTGACATCATCACTATGCTGTACATAGCCTGTGCATACAGAAAATCTGTGGGAGGAGCCCCAAAAGCTCCACCCACTACAGAAAACTACAGGAGGGGGCGGAGACAAGACCGGTCACCCTGCACAAAGAGAGAGAGCAGAGCTGTGGGAGGGGCCGACAAGGCTCCACCCAGTACAAAAAAATGATGGGAGGGGGCGGAGACCAGACCAGTCACCCTGCACAAAGAGAGAGAGCAGAGCTGCGGGAGGGGCCGATAAGGCTCCACCCAGTACAAAAAAAGATGGGAGGGGGCGGAGACAAGACGAGTCACCTTGCACAAAGAGAAAGCAGAGCTGTGGGAGGGGCTGACAAGGCTCCACCCACTATAGAAACTACAGGAGGGGGTGGAGACAAGACCAGTCACCCTGCACAAGGAGCTGTGGGAGGGGCAGACAAGGCTCCACCCACTACAGGAGGAGGTGGAGACAAGACCAGTCACCCTGCACAAAGAGAGAGAGCAGAGCTGCTGGAGAGGCCCCAAAGGCTCCACCCAGTACAAAAAACGATGGGAGGGGGCGGAGACAAGACCAGTCAACCTGCACAAGGAGCTGTGGGAGGGGCCGACAAGGCTCCACCCACCACAAAAACGACAGGAGAAGGTGGAGACCAGACCAGTCACCCTGCACAAAGAGAGAGAGCAGAGCTGTGGGAGGGGTCGACAAGGCTCCACCCACTACAGAAACTACAGGAGGGGGTGGAGACAAGACCAGTCACCCTGCACAAGGAGCTGTGGGAGGGGCCGACATGGCTCCACCCACTCCAAAAACGACAGGAGGAGGTGGAGACAAGACCAGTCACCCTGCACAAAGAGAGAGAGAAGAGCTGTGGGAGGAGCTGACAAGGAGGGGATGGAGACAAGACCAGTCACCCTGCACAAAGAGAGAGAGCAGAGCTGTGGGAGGGGCCGACAAGGCTCCACCCACTACAGGAGGGGGTGGAGACAAGACCAGTCACCCTGCACAAGGAGCTGTGGGAGGGGCCAACAAGGCTCCACCCACTACAAAAACGACAGGAGGAGGTGGAGACAAGACCAGTCACCCTGCACAAAGAGAGAGAGCAGAGCTGTGGGAGGGGCCGACAAGGCTCCACCCACTACAGAAAACGATAGGAGAGGGTGCAGAAAAGACCAGTCGCCCTGCACAAAGAGAGAGAGCAGAGCTGCAGGAGGGGCCCTGAAGGCTCCCCCAGTACAAAAACTACAGGAGGGATATAGACAAGACCAGTCATCCTGCACAAAGAGAAAGCAGAGCTGTGGGAGGGGCCGACAAGGCTCCACCCACTGCAAAAACTACAGGAGGAGGTGGAGACGTGACCAGTCACCCTGAACACAGAGCAGAGCTGTGGGAGGGGCCCCAAAGGCCCCACCCACTACAGAAAACGACAGGAGGGGGTGGAGACATGACCAGTCCCCTGCACAAAGAGAGAGAGAGAGCGCAGCAGTGAGTGGTCTTTATTACTGAAAGCTCCTACACCCAGGATAAGTGCAGGAGTTGTTTTATGCTGGATAGGATTGGGTTAAGTGGGGATGTTGCCCCAAATAACTAAGCAGAGGACAATGGACTAGTGGGCAGTATTGCCTGTGGTCCCCCTGCACCTGATCTTTTCCCCTATCTTCTGTTCAGAGTTGGGTTTCCTTGTGTGGTGGGGGCCATCTTGATGGAGGCAGCACTTTTCTTCCACATGTCAGAGCTGTCTCTGCCATGACCGATGAACGAATAATTGAGCAACAGGAGAGGTGGAGGAAGTACAGATCTGTAGAATGGATGAAGCAGAAGCAGGGGGGTCCTTGCACTGCTGGTCCTCAGGTACAACTTCCCTTTCAGCAAGCAGAATGGATGAAGCAGAAGCAGGGAGGTCCTTGCACCGCAGGTCCTCAGGTACAACTTCCCCTCCAGCAAGGAGAACAGTGATCTCATACTGCAGACATACGACTATGAGGCTTGGGCACTAATAACGTTTCTAGATGTTTCCTATAAGTGGGCAGACACATTGCACAACAATAAAAATGAATTTATGGAAATGGAAACGCAGCGTGTATCCAGACGTATAGCAGTCTGGGTTCCATGTGGGAGTATCTTGCATGTTCTTTATCTGAGAATCCTAATCTGCTCTTATATGGAGGTCTTAGTAGTTCCTCGGACTAGTCCTCTCTGTCTCCTAGTTAGTAGGTTAATCTCCACTGAGTGCAGTGTTTGTGTATCCAATATTCTCCAGACGTATTTCCTTCCAGAAATGAGAGGCCGACCTCACTGACAGTCACTCAGATACGTCATCTCATCATTGGCCTTTTCTGGGCCAAGTCCTTCTCCGCTCACCCACAATTAGAGCGGAGTTCCCCCCCAAAATGGAACTTCCGCTGATCTGGTTCCTCCCCCCCTCCAGTGTCACAATCGGTCTGTCTAATACAGGTATTTGCTCCCACTTTCGGCGAAAGAGCGCAGCAGATTCGGCGGCGGACTACCCCCTGTCCGGCCCCTCCTTTGTCCCCCCCCCTGTCTTTTGGGAGAGACACAGGTCCCAGAAGACAGCAGGGACCATTCAGAACACGCAGCGGGACTCGCATATGGGCAGTAGGAGACGGGCTGTGAAGCAGCAAGGCTTCACTTTCTTTTTTTTCACAAGGGAAAAAAATGGTTTATTGCACAGCTCCGGTGGTCTGCCGTCTTGGGGGGGTCTTCTCGCCGCCGCCCGGGGGTCTTCTTCTGACTTCGGGGGTCTTGTCCCCCTCTTGGGTTCTTCTTGCCAGGCCTCCGCTTCTTTCCTTTAGCTCTTTTACTAGCGGAGGCCCGGTCTTTTGTCACCGCCGCCCCTTCTTCCTTCTTCGGGGGTCTTGTCCCCCTCTTCGGTTCTTCTTGCCGGGCCTTCGCTCCTTCTTCCAGGTCTTTTACTAGCGGTGGCCCCGTCTTCTGCTGCCACTGCCTTCTCTTCTTCTTCTTCTTCCTTCTTGAGATGTTGACTCGACGCTCTCTCTGGCCGCAATGCCAGGGATGCGGTGTGCGGCGACTTATATAGGGACAAGGGGCGGGGTCACGGCTGGGGCTGTGACATCATAAGGGGCGGGGTCACCATGTGACATCAACCGGTGACCCCGCCCCTTGTCCCTATATAAGTCGCCGCACACCACGTCCCTGGCATTGCGGCCAGAGAGAGAGCGTTGAGTCATCTCAAGAAGGAAGAAGAAGAAGAACGGAAGGCGGTGGCGGCAGAAGACCGGGCCACCGCTATTAAAAGAGCTGGAAGAAGGAGCGAAGGCCCGGCAAGAAGAACCGAAGAGGGAGACAAGACCCCCGAAGTCGGGAGAAGACCCCCCAAGATGGAAGACCACCGGAGCTGTGCAATAAACTATTTTTAACCCTTGTGTGTTGTGTTTTTATTTACTTTTTTTTGTTCACCAGGTGAATGGGTAGGGGTACATGGCACCCCTTTACTCATTCACATAGGGTGGGGGGCCGGGATCTGGGGGCCCCATTCTTAAATGGGTCTCCCAGATTCCGATAAGCCCCATGACCGCAGACCCCGACAACCAACGGCCAGGGTTGTCGGGAAGAGGCCCTTGTCCTCATCAACATGAGGACAAGCTGCTTTGAGGTGGGGGGGGCTGCAGGGCGTCCCCCCTTCCCCCAAGCACCCACCCCCCCCCATATTGAGGGCATGGGGCCTGGTACGGCTCAGGGGGGGGCTTGCTCGTCCCCACCCCCTTTCCTGACCGGCCGGGCTGCGTGCTCGGATAGGGGTCTGGTATGGGTTTTGGGGGGACCCCCACACCGTTTTTTTCGGCATAAGGGATTCCCCTTAAATTCCCTACCGGACTTAAGGGCCTGGTTTGCCTCCGGAGGGGGAACCCATGCCGTTTTTTTTTTTAATTTGGCGTGGAGTTCTCCCTTAGGATTCATACCAAATACAGTGCCTGGTATTGGAGGGAATCCAAATCGGATCCCCGCAGCAGTGTGAACGCGGCCGCAATGTCAGCGATGCTCGTCGCTTATCGGGAAAGGAAAAGAAACATTTTTTCCTCTCCCGATGCGAGCCGGCTCGGCGCTGGTTCCCGCTATGGAGCTCGCAGGGTGTCAATCTCGCCGATAAAAGCGACGAGATTGACACAATATCGCGATCACATACCGTACATTACACACCGACCGTACATTACACCCCGACCGTACATTACACCCAGAGGTCAGTGCTCGCTGTGGGTACCATAGGTGCTCTGTGTATACTATGCAGGGAAGGGGCTGGCAGTTTCCTCTGCAGTGGATGTGATGGGTCCCTGCGGCGCTCGTCTCGCCCGCTCCTGTGTTCTGCACAACTACAATGTGATGTCCTTAAAATATCAAATGCCGAGCGAATGTGTGATTACAAGTATCATCTCACAACTTCACCTTATTACAATGGTGCCCTCTACTGGTCAGAGCGTGTCATCACCCTGTACTCCGTGCCGTTTAATCTGCAACAGAGAAAAATCTGAGCTTATTAGATGGAGGAAAATCACCAACTACCGATTTATTCATGGAGAGCGGATCTGACCCCCCCAAGTATCCATGTCACCAGTAATATCTGCCCCACCACCACACACACACCTCACCCCCCAGTATCCATGTCACCAGTGATATCTGCCCCCCCACCACCACCACACACACCTCACCCCCCAGTATCCACGTCACCAGTGATATCTGCCCCCACCACCACACACACCTCACCCCCCAGTATCCATGTCAGCAGTGAATATCTGCCCCCCCACCACACACCTCACCCCCCAGTATCCACGTCACCAGTGATATCTGCCCCCCCACCACACACCTCACCCCCCAGTATCCATGTCAGCAGTGATATCTGCCCCCCCCCACCACCACACACACCTCACCCCCCCAGTATTCACGTCACCAGTGATATCTGCCCCCCCACCACACACCTCACCCCCCAGTATCCATGTCAGCAGTGATATCTGCCCCCCCCCCCACCACCACACACACCTCACCCCCCCAGTATTCATGTCACCAGTGATATCTGCCCCCCCCCACCACACACACCTCACCCCCCAGTATCCATGTCACCAGTGAGATCTGCCCCCCCACCACCACACACACCTCACCCCCCAGTATCCATGTCACCAGTGATATCTTCCCCCCCACCACACACACCTCACCCCCCAGTATTCATGTCACCAGTGATATCTGCCCCCCCCCCCCCCCACCACACACACCTCACCCCCCAGTATCCATGTCACCAGTGAGATCTGCCCCCCCACCACCACACACACCTCACCCCCCAGTATCCATGTCACCAGTGATATCTGCCCCCACCACCACACACACCTCACCCCCCAGTATCCATGTCAGCAGTGATATCTGCCCCCCCACCACACACCTCACCCCCCAGTATCCACGTCACCAGTGATATCTGCCCCCCCACCACACACCTCACCCCCCAGTATCCATGTCAGCAGTGATATCTGCCCCCCCCCCCACCACCACACACACCTCACCCCCCCAGTATTCATGTCACCAGTGATATCTGCCCCCCCCCCACCACACACACCTCACCCCCCAGTATCCATGTCACCAGTGAGATCTGCCCCCCCACCACCACACACACCTCACCCCCCAGTATCCATGTCACCAGTGATATCTGCCCCCCCACCACACACTACTCACCCCCCGGTATCCATGTCACCAGTGATATCTGCCCCCCCCCCCCCCCCCACCACCACCACACACACCTCACCCTCCAGTATCCATGTCACCAGTGATATCTGCCCCCCCCCACCACCACACACACCTCACCCCCCAGTATCCATGTCAGCAGTGATATCTGCCCCCCCACCACCACCACACACACCTCACCCCCCAGTTTCCACGTCACCAGTGATATCTGCCCCCCCACCACACACACCTCACCCCCCAGTATCCATGTCAGCAGTGATATCTGCCCCCCTCCCCCACACACAAACCTCACCCCCCAGTATCCATGTCACCAGTGATATCCGCCCCCTCACCACACACCTCACCCCCCAGTATCCATGTCACCAGTGATATCTGCCCCCCCCCACCACACACCTCACCCCCCAGTATCCATGTCACCAGTGATATCTGCCCCCCACCACACACCTCACCCCCCAGTATCCATGTCACCAGTGATATCTGCCCCCCCCCACCACACACCTCACCCCCCAGTATCCATGTCACCAGTGATATCTGCCCCCCACCACACACCTCACCCCCCAGTATCCATGTCACCAGTGACAGGGAATCCCCTATCTGTGTATCTAGTGACATGTGTGGATCTTGTCGGTGACGGGTCCTCTTTACTCTATGGGACTGCAGATTGGGTGACAGATGGCGGTGACCCGGCACGGGGTGTACTGGGTGGCGGTTGATCTTCTGTCATGCGCTAATCGTCAGGATTTATCTTCCCGGCTAATTTGGAGACTTGTTATGTTCTGGAGGTGGCAGCTGGCCCCGCACAGCCGTCACTAATCATATTGGCATCTCGGAGGTGTCTGTGGGCTCCAGACGGCTAATTATAGAAAACAATGGCGGAGGAGCCGGCCGCATCCCTCCGTCACACATTCATCGGCACCCTTCATTCTCCTCATTCTATGACCCCCCCCCCCTTAATGTCACTGGGAACTCCGGGCAACATTCACCCAGCCAGTCCCGAGATTTACACAGCTCTGCCCTACAGAACGGCCCTGCCGCTCAGGGCAGGAGACCTGAAGTTCTCTTCTGCATTTCAATACGTCTTCAGGCCTTGTCCACCCAATTCCCCCCACCCCCCAGCCTGGGATTGGATGGTGAAAGGAGAGCCAGCACAGTGATGAGCTCGTCTCTCTGGCACTCTGCTCTCCTCCTATCAGCATGCTCCTTGTCAGTATGTGAACTGATTGGCTCCTCTCCAGTCATTCCTGGAATGAGGTCTTGGTGTCCATCCAGGGAGCAGGATATGTACGCTGCGCATTCCGGAGATATTACTCTACACACTGTGGTGCAGCTGGGGGCACCCCAACCCTCTCCTGTGGCAGGGATTGGTACTTTATTGGGGGGGGGGGGTTTCTATCTATAAATAGAAACAACTGACGTGTGCAGTCATATTTTATACAGTTCTTTGCTAAGCCGCTCTGTATATAACGAGGCGTATATCTTCCAGCAACCAATACACCGGCTGTCAGAAGCTGTATAAAGCCTTTGGTGGTCTACAGAAGACCCCAAACAATAGAACGCAGAGAAAGAAGACCCAGAGGATGAGGAGCCTAGTAATGAAGACCCCGAGGAAGAGCACCCTGATAAGGAAGACCACCCTGATAAGGAAGACCCTGATGATGAGTACCCTGGTAAAGAAGACCCTGATGAAGAGTACCCTGATAAAGAAAGCCCTGAGAAAAAAAGACTCTGAGGAACAGGACCCAGGTAAAAATGACCCCAATGAAGAGGACCCTGATAAAGAAGACTCTTAGGAGGAGAACCCTCAGGAAGAGGACTTTAATAAAGAAGATCCTGAGGAAGAGGAACCTATTGAAGACCCTGATAAAAAAAAGACCCTGAGGAAGAGGACCCTGATAAGGAAGACCCTGATAAGGAAGACCCTGATGAGGAAGACCCTGATGATGAGTACCCTGGTAAAGAAGACCCTGATGAATAGGACCCTGATAAAGAAAGCCCTGAGAAAAAAGACTCTGAGGAACAGGACCCAGATAAAAATTACCCCAATGAAGAGAACCCTGATAAAGAAGACTCTTAAGACTCTTAGGAGGAGAACCCTGAGGAAGAGGACTTTAATAAAGAAGATCCTGAGGAAGAGGAACCTATTAAAGGCCCTGATAAAAAAAGACCCAAGGAAGAGGACCCCGAGGAAGAGGACCCCGAGGAAGAGGACCCCGAGGAAGAGGATCCCGAGGAAGAGGATCCCGAGGAAGAGGATCCCGAGGAAGAGGACCCCCCGAGGAAGATGACCCCGAGGAAGATGACCCCGAGGAAGATGACCCCGAGGAAGATGACCCCGAGGAAGATGACACTGAGGAAGATGACCCCGAGGAAGATGACACTGAGGAAGAGGACCCTGAGGAAGATGACACTGAGGAAGAGGACCCTGAGGAAGATGACACTGAGGAAGAGGACCCAGAGGAAGAGGACCCAGAGGAAGAGGACCCAGAGGAAGATGACCCCGAGGAAGATGACCCTGAGGAAGATGACCCTGAGGAAGATGACACTGAGGAAGAGGACCCTGAGGAAGAGGACCCTGTCGGAGAATGCTGAGTGGATAATGGGCCTTCTGTGACTCAGAGACAGAAAAATGAAATATTTTGACTCCACGCAATTAATCAGTCATCTTCTACCCTACTGAGGACGGCACAAAAAGAGTGAGTGGGAGCCGGATGACAGAGGGTGATGAAAGTCACTGGAGATGGTCATCGGTAATGGACCAGAGTTCTACGTGGATCCGCAGCGGAGAGATGCTTTCTCAACACCGTATGGCAGAAAAGAAAGCATGGAGTGTGTGGCAGATACTGCCACGAAAGGGGGAATGATGACCTCAAACTACTGGAACTGGAGAGCGCTCCGCAGCCAGCTTTTACCTTAATGAAATTTGGAAAGCACACCCACACAGAGCTCAATGCCCGAAAAGGTCACGTCCAGGCTATGCCTGCAGCCTCAAGTGGGGTCCTTAAGTGTTACTCCAAATGCCAGGCTGAGGATGACCACACCACATGGCTGCAATTCAGAAGGAGCCCCGAATGAAGTGATTCACATGCAGAAGGCAAAAATTGAATGAATAGTCATGTAATTGGTAGGCACGAACACCATGAAGAGCTGTCCTAAATCTGCACCAAAGTTATTAAGGACCGATGTGACTCCTTTTAGATGCAATCCGCATCTAGCAGCTTTCACAGGAAGCCTACAAAAACGTACCAGCCTCAGTCAAGACTCCTGTTTTTTAATTGGAGGCCCCCACCGCCCAGCTCTAAGAACTGGTGGGGCACTGATGAGTGATGAGCCTGTTCCAGATCTGACACCCTGGGACTGGTTAATGGCATCCTTCAGCATTGCACAGAACCCTATACCTGTCCCAGAACTGTCGCCAATATAGGACTTGCTGGTGGCCACCTCCAGCATTGAACAGACCCCATGCCTGTTCCAGAACTGGCACCAACCCAGGACTAGCTGATGGCATTTTCCAGCTATGGACAGAACCCATGCCTGTTCTAGAACTGGCACCACCTCAGGACTAGCTGATGGCATTCTCCAGCATTGGACAGAACCCATGCTTGTCCCAGAACTGGCACCACCTCAGGACTAGCTGATGGAATCCTCCAACATTGGACAGAACCCATGTTGTCCCAGAACTGGCACCACCTCAGGACTAGCTGATGGCATCCTCTAGCATTGGACAGAACCCATGCCTGTCCCAGAACTGGCACCACCCCAGTACTAGCTGATGGCATCCTCCAGCATTGGGCAGAACCCATGCCTGTCCCAGAACTGGCACCACCTCAGGACTAGCTGATGGCATCCTCTAGCATTGGACAGAACCCATGCCTGTCCCAGAACTGGCACCACCCCAGTACTAGCTGATGGCATCCTCCAGCATTGGGCAGAACCCATGCCTGTCCCAGAACTGGCACCACCTCAGGACTAGCTGATGGCATCCTCTAGCATTGGACAGAACCCATGCCTGTCCCAGAACTGGCACCACCCCAGTACTAGCTGATGGCATCCTCCAGCATTGGGCAGAACCCATGCCTGTCCCAGAACTGGCACCACCCCAGTACTAGCTGATGGCATCCTCCAACATTGGACAGAACCCATGCTTGTCCCAGAACTGGCACCACCTCAGTACTAGCTGATGGCATCCTCCAGCATTGGGCAGAACCCATGCTTGTCCCAGAACTGGCACCACCCCAGTACTAGCTGATGGCATCCTCCAACATTGGACAGAACCCATGCCTGTCCCAGAACTGGCCCCACCCCAGTACTAGCTGATGGCATCCTCCAGCATTGGACAGAACCCATGTTTGTCCCAGAACTGGCACCACCCCAGTACTAGCTGATGGCATTTTCCAGCATTGGACAGAACCCATGCCTGTTCTAGAACTGGCACCACCTCAGGACTAGCTGATGGCATCCTCCAACATTGGACAGAACGCATGCTTTTCCCAGAACTGGCACCACCTCAGGACTAGCTGATGGCATCCTCCAGCATTGGGCAGAACCCATGTTTGTCCCAGAACTGGCACCACCCCAGTACTAGCTGATGGCATCCTCCAACATTGGACAGAACCCATGCCTGTCCCAGAACTGGCACCACCCCAGTACTAGCTGATGGCATCCTCCAACATTGGACAGAACCCATGCCTGTCCCAGAACTGGCACCACCTCAGTACTAGCTGATGGCATCCTCCAACATTGGACAGAACCCATGCCTGTCCCAGAACTGGCACCACCCCAGTACTAGCTGATGGCATCCTCCAACATTGGACAGAACCCATGCCTGTCCCAGAACTGGCACCACCTCAGTACTAGCTAATGGCATCCTCCAGCATTGGGCAGAACCCATGCTTGTCCCAGAATTGGCACCACCTCAGTACTAGCTGATGGCATCCTCCAGCATTGGGCAGAACCCATGCCTAAGTAATGCTCTGACAGGTTCTCTTTACAAAGTCCAGAAGTGAAACTGCATGCAGTTAGGGAATGTATGAGTTGCATTAACGAGAGCGGTAACTTCTGGCTGACCTATATGGGAAACTATGCACTCCGCAGCTGTGGTGGGATGTGTTAAATGCTCACGGGATTCATCACACACTATTTATTGGTCTCCAGCTTTGAACCTCAAGATCTGCTGAATTTTTGCAACATAAGCAAAAAAGAAAGAGAAAAAAAAATTGAGAGCAATAAGCAGCCTTGTGGATGACGTGCGGCCGGGTGATTGGTGGAGGCTGCGAGGCGAGCGCGTATTTAATGAGCGGTTACTAAGCTGCTTACAGCACTAAAGAGTTTTGTGCTAAGCTATTATTAAATGTTACCAAGAAGAAAATGTTACCAAATGTTCCCTCGAAGAAAATCAACCGTGGGATGATGATGAGGCTGCTTTGTCTGCCAGATCGATGACAGATGAGAGATTACAACCCATAGGAGGCGCCCCTCCACCAAAATGACTTCACTTATAGGGGGTGTTTGGTGGGCTGAGTCACTGCAGGCTTCTCCGAGGATCTCCCGGCTCCCAAATCACAACACACACATTTAAACACCCTTCAGCCATAACATTATGACCCCCTCCCACCTAATATTGAGTAGGTCCCCCTCTTCTGACCCATCCAGGCATGGACTCCACTAGCCCTCTGAAGGTATGCTGTGGTATCCGGCACCAAGTCACTAGTAGCAGATCCTCCATGTTGAGGCCTCCATAAATCGGACTTGTCTGTCCAGTACATCCCACAGATAGCCGATTGGATGGAGATCTGGAAACTCATTGTTGTCCCTCAAACCATTCTTGCACCATTCTGGCAGTATGGCGGGGCTCATTATCCTGCTTAAAGAGGCCACAGCCATCAGGGGATACCGTTTCCATAAAGGGGTGTACTTGGTCACCAAGACTGTTTAGGTAGGTGGTATGTGTCACGTGACATCCTCATAAATGGCAGGAGCCAAAGCTTCCCAGCAGAAGATTGCCCAAAGCATCACACTGCCTCCTCCGGCTTGTCACCTTCCCATACTGCATCCTGGTGGCATCTCTTTCCCAGGTGACCCCTCAGACCAGGCCACCTTCTTCCATTTCTCCAGTTCTGACGCTCACGTGCACGTTGTAGGACATGGGTCAGCATGGACACCCTGTCCGGTCTGCGGCTTCACCGCCCCGAACAACAAACTGCAATGCTCTGCGTGTTCTGACACCTTTTTATCAGAACCGGCATTCACTGGTGACCCTGTTGACGGTTGGCCGGTTTTCCTTCCTTGGACCACTTTTGGTCGGTTCTGACCATTGCACACAAGGAACATCCCACAACAGCTGCCATTTTGGAGTTGCTCTGACCCAGTTGTATAGACATTACAATTGTCCAAGTCCCTCAAATCCCTACGCTTGTCCATTTTTTTCTGCTTTCAACTTCAGGGACATGTTCACTTGCTGCCTAATATATCCCGCCCACTTTCAGGAGCCATTGTAACCCGATAATCAATGTTCACTTTACCTGTCAGTAGTCATAATGTTATGGCTGATCGGTGTGTGCAGGATCACCAGGGGGGGAGGGGGTGCCCTGAATTCCAAGAACGTTCAGGTGCAGTGAAGAAATCCCACTCTGAGACTGTTGGGCTGGTTTTATGAACGCACATTACAGGGTGGGATCCGGGGTTGTGGTCGGCGTGTGTAACCCCCAGAAAACAGCTGTGCAGATATGTTGTTGTCTTTCTTTTTGGAGTGACTTTTCTGCATACATTTCCCAGAGAGCATTGCTCAGGTGTGCGGCACCTCGCCGTGATGCTCGCCACCTCCCCGACCTAATATGCCCCATATGGCCATGCTAGGTTAGTGTTATTGGTCACATTGGGTCAATGGCCATGTGGCCAATTTAGGTCCATGATGTCACAAGCATCCCCACCGCTTTGTGTATGGGTAGCTATGGGGCGGGGACTGCCCTGGTCACAGGGGTGGGAGTGAAAGTTTCCATACAGGTTCAGGCCAAACCCAGGCTCATCCTTACTGGTAACCATTGTCACCGAAAACAGGAAGTGCTGGGAAATCCAAAACGTTCTGGTTGTCTTCAGAACAGGAATAGAGAGAAATCTTCTAAAGGAGGACAGCTCTTCCTGTGACAACTGCTTTTATTTTGCCCTTATTAAAAACATTAGGAGATATTCCCACTGATTTCCTAATGTGCCTTCAAGGCAGGAAGTGAAGGGAAATTTCCTCAACTGGACCCAGACTGCAAAAATAAAGAAATATACAGATTGACCGTGAAGAATTCCACAGACAGACCTTTACGGCATGGCTTCTAGCTGTGTGACAAAACATGTCTTCTCTCGCTATACGTAGACAGGAACTCTTTATATGTTACTTTTACATAGACAGGAACTCTTTATATGTTACTTTTACATAGACAGGAACTCTTTATATGTTACATTTACATAGACAGGGACTCTTTATATGTTACATTTACATAGACAGGGACTCTTTATATGTTACATTTACATAGACAGGAACTCTTTATATGTTACATTTACATAGACAGGGACTCTTTATATGTTATATTTACATAGACAGGGACTCTTTATATGTTACTTTTACATAGACAGGGACTCTTTATATGTTACTTTTACATAGACAGGGACTCTTTGGGTATCAGTGAGGATCACACAACCTGAAATGACCATTCTGGTGGCTTCTTCTGACATTTAACATTTTTCCCAGAAGCGGTTGTAAGACTCGAGTGTCCCGGCCACATACCATAGATGGGCCCCCCATGGCACAGAGTCCTCCACAGACCTTCGAACCTCGGCACTAAAGTGCGCACTTCTAATCCCCTCTTAAT
This sequence comes from Lithobates pipiens, assembly GCF_037356315.1. NCBI lineage: Eukaryota > Metazoa > Chordata > Amphibia > Anura > Ranidae > Lithobates > Lithobates pipiens. The sequence goes on from NW_027507758.1 coordinate 1,145,341, forward strand.
GATTCCGTTGACCTTATTTGAGGATATTCCGACCTGCTGCCAATTCATTTAAAAATGGATTTTCTGGAAAGTTCATTAAGAATGTTCTGCAGCTCATTTGGAATCGTTAAAGATCTTGGATATCCCAACCCCCGCCCACTGATACTCTTCTTCCTCCTACCGACAGTGAAGTCCGTCTTCCGGAGCGAAGGATCTCTTCTCCCCCCCCCATGTTCAGGTGTGAGGAGCTCCGAACATTGCATTCTATTATTATTGTCCTGAACAGAGTAGGAAAGGGTTAAATCTCCTGCCATCTCCCCATTGAGTTTTCCCTTCACTTCCTCTCCTGGAGACACAACAGAGGAAATTCCTCCAAAGTCTCCCCTTGTTGTCACCACAACATTCCTCTCCAGTGGAAGATTTCCCCTCTTCCTATTCCACTGACTACTCAACATTCTGGATTTTCATAGTTACATAGCTGGGAAGGTTGAGTAACTGAACTCCTCCATCCCCCATAACTGAACTCCTCCATCCCCCATAACTGAACTCCTCCATCCCCCATAACTGAACTCCTCCATCCCCCATAACTGAACTCCTCCATCCCCCATAACTGAACTCCTCCATCCCCCATAACTGATCTCCTCCATCCCCCATAACTGATCTCCTCCATCCCCCATAACTGAACTCCTCCATCCCCCATAACTGATCTCCTCCATCCCCCATAACTGATCTCCTCCATCCCCCATAACTGATCTCCTCCATCCCCCATAACTGATCTCCTCCATCCCCCATAACTGATCTCCTCCATCCCCCATAACTGAACTCCTCCATCCCCCATAACTGAACTCCTCCATCCCCCATAACTGATCTCCTCCATCCCCCATAACTGATCTCCTCCATCCCCCATAACTGAACTCCTCCATCCCCCATAACTGATCTCCTCCATCCTCCATAACTGATCTCCTCCATCCCCCATAACTGATCTCCTCCATCCCCCATAACTGAGCTCCTCCATCCCCCATAACTGAGCTCCTCCATCCCCCATAACTGATCTCCTCCATCCCCCATAACTGAGCTCCTCCACCCCCATAACTGATCTCCTCCATCCCCCATAACTGATCTCCTCCATCCTCCATAACTGAGCTCCTCCACCCCCATAACTGATCTCCTCCATCCCCCATAACTGATCTCCTCCATCCTCCATAACTGAGCTCCTCCATCCCCCATAACTGATCTCCTCCATCCCCCATAACTGATCTCCTCCATCCCCCATAACTGAGCTCCTCCACCCCCATAACTGATCTCCTCCATCCCCCATAACTGATCTCCTCCATCCTCCATAACTGAGCTCCTCCACCCCCATAACTGATCTCCTCCATCCCCCATAACTGATCTCCTCCATCCTCCATAACTGAGCTCCTCCATCCCCCATAACTGATCTCCTCCATCCCCCATAACTGATCTCCTCCATCCTCCATAACTGAGCTCCTCCACCCCCATAACTGATCTCCTCCATCCCCCATAACTGATCTCCTCCATCCCCCATAACTGAGCTCCTCCATCCCCCATAACTGATCTCCTCCATCCCCCATAACTGAGCTCCTCCACCCCCATAACTGATCTCCTCCATCCCCCATAACTGATCTCCTCCATCCTCCATAACTGAGCTCCTCCACCCCCATAACTGATCTCCTCCATCCCCCATAACTGATCTCCTCCATCCCCCATAACTGATCTCCTCCATCCCCCATAACTGATCTCCTCCATCCCCCATAACTGAGCTCCTCCACCCCCATAACTGATCTCCTCCATCCCCCATAACTGATCTCCTCCATCCTCCATAACTGATCTCCTCCATCCCCCATAACTGAACTCCTCCACCCCCATAACTGATCTCCTCCATCCTCCATAACTGATCTCCTCCACCCCCCATAACTGAACTCCTCCATCCCCCATAACTGATCTCCTCCACCCCCCATAACTGATCTCCTCCATCCCCCATAACTGAACTCCTCCATCCCCCATAACTGAACTCCTCCATCCCCCATAACTGATCTCCTCCGTCCCCCATAACTGAGCTCCTCCATCCCCCATAACTGAACTCCTCCATCCCCCATAACTGAACTCCTCCATCCCCCATAACTGATCTCCTCCGTCCCCCATAACTGATCTCCTCCATCCCCCATAACTGATCTCCTCCATCCCCCATAACTGATCTCCTCCATCCCCCATAACTGATCTCCTCCATCCCCCATAACTGATCTCCTCCATCCCCCATAACTGAGCTCCTCCACCCCCATAACTGATCTCCTCCATCCCCCATAACTGAGTTCCTCCATCCCCCATAACTGATCTCCTCCATCCCCCATAACTGAACTCCTCCATCCCCCATAACTGAACTCCTCCATCCCCCATAACTGATCTCCTCCATCCCCCATAACTGAACTCCTCCATCCCCCATAACTGATCTCCTCCATCCCCCATAACTGATCTCCTCCATCCCCCATAACTGATCTCCTCCATCCCCCATAACTGAACTCCTCCGTCCCCCATAACTGATCTCCTCCGTCCCCCATAACTGAGCTCCTCCATCCCCCATAACTGATCTCCTCCATCCCCCATAACTGATCTCCTCCACCCCCCATAACTGATCTCCTCCATCCCCCATAACTGATCTCCTCCACCCCCCATAACTGATCTCCTCCATCCCCCATAACTGATCTCCTCCATCCCCCATAACTGAGTTCCTCCATCCCCCATAACTGATCTCCTCCATCCCCCATAACTGAACTCCTCCATCCCCCATAACTGATCTCCTCCCTCCCCCATAACTGATCTCCTCCGTCCCCCATAACTGAGCTCCTCCATCCCCCATAACTGATCTCCTCCATCCCCCATAACTGATCTCCTCCACCCCCCATAACTGATCTCCTCCATCCCCCATAACTGATCTCCTCCATCCCCCATAACTGATCTCCTCCACCCCCCATAACTGATCTCCTCCACCCCCCATAACTGATCTCCTCCATCCCCCATAACTGATCTCCTCCATCCCCCATAACTGATCTCCTCCACCCCCCATAACTGATCTCCTCCACCCCCCATAACTGATCTCCTCCACCCCCCATAACTGATCTCCTCCATCCCCCATAACTGATCTCCTCCACCCCCATAACTGATCTCCTCCACCCCCATAACTGATCTCCTCCATCCCCCATAACTGATCTCCTCCATCCCCCATAACTGATCTCCTCCATCCCCCATAACTGATCTCCTCCATCCCCCATAACTGATCTCCTCCATCCCCCATAACTGATCTCCTCCATCCCCCATAACTGATCTCCTCCACCCCCATAACTGATCTCCTCCACCCCCATAACTGATCTCCTCCATCCCCCATAACTGATCTCCTCCATCCCCCATAACTGATCTCCTCCATCCCCCATAACTGATCTCCTCCATCCCCCATAACTGATCTCCTCCATCCCCCATAACTGATCTCCTCCATCCCCCATAACTGATCTCCTCCACCCCCCATAACTGAACTCCTCCATCCCCCATAACTGAACTCCTCCATCCCCCATAACTGAACTCCTCCATCCCCCATAACTGAGCTCCTCCCTCCCCCATAACTGATCTCCTCCATCCCCCATAACTGATCTCCTCCATCCCCCATAACTGATCTCCTCCATCCCCCATAACTGAACTCCTCCATCCCCCATAACTGAACTCTTCCACCCCCCATAACTGATCTCCTCCATCCCCCATAACTGATCTCCTCCATCCCCCATAACTGATCTCCTCCATCCCCCATAACTGAACTCCTCCATCCCCCATAACTGAGCTCCTCCATCCCCCATAACTGAACTCTTCCACCCCCCATAACTGATCTCCTCCATCCCCCATAACTGATCTCCTCCATCCCCCATAACTGATCTCCTCCATCCCCCATAACTGAACTCCTCCATCCCCCATAACTGAGCTCCTCCATCCCCCATAACTGATCTCCTCCATCCCCCATAACTGATCTCCTCCATCCCCCATAACTGATCTCCTCCATCCCCCATAACTGATCTCCTCCATCCCCCATAACTGATCTCCTCCATCCCCCATAACTGATCTCCTCCACCCCCCATAACTGAACTCCTCCATCCCCCATAACTGAACTCCTCCATCCCCCATAACTGAACTCCTCCATCCCCCATAACTGAACTCTTCCACCCCCCATAACTGATCTCCTCCATCCCCCATAACTGATCTCCTCCATCCCCCATAACTGATCTCCTCCATCCCCCATAACTGAACTCCTCCATCCCCCATAACTGAACTCCTCCATCCCCCATAACTGAACTCTTCCACCCCCCATAACTGATCTCCTCCATCCCCCATAACTGATCTCCTCCATCCCCCATAACTGAGCTCCTCCATCCCCCATAACTGATCTCCTCCATCCCCCATAACTGAACTCCTCCATCCCCCATAACTGAACTCCTCCATCCCCCATAACTGAACTCCTCCATCCCCCATAACTGAACTCCTCCATCCCCCATAACTGAACTCCTCCATCCCCCATAACTGAACTCCTCCATCCCCCATAACTGAACTCCTCCATCCCCCATAACTGATCTCCTCCATCCCCCATAACTGAACTCCTCCATCCCCCATAACTGATCTCCTCCATCCCCCATAACTGAACTCCTCCATCCCCCATAACTGATCTCCTCCATCCCCCATAACTGAACTCCTCCATCCCCCATAACTGATCTCCTCCATCCCCCATAACTGATCTCCTCCGTCCCCCATAACTGAACTCCTCCGTCCCCCATAACTGATCTCCTCCATCCCCCATAACTGAACTCCTCCGTCCCCCATAACTGAACTCCTCCGTCCCCCATAACTGAACTCCTCCATCCCCCATAACTGATCTCCTCCATCCCCCATAACTGATCTCCTCCATCCCCCATAACTGAACTCCTCCGTCCCCCATAACTGATCTCCTCCATCCCCCATAACTGAACTCCTCCGTCCCCCATAACTGAACTCCTCCGTCCCCCATAACTGAACTCCTCCGTCCCCCATAACTGAACTCCTCCATCCCCCATAACTGATCTCCTCCATCCCCCATAACTGATCTCCTCCATCCCCCATAACTGATCTCCTCCATCCCCCATAACTGATCTCCTCCACCCCCCATAACTGAACTCCTCCATCCCCCATAACTGATCTCCTCCACCCCCCATAACTGATCTCCTCCATCCCCCATAACTGAACTCCTCCATCCCCCATAACTGATCTCCTCCACCCTCCATAACTGAGCTCCTCCATCCTCCATAACTGAGCTCCTCCATCCCCCATAACTGAGTTCCTCCATCCCCCATAACTGAGCTCCTCCATCCCCCATAACTGATCTCCTCCATCCCCCATAACTGATCTCCTCCATCCCCCATAACTGATCTCCTCCATCCCCCATAACTGATCTCCTCCATCCCCCATAACTGATCTCCTCCATCCCCCATAACTGATCTCCTCCATCCCCCATAACTGATCTCCTCCATCCCCCATAACTGATCTCCTCCACCCCCCATAACTGAACTCCTCCATCCCCCATAACTGAGTTCCTCCATCCTCCATAACTGAGCTCCTCCATCCCCCATAACTGAGTTCCTCCATCCCCCATAACTGATCTCCTCCATCCCCCATAACTGATCTCCTCCATCCCCCATAACTGATCTCCTCCGTCCCCCATAACTGATCTCCTCCATCCCCCATAACTGAGCTCCTCCATCCCCCATAACTGATCTCCTCCATCCCCCATAACTGATCTCCTCCATCCCCCATAACTGAGCTCCTCCATCCCCCATAACTGATCTCCTCCATCCCCCATAACTGATCTCCTCCATCCCCCATAACTGATCTCCTCCATCCCCCATAACTGATCTCCTCCATCCCCCATAACTGAGTTCCTCCATCCCCCATAACTGAGCTCCTCCATCCCCCATAACTGAGCTCCTCCATCCCCCATAACTGAGCTCCTCCATCCTCCATAACTGAACTCCTCCATCCCCCATAACTGAGTTCCTCCATCCCCCATAACTGAGCTCCTCCATCCCCCATAACTGATCTCCTCCATCCCCCATAACTGATCTCCTCCATCCCCCATAACTGATCTCCTCCATCCCCCATAACTGATCTCCTCCATCCCCCATAACTGATCTCCTCCATCCCCCATAACTGATCTCCTCCATCCCCCATAACTGATCTCCTCCACCCCCCATAACTGAACTCCTCCATCCCCCATAACTGAGTTCCTCCATCCCCCATAACTGATCTCCTCCATCCCCCATAACTGATCTCCTCCACCCCCCATAACTGATCTCCTCCATCCCCCATAACTGATCTCCTCCATCCCCCATAACTGATCTCCTCCATCCCCCATAACTGAGCTCCTCCATCCCCCATAACTGAGTTCCTCCATCCCCCATAACTGAGCTCCTCCATCCCCCATAACTGATCTCCTCCATCCCCCATAACTGAGCTCCTCCATCCCCCATAACTGAGCTCCTCCATCCCCCATAACTGAGCTCCTCCATCCCCCATAACTGAGCTCCTCCATCCTCCATAACTGAACTCCTCCATCCCCCATAACTGAGTTCCTCCATCCCCCATAACTGAGCTCCTCCATCCCCCATAACTGAGCTCCTCCATCCCCCATAACTGAGCTCCTCCATCCCCCATAACTGAGCTCCTCCATCCCCCATAACTGAGCTCCTCCATCCCCCATAACTGAGCTCCTCCATCCCCCATAACTGAGCTCCTCCATCCCCCATAACTGAGCTCCTCCATCCCCCATAACTGAGCTCCTCCATCCCCCATAACTGAGCTCCTCCATCCTCCATAACTGAACTCCTCCATCCCCCATAACTGAACTCCTCCATCCCCCATAACTGAGCTCCTCCATCCCCCATAACTGAGCTCCTCCATCCCCCATAACTGAGCTCCTCCATCCCCCATAACTGATCTCCTCCATCCCCCATAACTGAACTCCTCCACCCCCATAACTGATCTCCTCCATCCCCCATAACTGAGCTCCTCCATCCTCCATAACTGAACTCCTCCATCCCCCATAACTGAGTTCCTCCATCCCCCATAACTGATCTCCTCCATCCCCCATAACTGATCTCCTCCATCCTCCATAACTGATCTCCTCCACCCCCCATAACTGATCTCCTCCATCCCCCATAACTGAACTCCTCCATCCCCCATAACTGATCTCCTCCATCCCCCATAACTGAGTTCCTCCATCCCCCATAACTGATCTCCTCCATCCCCCATAACTGATCTCCTCCACCCCCCATAACTGATCTCCTCCACCCCCCATAACTGATCTCCTCCATCCCCCATAACTGATCTCCTCCACCCCCCATAACTGATCTCCTCCATCTCCCATAACTGAACTCCTCCATCCCCCATAACTGAGTTCCTCCATCCCCCATAACTGATCTCCTCCATCCCCCATAACTGAGTTCCTCCATCCCCCATAACTGATCTCCTCCATCCTCCATAACTGATCTCCTCCATCTCCCATAACTGAACTCCTCCATCCCCCATAACTGATCTCCTCCATCCCCCATAACTGATCTCCTCCATCCCCCATAACTGAACTCCTCCATCCCCCATAACTGATCTCCTCCATCCCCCATAACTGAACTCCTCCATCCCCCATAACTGAGTTCCTCCATCCCCCATAACTGAGCTCCTCCATCCCCCATAACTGATCTCCTCCATCCCCCATAACTGATCTCCTCCATCCCCCATAACTGAGCTCCTCCATCCCCCATAACTGAGCTCCTCCATCCCCCATAACTGAGCTCCTCCATCCCCCATAACTGAGCTCCTCCATCCTCCATAACTGAACTCCTCCATCCCCCATAACTGAGTTCCTCCATCCCCCATAACTGAGCTCCTCCATCCCCCATAACTGATCTCCTCCATCCCCCATAACTGAGCTCCTCCATCCCCCATAACTGAGCTCCTCCATCCCCCATAACTGATCTCCTCCATCCCCCATAACTGAGTTCCTCCATCCCCCATAACTGATCTCCTCCATCCCCCATAACTGATCTCCTCCATCTCCCATAACTGATCTCCTCCATCCTCCATAACTGATCTCCTCCATCTCCCATAACTGATCTCCTCCATCCCCCATAACTGAGCTCCTCCATCCCCCATAACTGAACTCCTCCATCCCCCATAACTGATCTCCTCCACCCCCCATAACTGAGATTCTCCATCCCCCATAACTGAGATTCTCCATCCCCCATAACTGATCTCCTCCATCCCCCATAACTGAACTCCTCCATCCCCCATAACTGAGTTCCTCCATCCCCCATAACTGATCTCCTCCATCCCCCATAACTGATCTCCTCCATCCCCCATAACTGAGTTCCTCCATCCCCCATAACTGATCTCCTCCATCCCCCATAACTGAGCTCCTCCACCCCCCATAACTGATCTCCTCCACCCCCATAACTGATCTCCTCCATCCCCCATAACTGATCTCCTCCACCCCCCATAACTGATCTCCTCCATCCCCCATAACTGAACTCCTCCACCCCCCATAACTGATCTCCTCCATCCCCCATAACTGATCTCCTCCACCCCCCATAACTGATCTCCTTTATCCCCCATAACTGATCTCCTCCATCCCCCATAACTGATCTCCTCCACCCCCCATAACTGATCTCCTCCATCCCCCATAACTGATCTCCTCCATCCCCCATAACTGAGCTCCTCCATCCCCCATAACTGATCTCCTCCACCCCCCATAACTGATCTCCTCCATCCCCCATAACTGATCTCCTCCATCCCCCATAACTGATCTCCTCCATCCCCATAACTGATCTCCTCCATCCCCCATAACTGATCTCCTCCACCCCCCATAACTGATCTCCTCCATCCTCCATAACTGAGCTCCTCCACCCCCCATAACTGATCTCCTCCATCCTCCATAACTGATCTCCTCCATCCCCCATAACTGATCTCCTCCATCCCCCATAACTGAACTCCTCCATCCCCCATAACTGAACTCCTCCATCCCCCATAACTGATCTCCTCCATCCCCCATAACTGAACTCCTCCATCCTCCCCCCATAACTGAACTCCTCCATCCCCCATAACTGAACTCCTCCATCCTCCCCCCATAACTGAACTCCTCCATCCTCCCCCCATAACTGATCTCCTCCATCCTCCATAACTGAACTCCTCCATCCCCCATAACTGATCTCCTCCATCCCCCATAACTGAACTCCTCCACCCCCCATAACTGAGCTCCTCCATCCCCCATAACTGATCTCCTCCATCCCCCATAACTGATCTCCTCCATCCCCCATAACTGATCTCCTCCGTCCCCCATAACTGAACTCCTCCATCCCCCATAACTGATCTCCTCCATCCCCCATAACTGAACTCCTCCATCCCCCATAACTGATCTCCTCCATCCCCCATAACTGAACTCCTCCATCCTCCCCCCATAACTGAACTCCTCCATCCCCCATAACTGAACTCCTCCATCCTCCCCCCATAACTGAACTCCTCCATCCTCCCCCCATAACTGATCTCCTCCATCCTCCATAACTGAACTCCTCCATCCCCCATAACTGATCTCCTCCATCCCCCATAACTGAACTCCTCCACCCCCCATAACTGAGCTCCTCCATCCCCCATAACTGATCTCCTCCATCCCCCATAACTGATCTCCTCCATCCCCCATAACTGATCTCCTCCATCCCCCATAACTGAGCTCCTCCATCCCCCATAACTGATCTCCTCCATCCCCCATAACTGATCTCCTCCATCCCCCATAACTGATCTCCTCCATCCCCCATAACTGAACTCCTCCATCCCCCATAACTGATCTCCTCCACCCCCCATAACTGATCTCCTCCATCCTCCCCCCATAACTGAACTCCTCCATCCCCCATAACTGAACTCCTCCATCCCCCATAACTGAACTCCTCCATCCCCCATAACTGAACTCCTCCATCCCCCATAACTGAACTCCTCCATCCTCCCCCCATAACTGATCTCCTCCATCCCCCATAACTGAGCTCCTCCATCCCCCATAACTGAACTCCTCCATCCCCCATAACTGATCTCCTCCATCCCCCATAACTGATCTCCTCCACCCCCCATAACTGATCTCCTCCATCCCCCATAACTGATCTCCTCCATCCCCCATAACTGATCTCCTCCATCCCCCATAACTGATCTCCTCCACCCCCCATAACTGATCTCCTCCATCCCCCATAACTGATCTCCTCCACCCCCATAACTGATCTCCTCCATCCCCCATAACTGATCTCCTCCACCCCCCATAACTGAACTCCTCCATCCTCCATAACTGATCTCCTCCATCCCCCATAACTGAACTCCTCCATCCTCCCCCCATAACTGATCTCCTCCATCCCCCATAACTGAACTCCTCCATCCCCCATAACTGATCTCCTCCATCCCCCATAACTGATCTCCTCCATCCCCCATAACTGAACTCCTCCATCCTCCCCCCATAACTGATCTCCTCCATCCCCCATAACTGATCTCCTCCATCCCCCATAACTGAGCTCCTCCATCCCCCATAACTGAACTCCTCCATCCCCCATAACTGATCTCCTCCATCCCCCATAACTGATCTCCTCCATCCCCCATAACTGATCTCCTCCATCCCCCATAACTGAACTCCTCCATCCTCCCCCCATAACTGATCTCCTCCATCCTCCATAACTGAACTCCTCCATCCCCCATAACTGATCTCCTCCATCCCCCATAACTGATCTCCTCCATCCCCCATAACTGAACTCCTCCATCCTCCATAACTGATCTCCTCCATCCCCCATAACTGATCTCCTCCATCCCCCATAACTGAACTCCTCCATCCTCCCCCCATAACTGATCTCCTCCATCCTCCATAACTGAACTCCTCCATCCCCCATAACTGATCTCCTCCATCCCCCATAACTGAACTCCTCCATCCCCCATAACTGATCTCCTCCATCCCCCATAACTGAACTCCTCCATCCTCCATAACTGATCTCCTCCATCCCCCATAACTGAACCCCTCCATCCCCCATAACTGAACTCCTCCATCCTCCCCCCATAACTGAACTCCTCCATCCTCCCCCCATAACTGATCTCCTCCATCCTCCATAACTGAACTCCTCCATCCCCCATAACTGATCTCCTCCATCCCCCATAACTGATCTCCTCCATCCCCCATAACTGAACTCCTCCATCCCCCATAACTGATCTCCTCCATCCCCCATAACTGATCTCCTCCATCCCCCATAACTGATCTCCTCCATCCCCCATAACTGATCTCCTCCATCCCCCATAACTGATCTCCTCCATCCCCCATAACTGAACTCCTCCATCCTCCCCCCATAACTGAACTCCTCCATCCCCCATAACTGATCTCCTCCATCCCCCATAACTGATCTCCTCCACCCCCCATAACTGATCTCCTTTATCCCCCATAACTGATCTCCTCCATCCCCCATAACTGATCTCCTCCACCCCCCATAACTGATCTCCTCCATCCCCCATAACTGATCTCCTCCATCCCCCATAACTGAGCTCCTCCATCCCCCATAACTGATCTCCTCCACCCCCCATAACTGATCTCCTCCATCCCCCATAACTGATCTCCTCCATCCCCCATAACTGATCTCCTCCATCCCCATAACTGATCTCCTCCATCCCCCATAACTGATCTCCTCCACCCCCCATAACTGATCTCCTCCATCCTCCATAACTGAGCTCCTCCACCCCCCATAACTGATCTCCTCCATCCTCCATAACTGATCTCCTCCATCCCCCATAACTGATCTCCTCCATCCCCCATAACTGAACTCCTCCATCCCCCATAACTGAACTCCTCCATCCCCCATAACTGATCTCCTCCATCCCCCATAACTGAACTCCTCCATCCTCCCCCCATAACTGAACTCCTCCATCCCCCATAACTGAACTCCTCCATCCTCCCCCCATAACTGAACTCCTCCATCCTCCCCCCATAACTGATCTCCTCCATCCTCCATAACTGAACTCCTCCATCCCCCATAACTGATCTCCTCCATCCCCCATAACTGAACTCCTCCACCCCCCATAACTGAGCTCCTCCATCCCCCATAACTGATCTCCTCCATCCCCCATAACTGATCTCCTCCATCCCCCATAACTGATCTCCTCCGTCCCCCATAACTGAACTCCTCCATCCCCCATAACTGATCTCCTCCATCCCCCATAACTGAACTCCTCCATCCCCCATAACTGATCTCCTCCATCCCCCATAACTGAACTCCTCCATCCTCCCCCCATAACTGAACTCCTCCATCCCCCATAACTGAACTCCTCCATCCTCCCCCCATAACTGAACTCCTCCATCCTCCCCCCATAACTGATCTCCTCCATCCTCCATAACTGAACTCCTCCATCCCCCATAACTGATCTCCTCCATCCCCCATAACTGAACTCCTCCACCCCCCATAACTGAGCTCCTCCATCCCCCATAACTGATCTCCTCCATCCCCCATAACTGATCTCCTCCATCCCCCATAACTGATCTCCTCCATCCCCCATAACTGAGCTCCTCCATCCCCCATAACTGATCTCCTCCATCCCCCATAACTGATCTCCTCCATCCCCCATAACTGATCTCCTCCATCCCCCATAACTGAACTCCTCCATCCCCCATAACTGATCTCCTCCACCCCCCATAACTGATCTCCTCCATCCTCCCCCCATAACTGAACTCCTCCATCCCCCATAACTGAACTCCTCCATCCCCCATAACTGAACTCCTCCATCCCCCATAACTGAGCTCCTCCACCCCCCATAACTGATCTCCTCCACCCCCCATAACTGATCTCCTCCACCCCCCATAACTGATCTCCTCCATCCCCCATAACTGAGCTCCTCCATCCCCCATAACTGAGCCCCTCCATCCCCCATAATGGAACTCCTCCATCCCCCATAACTGAGGTTCTCCAGCTACTGTATTCGCTTTCTTGCTCTTCTCCCCGCATGCCAATAGTCTGCTGGCCTTACCTGAACCCTAACACTACGGGTTTAAAGTGTATGCATAGCTAAATCCTTTTCTTCTAGTGTTGGGTGGCGTGGGGGATGGTAATCTCCCGGGCAGTTTATTTTGTGATGTCCCTGTCCTGCTGGAAAGAGTTGCGTTCACTTCCTGGAGACACAACAAATGATCGGTAATCTCACCAAATTGTGGAGAATTGAACTTTGAGACAGTTGTCACCGGGGGACACAGCAATAGAAACATGACCAACCCTTCCACATTCCATTCCAAAACAAAATACATCGACTCCAATGGTCCCGCTTACTGATGGAGGGTTGCCCCATAAACTGGCCAATTCAAACAGAGCCGCCGAGGTTCCCCCTTTATACACAGTGGATTAGCTGCAGATTTGAGGGACCCCAGTGCAGATTCTGTTTTGGACCCCTGCCTCTGCGCTTCCTATATAGGAAAAAGAGGAAGCGTGATTGGACAGCACTTCATGCTGAGGGCTATGCACTAACTAGAAATGATTTCAGGTTAGAAATAATGGCTGACCCTTACACCCCAGATTGAGGGTACCACAGGGGTCCCTGTGCTTCTACTCTGTGTGAGGAATATTGGACCAGCAGAGACTTGGCATTTTGGCCAAGATTAATTGTAATATCTGTTCATATCAGTGTTCTGTAGGGGGCGCTTCACCCTCTTTCTGGCTGAGATGGCTGGCTGGTATGATGGAGATCTACCCTGTGGGAAGAAAACTGAATGATGAATCCACTGAGTAAGATGGGAGTCACTAGTATTGCCCTGAGGTGAAGGATTCCAAGGGGCCCGGTGCCTCCTGATCCAAGCAGTGTTGCCTGGTCTGGCTGGGGGTCAGGGAGGCGGAGAGCCTGTGGTGTTACCTGCCCCCCTAGGAGTGGTGCCCTGGGGCTGCTCTCAGTATCAATATGGGTTTGGGACCCCATTGTGAAAAATGGCACCAAGTCACAATACCACTTGTTTTTTCTTTGTGTTGCTTCATGGGTTAGGCCTTTTGGCCAAGATCGGGCAATATTTGCTACCAGGTAGCAAGACTCAACCATTGTTTGGGATTCTTTCACTCAGGATTGTAGGGTGCGGGGCCTCGGTCTACCGTGACGTTTATGGGGAAGCTGTGTGGCCCTTCTCTCATGCCTTGGGGTGGGGCCTCTCTTTGGGAGAGCCCCTTGCCCAGTACTTCATTGGCTTTGAATGATCATAAGGATCGGGTCTGCTGGACCTGAATATGCCTTGCCCCATCAGGAGTCTTGTGCCCTGGGGGACCAGGGAAGGGTTCTCCCTCCTCAGGAGGGGACGGACACACCCTAGTGCACATTTTTGGTTCCCCGTCACACCCCATGTGACTTGTCATATGACTTTGAACATCAGAATCGCACGACAAGTCATAGCCCATGTTTTCCAATGATAACAATCCATATATATGCGACCTGAAGTCATAGCAACTTCTGAGTGGTCCCTGCACTGCTTTGCTCCGACTTTCATGCAGCTTGAGGGCAATAGGCTTTAATGTTAATCCTCAAAAACTGTACGAGTCCTATATAAATGTTTACATGCAACGGCGGGTCCGACTTTGCAGAGGGACAAGAAGTTGCACCCATCCAAAGTTGTATTGAATTTGAGTCTTAGTGTTTTTTTTTTTTGCACCACACCTCGGGGAGAAAGAAAAACCGACTGAACCAGCAGAGACATCGAATTCCTTTCCGGGCGCCCCGTGCCGAGAATGCCGACTCTGCTGTATATGGGATTCATTTTTCATTTTGGTCACAAGGCGGTCATTAGCAGATATGAGTAGCTCTGCTGACACCATTCCACTTGAGTCATCAAACCCAGACGTGTCCGGGCTCCCCAGACAGACCAATGCTCACAACAAAGCCTCATATTTTCTGACCTAAATCTTTCATCGCTCGGTCACGCTCGCCTCGGCCGCTCAGCAATGGGAAACCCGAGAGCGGGCTCCGCGAAGCTGACAAGCATTATCCTGTTGTTTCCACTTACACAAAGCCCCCCCCCCCCCCCCCCCCCCCAATCCTCTCCCGGTGAATAAAGCGCTGCTTTGCTTCCATTAAGAATTCATGCGCGGCCCGTTATGTATTTTTAATATTTTTCCATGTAGCTGCCCATTGATGGCTAATTAGTTCCCGGAACACTCGCAGCGTTTCGGAGGGTGAAATGTAAGATGATCTTATTTAATGTCAAGGCTCCACTTGGCGGCAAATTAAGCAGTTCTTGTTCAGCAGCTGTTGACGCAATTTCACTAAATTATGAGGCTACGGCAAATATACGGGCGGCCTGCGGCTACCAGCACCGCGAGGACCAACAAGCCACACAAAGCCAAAGTGTATATGGTGAAGGACATCTTCATCCCAAAATCACTCCACACTGTCACTGTGCCCATCCAGGGAGAAGTAACCAGTGCCTCCTATTACCAGTACCCCCTATTACCCCCCATTCAGGGAAAAGTAACCCGCACCTCCTAATACCAGTACCCCCTATTATCCCCCATTCAGGGAAAAGTAACCCGCACCTCCTAATACCAGTACCCCCTATTATCCCCCATTCAGGGAAAAGTAACCCGCACCTCCTAATACCAGTACCCCCTATTACCCCCCATTCAGGGAAAAGTAACCCGCACCTCCTAATTAATACCAATGACCCCTATTATCCCCCATTCGGGGAAAAGTAACCCGCACCTCCTAATACCAGTACCCCCTATTACCCCCCATTCAGGGAAAAGTAACCCGCACCTCCTAATACCAGTACCCCCTATTATCCCCCATTCAGGGAAAAGTAACCCGCACCTCCTAATACCAGTACCCCCTATTATCCCCCATTCAGGGAAAAGTAACCCGCACCTCCTAATACCAGTACCCCCTATTATCCCCCATTCAGGGAAAAGTAACCCGCACCTCCTAATACCAGTACCCCCTATTACCCCCCATTCAGGGAAAAGTAACCCGCACCTCCTAATTAATACCGGTGCCCCCTATTATCCCCCATTCGGGGAAAAGTAACCCACACCTTCTAATACCAGTGCCCCCTATTATCCCCCATTCAGGGAAAAGTAACCCACATCTCTTAATTAATACCAGTGCCCCCTATTATCCCCCATTCGGGGAAAAGTAACCCACACCTCCTAATACCAGTACCCCCTATTATCCCCCATTCGGGGAAAAGTAACCCGCACCTCCTAATACCAGTACCCCCTATTATCCCCCATTCGGGGAAAAGTAACCCGCACCTTCTAATACCAGTACCCCCTATTATCCCCCATTCGGGGAAAAGTAACCCGCACCTTCTAATACCAGTGCCCCCTATTATCCCCCATTCGGGGAAAAGTAACCCGCACCTCCTAATACCAGTACCCCCTATTATCCCCCATTCGGGGAAAAGTAACCCGCACCTCCTAATACCAGTACCCCCTATTATCCCCCATTCGGGGAAAAGTAACCCGCACCTTCTAATACCAGTACCCCCTATTATCCCCCATTCGGGGAAAAGTAACCCGCACCTTCTAATACCAGTACCCCCTATTATCCCCCATTCGGGGAAAAGTAACCCGCACCTTCTAATACCAGTACCCCCTATTATCCCCCATTCAGGGAAAATGTAACCCGCACCTCCTAATACCAGTACCCCCTATTATCCCCCATTCGGGGAAATGTAACCCGCACCTTCTAATACCAGTACCCCCTATTATCCCCCATTCGGGGAAAAGTAACCCGCACCTCCTAATACCAGTGCCCCCTATTATCCCCCATTCAGGGAAAAGTAACCCGCACCTCCTAATACCCATACCCCCCATTATCCCCATACCGAGGAAAGGAGGATGTAGTATAGCAGAGCCCATACTGAGGAAGGGGGGGATGGAGCATATCAAAGTCTCACCTGTGTAATAAGTGCGGGGCTGTAGATGGAGGTCTCAGTGTATGAGGACAGGTTGTGGTGGAGGTCTCACCTGTGGTCAGGGCTGTAGATGAAGGTCTTGGTCTATGAGGACAGGTTGTGGTGGAGGTCTCAGTCTGTGAGGACAGGTTGTGGTGGAGGTCTCGGTCTGTGAGGACAGGTTGTGGTGGAGGTCTCGGGCTGAGGACAGGTTGTGGTGGAGGTCTCGGGCTGAGGACAGGTTGTGGTGGAGGTCTCACCTGTGGTCGGGGCTATAGATGGAAGTCTTAGGCTGTGAGGAAAGGTTGTGGTTTGCGGTCTCTCACCTGTGGTCGGGGCTGTAGATGGTGGTCTTAGTCTTTTATGGACAGGTTGTGGTGGAGGTTTCACTTGTGGTCGGGGCTGTAGATGGAGGTCTCAGTCTGTGAGGAAAGGTTGTGGTGGAGGTCTCGCCTTTGGTCAGGGCTGTAGATGGAGGTCTCAGTCTGTGAGGACAGGTTGTGGTGGAGGTCTCGGTCTATGAGGACAGGTTGTGGTGGAGGTCTCACCTGTGGTCGGGGCTGTAGATTAAGGTCTCAGGCTATGAGGACAGGTTGTGTTGGAGGTCTCGCTCTGTGAGGACAGGTTGTGGTGGAGGTCACGGTCTATGAGGACAGGTTGTGGTGGAGGTCTCACATGTGGTCGAGGCTGTAGATTGAGGTCTTAGTCTGTGAGGACAGGTTGTGGTGGAGGTCTCGGTCTATGAGGACAGGTTGTGGTGGAGGTCTCGGGCTATGAGGACAGGTTGTGGTGGAGGTCTCGGTCTATGAGGACAGGTTGTGGTGGAGGTCTCGGTCTATGAGGACAGGTTGTGGTGGAGGTCTCGGGCTGAGGACAGGTTGTGGTGGAGGTCTCGATCTATGAGGACAGGTTGTGGTGGAGATCTCGGTCTGTGAGGACAGGTTGTGGTGGAGGTCTCGGGCTGAGGACAGGTTGTGGTGGAGGTCTCGGTCTGTGAGGACAGGTTGTGGTGGAGGTCTCGGGCTGAGGACAGGTTGTGGTGGAGGTCTCGATCTATGAGGACAGGTTGTGGTGGAGGTCTCGGGCTATGAGGACAGGTTGTGGTGGAGGTCTCGGTCTGTGAGGACAGGTTGTGGTGGAGGTCTCGGTCTATGAGGACAGGTTGTGGTGGAGGTCTCGGTCTATGAGGACAGGTTGTGGTGGAGGTCTCGGTCTATGAAGACAGGTTGTGGTGGAGGTCTCGGGCTGAGGACAGGTTGTGGTGGAGGTCTCGATCTATGAGGACAGGTTGTGGTGGAGGTCTCGGTCTGTGAGGACAGGTTGTGGTGGAGGTCTCGGGCTGAGGACAGGTTGTGGTGGAGGTCTCGGTCTGTGAGGACAGGTTGTGGTGGAGGTCTCGGGCTGAGGACAGGTTGTGGTGGAGGTCTCGGTCTGTGAGGACAGGTTGTGGTGGAGGTCTCGGGCTGAGGACAGGTTGTGGTGGAGGTCTCGATCTATGAGGACAGGTTGTGGTGGAGGTCTCGGGCTATGAGGACAGGTTGTGGTGGAGGTCTCGGTCTGTGAGGACAGGTTGTGGTGGAGGTCTCGGGCTGAGGACAGGTTGTGGTGGAGGTCTCGGGCTGAGGACAGGTTGTGGTGGAGGTCTCGGTCTGTGAGGACAGGTTGTGGTGGAGGTCTCGCTCTGAGGACAGGTTGTGGTGGAGGTCTCGGGCTGAGGACAGGTTGTGGTGGAGGTCTCGGGCTGAGGACAGGTTGTGGTGGAGGTCTCGGTCTGTGAGGACAGGTTGTGGTGGAGGTCTCGGTCTATGAGGACAGGTTGTGGTGGAGGTCTCGGGCTGAGGACAGGTTGTGGTGGAGGTCTCGATCTATGAGGACAGGTTGTGGTGGAGGTCTCGGGCTGAGGACAGGTTGTGGTGGAGGTCTCGGTCTGTGAGGACAGGTTGTGGTGGAGGTCTCGGTCTATGAGGACAGGTTGTGGTGGAGGTCTCGGGCTGAGGACAGGTTGTGGTGGAGGTCTCGGTCTGTGAGGACAGGTTGTGGTGGAGGTCTCGGTCTGTGAGGACAGGTTGTGGTGGAGGTCTCGGGCTGAGGACAGGTTGTGGTGGAGGTCTCGGTCTGTGAGGACAGGTTGTGGTGGAGGTCTCGGGCTGAGGACAGGTTGTGGTGGAGGTCTCGGTCTGTGAGGACAGGTTGTGGTGGAGGTCTCGGGCTGAGGACAGGTTGTGGTGGAGGTCTCGGGCTGAGGACAGGTTGTGGTGGAGGTCTCGGGCTGAGGACAGGTTGTGGTGGAGGTCTCGGTCTATGAGGACAGGTTGTGGTGGAGGTCTCGGGCTGAGGACAGGTTGTGGTGGAGGTCTCGGGCTGAGGACAGGTTGTGGTGGAGGTCTCGGTCTATGAGGACAGGTTGTGGTGGAGGTCTCGGGCTGAGGACAGGTTGTGGTGGAGGTCTCGGGCTGAGGACAGGTTGTGGTGGAGGTCTCGGTCTGTGAGGACAGGTTGTGGTGGAGGTCTCGGGCTGAGGACAGGTTGTGGTGGAGGTCTCGGTCTATGAGGACAGGTTGTGGTGGAGGTCTCGGGCTGAGGACAGGTTGTGGTGGAGGTCTCGGTCTGTGAGGACAGGTTGTGGTGGAGGTCTCGGGCTGAGGACAGGTTATGGTGGAGGTCTCGGTCTGTGAGGACAGGTTGTGGTGGAGGTCTCGGGCTGAGGACAGGTTGTGGTGGAGGTCTCGGTCTATGAGGACAGGTTGTGGTGGAGGTCTCGGGCTGAGGACAGGTTGTGGTGGAGGTCTCGGTCTGTGAGGACAGGTTGTGGTGGAGGTCTCGGGCTGAGGACAGGTTGTGGTGGAGGTCTCGGGCTGAGGACAGGTTGTGGTGGAGGTCTCGGTCTGTGAGGACAGGTTGTGGTGGAGGTCTCGGTCTGTGAGGACAGGTTGTGGTGGAGGTCTCGGGCTGAGGACAGGTTGTGGTGGAGGTCTCGGGCTGAGGACAGGTTGTGGTGGAGGTCTCGGTCTGTGAGGACAGGTTGTGGTGGAGGTCTCGGTCTGTGAGGACAGGTTGTGGTGGAGGTCTCGGGCTGAGGACAGGTTGTGGTGGAGGTCTCGGGCTGAGGACAGGTTGTGGTGGAGGTCTCGCCCGTGCAGGGGACAATCTTCATAGTCCTGTCCCGGGTCTGATCTGGTATTTCTGCTCTGGTATCGGCAGGTGATGTCTGGACACTTCACAGGTAATAATTGTATTTTTCCGGCGCTCACTTTTATTTCGTTGTGCAGAAAATGATTCAATTACCGGCTTTCTGATGGAAATTGCGCTCAGCGATTTCTATGATATTAGTATAAAATTGGCGGCTGCTGATTTGGATGGAAGGACGGAGTTTTGGCCAATCTCATATTTATGTCCCATTAAATGTTATCGAATCTCGGTCATTTTCCCTCAACCTCTCTGAACGCGCCTGGCCCGTAATTTCTGCGATACGACAACGCATGTCGGATTAAACACATTACCGTAATGGCCGAGATACACTTCATGAATTTCCATCACTGCGGAGTTCTGACTCCTCAATGTCGGGGATCATCAGTAAAGGGAACCGGAAGTCTTGGGGGGGAGGGGGAGGGGGAGACCTTGCCTCTGGACACAGCACTCTGTGCTACGACTTCATATAGACCTTCCGATTGGCTGCAGCCAGGAATATTGTCCCGAGCCGGTCAGAGACCCGAATCGCGTGTAACCGCTCAGCGCTGCCACTAATATATTGGTGCAGGCGACCCACCGCAGCTCTTCCCACGTGTTGTATTCATAAAAATGTTCCCCCACCAGCAAGAATCCACCATCCGCCGCATGTGACCGCGGCCTAAAACCACTGCACCACGGTACGGAGATTTCCTTCACTTCCTGTTCTGTAGGCTCCACAGGAAGTGAGCAGATATGTGTGTAATGTGAGAAAAATACCTTCTTACCTAATAGTCACCAGAACTCGTGTCCCCATTGGAAGATTTCCCCTCCTTTCCCCTTCTGGTGGCAACTTAATATTTTGGATTTGCCTGGACTTTCACTCCCGGATCTATGGCAGAAAGATTTATACTACCGAGACAAGCTAGTTGTATAGCAATATAAGATTATTTTGCTCAGACCATCCCCCCACCAGCTCCTCTCTGCTCCCCCGTGCCCCCAACTGCTCTCTAGAGTTCTCCTTTTTCCCTCCAGTGCCCCTTTCTGCCCTTCAGTCCTTCTATCTGCTCTTTAATGCTCTTCTCTGCTCTCAAGATCTTCTCTCTGCTCTTCAACACCCCCCTCTGATATTCAGTGCTTCTTTCTGCTTTCTCTGCTTTCCAGTGCTCTTTTCTGCTCTCTTTGCCCTCCATTGCTTCTCTCAGCTGTTCAGTGCTCCTCTCTGCCTTTCAATGCTTCGCTCGGCTCTCCAGTGCTCTTTTTTTTTCATCAGTGCACCAAATTGCTTTCCAGTACTCCTCTCTGCTCTCCAATACTCCCCTCTGCTCTTCAGTGCTCCCCTCTGCTCTCCAATATTCCCCTCTGCTCTCCAGTACTCCCCTCTGCCCTCCAGTACTCCCCTCTGCTCTCCAGTACTCCCCTCTGCTCTCCAGTACTCCCCTCTGCTCTCCAGTACTCCCCTCTGCTCTCCAATACTCCCCTCTGCTCTCCAGTACTCCCCTCTGCTCTCCAATACTCCCCTCTGCTCTCCAATACTCCCCTCTGCCCTCCAGTACTCCCCTCTGCTCTCCAGTACTCCCCTCTGCTCTCCAGTACTCCCCTCTGCTCTCCAGTACTCCCCTCTGCTCTCCAATACTCCCCTCTGCCCTCCAGTACTCCCCTCTGCTCTCCAGTACTCCCCTCTGCTCTCCAATACTCCCCTCTGCTCTCCAATACTCCCCTCTGCTCTCCAATACTCCCCTCTGCTCTCCAGTACTCCCCTCTGCTCTCCAGTACTCCCCTCTGCTCTCCAATACTCCCCTCTGCTCTCCAGTACTTCCCTCTGCTCTCCAGTGCTCCTCTCTGCCCTCCAGTGCTCCCCTCTGCTCTCCAATACTCCCCTCTGCTCTCCAATACTCCCCTCTGCCCTCCAGTGCTCCCCTCTGCTCTCCAATATTCCCCTCTGCTCTCCAGTGCTCCCCTCTGCTCTCCAATACTCCCCTCTGCTCTCCAATACTCCCCTCTGCTCTCCAGTACTCCCCTCTTCCCTCCAGTACTCCTCTCTGCTCTCCAGTGCTCCCCTCTGCTCTCCAGTACTCCCCTCTGCCCTCCAGTACTCCCCTCTGCCCTCCAGTGCTCCCCTCTGCTCTCCAATACTCCCCTCTGCTCTCCAGTACTCCCCTCTGCCCTCCAGTACTCCCCTCTGCCCTCCAGTGCTCCCCTCTGCTCTCCAATACTCCCCTCTGCTCTCCAATACTCCCCTCTGCTCTCCAATACTCCCCTCTGCCCTCCAGTACTCCCCTCTGCCCTCCAGTGCTCCCCTCTGCTCTCCAATACTCCCCTCTGCTCTCCAGTACTCCTCTCTGCCCTCCAGTGCTCTCCTCTGCTCTCCAATACTCCCCTCTGCTCTCCAGTACTCCTCTCTGCCCTCCAGTGCTCCCCTCTGCTCTCCAATACTCCCCTCTGCTCTCCAGTACTCCCCTCTGCCCTCCAGTACTCCCCTCTGCTCTCCAATACTCCCCTCTGCCCTCCAGTACTCCCCTCTGCTCTCCAATACTCCCCTCTGCTCTCCAATACTCCCCTCTGCCCTCCAGTGCTCCCCTCTGCCCTCCAGTGCTCCCCTCTGCCCTCCAGTGCTCCCCTCTGCCCTCCAGTGCTCCTCTCTGCCCTCCAGTACTCCTCTCTGCCCTCCAGTGCTCCCCTCTGCCCTCCAGTGCTCCTCTCTGCCCTCCAGTACTCCCCTCTGCTCTCCAGTACTCCTCTCTGCCCTCCAGTGCTCTCCTCTGCTCTCCAATACTCCCCTCTGCTCTCCAGTACTCCTCTCTGCCCTCCAGTGCTCCCCTCTGCTCTCCAATACTCCCCTCTGCTCTCCAGTACTCCCCTCTGCCCTCCAGTACTCCCCTCTGCTCTCCAATACTCCCCTCTGCCCTCCAGTACTCCCCTCTGCTCTCCAATACTCCCCTCTGCTCTCCAATACTCCCCTCTGCCCTCCAGTGCTCCCCTCTGCCCTCCAGTGCTCCCCTCTGCCCTCCAGTGCTCCCCTCTGCCCTCCAGTGCTCCTCTCTGCCCTCCAGTGCTCCCCTCTGCCCCCCAGTGCTCCTCTCTGCCCTCCAGTGCTCCCCTCTGCTCTCCAATACTCCCCTCTGCCCTCCAGTGCTCCCCTCTGCCCCCCAGTGCTCCTCTCTGCCCTCCAGTGCTCCCCTCTGCTCTCCAGTACTCCTCTCTGCCCTCCAGAACACCCCTCTGCTGTCCAGTACTGCTATCTGCCCTCCAGGCTTTACCAGCCATTGTCAAAGTTCTCTCTCTCCTCTCCCCTGCAGCCACCACTAGAAATCGCTGGGACATGGGTGCCTCTGAGTGACATTTCCGCTCCCAGGCTTTACCAGCCATTGTCCATGTGCTCTCTCCTCTCCCCTGCAGCCGCCATTAACAATGGCTCAGGCATGGGAGCCTACGGGTGACATCACTGCTCCATGCTTTACCAACCGTTGTCAGTTCTTTTTCCCTCTCCCCTGCAGCCGCCACTAACTATGGCTCGGACATGGGAGCTTCTGGGTGACATCACCGCTCAAGGCTTTACCAGCCATTGTCAGAGTGCTCTCTCCTCTCCCCTGCAGCTGCTGCTGGCTGACAGGGGAGCCGGATCACATGACTGGACCGGAGCAGACTGAACATAGAGATCTTTCTTCCACCACCTATGATCAGCATAGTTGGTGGTGGTGGTGTGGGGGGGGAGGGGGGCGGTTTTAGGAGTAGTTAGGTTAAGGCTGGAATTCTACTTTAAGTGAAGACGTTCTAGAACTGGATTGTCGGAGCCTAGAAGGGGGGAATCGCTCGATCTGCCCCCAGAACCAACCTCTATGCTGACCTAAAGATGACTTGAATCTCCCCGGCCTGTAGTGAAGGCCATCGATCGGCAAGTTCCCGGGAACAGCTTGTCCGCGTTCTGTCCTCAGAAGGAAAGGATTGGAGGGCCGCAGCGAAGGTTGTAATGCGGGGGAGCGGAGTGATGTTGGGGGGAGGGGGGGGCTGATTGCGGCTTCCAGGTGGTCGAATGAAATGAAGTTTATACCGCAGAGACTGTAAGCTGCGGCTTGTTTTCTGACTGTGATTGAATGTTAATGGGAAGACTCTGCTGTGTGCCGACATGTCCGGCCTCCCTGATCGATTGTGGAGTCGGGACCGCATCTTCTGACTGATAATAGAGAGCTGCGCTAAAGTAGAATGCCATTTATAACCCCCGCGTCCCGGAGAACGCCGCTATCTATAGAATGTCGCTGCCGCTCAGATTTGGGATTTGTGATCTCCCACTAACTACGTTCCGCTGCCTCCGGCTTCCAGAATTGTTTTTTTTTTATTTTTGTAATCTGCAGAGAGCAGATTTTTTTTCTTTCTTTCTATAATGTGGTTTGGAATTGCGTTGAAGAATCGCGCTTCTTGTCCATGTGATATTAGAATTAGATTGAAGGTTTCCATATATTTTACATCAACATGTATCCTCCAACCTCTAAACCTTATCCAACCGAGACCCTCCAGCCCAGGCGCTTACCTTCTCCTCCACAGCCTCCTCCTTTGTCCTCACCCTGGCCTCCAGACTCTTCTCCGGCACTGACACTGTGCAGGAACTCCCAATAGACATGAATGGCTCGTCAGTCCTTGTGTCTCTGGTATTCCACTGTCGCCTCATTGACCGCTGTGGCCTCATTGACCGCTGTGGCCTCATTGACCGCTGTCGCCTCATTGACCGCTGTCGCCTCATTGACCGCTGTCGCCTCATTGACCGCTGTCGCCTCATTGACCGCTGTCGCCTCATTGACCGCTGTCGCCTCATTGACCGCTGTCGCCTCATTGACCGCTGTGGCCTCATTGACCGCTGTGGCCTCATTGACCGCTGTGGCCTCATTGACCTCTGTGGCCTCATTGACCTCTGTGGCCTTATTGACCTCTGTGGCCTCATTGACCTCTGTGGCCTCATTGACCTCTGTGGCCTCATTGACCTCTGTGGCCTCATTGACCTCTGTGGTCTCATTGACCGCTGTGGCCTCACCGCTGTGGCCTCATTGACCGCTGTCGCCTCATTGACCGCTGTCGCCTCATTGACCTCTGTCGCCTCATTGACCGCTGTGGCCTCATTGACCTCTGTGGCCTCATTGACCTCTGTGGCCTTA
Organism: Lithobates pipiens; assembly: GCF_037356315.1. Taxonomy (NCBI): domain Eukaryota; kingdom Metazoa; phylum Chordata; class Amphibia; order Anura; family Ranidae; genus Lithobates; species Lithobates pipiens. The sequence continues at coordinate 1,170,625 of NW_027507758.1, forward strand.
TTGACCTCTCTGGCCTTATTGACCTCTGTGGCCTTATTGACCTCTGTGGCCTCATTGACCTCTGTGGCCTCATTGACCGCTGTGGCCTCACCGCTGTGGCCTCATTGACCTCTGTGGCCTCATTGACCTCTGTGGCCTCATTGACCTCTGTGGCCTCACCGCTGTGGCCTCATTGACCTCTGTGGCCTTATTGACCTCTCTGGCCTCATTGACCTCTGTGGCCTCATTGACCTCTGTGGCCTCACTGCTGTGGCCTCATTGACCGCTGTCGCCTCATTGACCGCTGTGGCCTCATTGACCGCTGTCGCCTCATTGACCGCTGTCGCCTCATTGACCGCTGTCGCCTCATTGACCGCTGTGGCCTCATTGACCGCTGTGGCCTCATTGACCGCTGTGGCCTCATTGACCTCTGTGGCCTCACCGCTGTGGCCTCATTGACCGCTGTGGCCTCATTGACCGCTGTGGCCTCATTGACCACTGTGGCCTCATTGACCGCTGTGGCCTCATTGACCGCTGTGGCCTCATTGACCGCTGTCGCCTCATTGACCGCTGTCGCCTCATTGACCGCTGTGGCCTCATTGACCTCTGTGGCCTCATTGACCGCTGTGGCCTCATTGACCGCTGTGGCCTCATTGACCGCTGTGGCCTCATTGACCGCTGTGGCCTCATTGACCTCTGTGGCCTCATTGACCTCTGTGGCCTCATTGATCTCTGTGGCCTCATTGACCGCTGTGGCCTCACCGCTGTGGCCTCATTGACCTCTGTGGCCTCATTGACCTCTGTGGCCTCATTGACCTCTGTGGCCTCATTGACCTCTGTGGCCTCATTGACCTCTGTGGCCTCACCGCTGTGGCCTCATTGACCTCTGTGGCCTTATTGACCTCTCTGGACTCATTGACCTCTGTGGCCTCATTGACCTCTGTGGCCTCATTGACCTCTGTGGCCTCACCGCTGTGGCCTCATTGACCTCTGTGGCCTCATTGACCTCTGTGGCCTCATTGACCTCTGTGGCCTCATTGATGACCGTGGAAAGTTACTGTACAGCCAAGGCCCATGCAGAGGAGATATTGGGAAGGTCAGCACCTGGGCAAGGGGGATTCTAGAATAAATAGGTGGGATAATGAGGACTTGGACATGTTTTCCCCTTTAAATTAAAACTGCAGCCGCCTATTTTGTTAGCTGTGGGTAGAATAGAGAAGAGTAGAACCTCTGTAAGGTGTTTAGAGCTTTGTGTCCCCAGCTTCCTTTCCCTTCCTGTCCTGGCTCTTCCTAGTCTAGTTCCGGGTCTTTCATTTTCTTTCCAGTGAATGGTGTGGAAGGTTTGGAATCTGGTGTTCCCCTCACTTCCTGTCCTGGAAGTAGATGTTACCCTCCTAACCCTTGGACAAGCCTCATTCATCAGGTAGTGAGGAGCTCTGGAGTCCTCAGTGTGTGTTGGAGGGACTGGCAGCTCTAGTTATCCTCGGACTTCCATGAGTGGTCCCCATTAAAAGTGACTATAGAATTAGGTATAGAAGCGCCCCCAGTGGCGGCCTGAAATGCCCGCTCCCCTATCCATACGTCCAACAACCAAATCTTTTTTTTTTTTTTTTTTGAAGTACATGATTAGACTTAGAGGCTCTAATAGGCTTAAAAAAAAAGGTGGTCTCAGTTGTGTGACAATAGTGCTAATATTCGCTATTGTCTCACTGATTCTCCTCCCGGCCAATCAGGAAGCGAGTCTGAGACCCGTTTCCAGATTGGCTGGAAGGGGAAGTGTTCCAATTGGCCTAGAAGGAGGAGGGAGGAGACGTGTGGCGGAAGCCGTCACTCAGAGGGAAGCGCGCCATAGATGGGGTAAGTGCCCATAACCGACCGACTGGGGGTGTGGCTGATCAAATAGACTTGGGGGGGGAGGGGTGCACTGTTTCACGCCCATATAAAAAAAATATTACTTTCAGCCGCCACTGAGCGCCACTCCACATAACAGAGTCCAGAGGAATATTGGAAGGGCCAACAAGGGTTGTGAGGATCCTCCTCCTGGACTGGAGAGGAAGACGTCTGAGAAGTCAGAACAACGGCACCGATTATTTATTACCAGAAGCTCCATGAGGGGTTTTTTGTTCTGCTTGGGTTTGGCCTAAACCTCAGATGAACATGATGTGTGTGGATGTCTGTCCAACCCTTGTCAGGCAGGTGACAACAAAAGAACTCCTAGGAAGTAACTCGTCCATTCACCACCGTTCTTGTATGAGCTGATCTTCCATTGGACGGTTGGTACATCTAAGGTGGTCTTTCTCCTCTAATACAATCAGCCCACCAACCACCAAGGGATCCTCGGAAGTCACTACGCCGATTATTCAGTCACATGCGATTCTCTGCCAAACCCAACAGTCCAGGTAGTTATCGGTACAAATGTCAGGAACCGTCAGCAGGAGGCGCCCACGTGACGGCACAGCGCTCGGGGGGTTGTGGCCCCGCAGACCTTCTTGGAATTACCCTTCAGAGGACAATATGTATGATTACAGCGCCGCTTGTTCGGTGGCATCGATTGTATGTCCAGAGTATTACAGAAGAGTATAAATACCCCCGAGGACAGCAGAATTCATAGCAGGCGGAAGCCGTAGCCCTGAACAATAGTCTGACATCTTTTGATGTCGCCACAAAGGAGGTTTTTCCGGCTACAAAGGAAGCGGATTGCCCACGGCGGGGGCATCACACACTTCTCTGACGTTGGCTGCTGGGTGATCAGTAAATAAGGACATGCTGGAAAAGCAGAGGCTAGCCCTGGCTGTGGGGGTCTAGGGGTGTTCACTGTGGGGTCCCGGGGTTCAGTTCTCACCAGGGACACCAACAATATAAGATTTATATGATCTTCGTATTTTTAGATTTTCAGCATTTTCTAGTTGGAGAAAACTCCATTCAGCAGTGTCAGGTGGTGCGGTCAGCATCATTGCCTTCTGAGATAAAACCAGTCCGAGAGTATACTGGATCCAGTTCACTTCGGTAGATTGATAGGCATGCAAAGAGGAGCGAAAACTGCCTTCCAAGCTCCGGCTGAAGTTCCCCTGGTGGTTTAAACCAGAGGTCTCCAAATTGGGGTCCTTTGCTTGCTTTTTTGGGGCACTATTTCATCCACGGATACCAATAACCCTCCCACTGACACCAATGAAGGGGCACAATTCCTCCCACTGACCCCAATGAAGGGGCACAATTCCTCCCACTGACCCCAATGAAGGGGCACAATTCCTCCCACTGACCCCAATGAAGGGGCACAATTCCTCCCACTGACCCCAATGAAGGGGCACAATTCCTCCCACTGATCCCAAATGAAGGGGCACAATTCCTCCCACTGATCCCAAATGAAGGGGCACAATTCCTCCCACTGATCCCAAATGAAGGGGCACAATTCCTCCCACTGACTCCAATGAAGGGGCACAATTCCTCCCACTGACCCCAATGAAGGGGCACTATTCCCCCCACTGACACCAATGATGGGGCACTATTCCTCCCACTGACCCCAATGAAGGGGCACAATTCCTCCCACTGACCCCAATGAAGGGGCACTATTCCTCCCACTGACCCCAATGAAGGGGCACAATTCCTCCCACTGATCCCAAATGAAGGGGCACAATTCCTCCCACTGATCCCAAATGAAGGGGCACAATTCCTCCCACTGATCCCAAATGAAGGGGCACAATTCCTCCCACTGATCCCAAATGAAGGGGCACAATTCCTCCCACTGACTCCAATGAAGGGGCACAATTCCTCCCACTGACCCCAATGAAGGGGCACTATTCCCCCCACTGACACCAATGATGAGGCACTATTCCTCCACTGATACGAATGATGGGGCACTATTCCTCCCACTGACACCAATGATGAGGCACTATTCCTCCACTGACACCAATGATGGGGCACAATTCCTCCCACTGACCCCAATGAAGGGGCACAATTCCTCCCACTGACCCCAATGATGGGGCACAATTCCTCCCACTGACCCCAATGATGGGGCACAATTCCTCCCACTGACCCCAATGATGGGGCACAATTCCTCCCACTGACCCCAATGATGGTGCTCAATTCCTCCCACTGACCCCAATGATGGGGCACAATTCCTCCCACTGACCCCAATGATGGGGCACAATTCCTCCCACTGACCCCAATGATGGGGCACAATTCCTCCCAATTACACCAATGAATGGGGCACTATTCCTCCCAATTACACCAATGAATGGGGCACAATTCCTCCCACTGACCCCAATGATGGGGCACAATTCCTCCCAATTACACCAATGAATGGGGCACTATTCCTCCCAATTACACCAATGAATGGGGCGTTGTTTATTTCCACTGACATCGGGACCTTTTCTACTGCAAATGGCCATAGTGTTTATAACAAAACGTCCCACACTCCACTTGAGAGCTTCCGTCATATACCGCTTCCTCCCAGTCTGAATATAGATATCACAAATTCCAACCGCTGATAACCAACAAAACAAGACAATACTCGTTTGGTTGCTGAACTTTTAATTAGAACAAGAATATATTCTTATATACAGTTGATGAGGAGGTTCCCCCCCCCCCCCCCCCTCCTGCTCATATTACTCTAACAATACACCAGAAACATAATTACCATGAGCTAGTTATCTAATCATTTACCCAGATTTGGTGACTCGGAGATATGACCTTTCAGGGTAGCCTTGCCGTCTTCTCACTCACAACTTACAATACACATAAGTATAAACACATCCCACAATAGTATGTTAGGAGACAAAGGTGTGTTAATGAGCACAATAAACTATTGGGTGAAAGACCCGGGCTTTCCAGATCTCATTAACCACTTGAGATCCGCGCTATAGCCAAATGCGGATCTTCTTTTCCGGGATGACGTCAATAGACGTAGTCCCGTGTACGAGCGGCCTGCGCGCCCCCTGAGGGGCGCGCGCGGCGCGCTCTGTGATCGGCGAGTCCATGAGACTCGCCTGGTCACCGATCCGTACAAGGGGTCGATCCCGACCCCTTATCACGTGATCAGCTGTCAGCCAATGACAGCTGATCATGTGATATAACAGAGCCGGTAATCAGCTATTATTCCTCCTCGCGCTGACAGCGCGAGGAGAAAAAAAAAGAGCCGATCACCGGCGGCCGTGATCGGGACATCAGTCCCGATCATGGCCAGCCCTGCTTGCGCCCACCTGCCCCCTGCAGTGCCACACTTATTAAAAGTAAGTGCCCCCGTCAGTGCCACCCAGCAGTGCCCACAGTGCCACCCAGCAGTGCCACCCAGTAGTGCCCACAATCTGCCTCAAAGGTGCTGCACCCCAGTGCCACATATCCGTGCCCATCAGTGTCATCTACCAGTGCCCAGCAGTGCCGCCCATCAGTGCCCAGCAGTGCCACCTATCAGTGCCACCTATCAGTGTCCATCAGTCCCATCTATCAGTGGTACCTATCGGTGCCCATCCGTGCCACCCATCCGTGCCATCTTATCTGTGCCCATCTTTGCCCATCAGTGCCGCCTTATCTGTGCCTATTAATGCCGCCTTAACTATGCCTATCAGTTCCCACCAGTGCAGCCCATCAGTGCCCACCAGTGCAGCCCATCAGTGCCGCCTAATCAGCGCACTTCAATGAAGGAGAAAAATGACCTGTTTGCAAAATTTTATAACAAACTATTAAACATGATTTTTTTTTTTTTTTGCATCTTTTTTTGTTTGTTTAGCAAAAAATAAATCTCCCAGCTGTAACTAAATACCACCAAAAGAAATATCTATTTGTGGGAAAAAAATTATAAGAATGTCATTTGGGTACAGTGTTGTATGACCGCGTAATTGTCATTCAAAGTGCATCAGCACTGAAAGCTGAAAATTGGTCTGGGCAGGAGGGGGGTTTAAGTGCCCAGTAAGCAAGTGGTTAATCAGCATTCCTTTCACATACATCTGTCCACTGAGTCACAAGCTGGCAGAGACCATCATGGCCTCCTTAATAATGTCCTTTTGAATTACATAACCGAATATCTTCCTAAATACTTTGAGCTTCCTCAACTGCCAAGGCCCATCATCGTGTATCCGGGTCCTCCAGGGCCCTTACTCATGTATCCGGGTCCTCCGGGGCCCATAGGCTTGTATCTGGGTCCTCCAGGGCCCATAGGCTTGTATCTGGGTCCTCCAGGGCCCATAGGCTTGTATCTGGGTCATCCAAGGCCCATAGGCTTGTATCCGTATCCTCCAGGGCTCATAATCAGTATGAAAGAGGCTAGCATTCATTCCCCTCCAAAAGCCCCAGTCCCGGGTGAGTCTATCACAGTGTTGCCCCCCAAAAATCTTAAGGACAGTAAACTGGCTCTTTGTTTAGAAAGTTTGGAGACCGCTGGTTTAAACCAATTGCTGTCTCCCACCATGTCTCTTCTCTACCGCAAGAGGTCTTCAGTCTTCTGGGAAGGAATAAGTGAGGACATGCTGTATGTTAAGGGTGTCATGGACTCGCCCACTTGGGGGGGTTACCCCAGAGCCCTGCAGTGTATTGAAGCAGAACGCGGTGCTGATGTCATCATATCAGTGCTGCTCCCTTCATCATGAGTGGATCTCCATACATTTTTTAAAGTAGGTTTAGGTAGGAAGGATTGGAACCTCTGCCATGTACAGTGGTGTGAAAAAGTGTTTGCCCCCTTCCTCATTTCCTGTTCCTTTGCATGTTTGTCACACTTAAGTGTTTCGGAACATCAAACCAATTTAAACAATAGTCAAGGACAACACAAGTAAACACAAAATGCAATTTGTAAATGAAGGTGTTTATTATTAAAGGTGAAAAAAAATCCAAACCATCATGGCCCTGTGTGAAAAAGTGATTGCCCCCTAAACCTAATAACTGGTTGGGCCACCCTTAGCAGCAACAACTGCAACCAAGCGTTTGCGATAACGTGCAATGAGGCTTTTACAGCGTCCTGGAGGAATTTTGGCCCACTCATCTTTGCAGAATTGTCCTAATTCAGTTACATTAGAGGGTTTTCGAGCATGAACGGCCTTTTTAAGGTCATACCACAACATCTCAATAGGATTCAGGTCAGGACTTTGGCTAGGCCACTCCAAAATCTTCATTTTGTTTTTCTTCAGCCATTCGGTGGTGGACTTGCTGGTGTGTTTAGGATCATTGTCCTGCTGCAGAACCCAAGTTCGTTTCAGCTTGAGTACACGAACAGATGGTCGGACATTCTCCTTCAGGATCTCTTGGTAGACAGCAGAATTCATAGTTCCTTTTATCACGGCAAGTCCTCCAGGTCCTGAAGCAGCAAAACAGCCCCAGACCATCACACTACCACCACCATATTTTACTGTTGGTATAATGTTCTTTTTATGAAATGCAGTGTTCCTTCTACGCCAGATATACTTGGACACACACCTTCCAAAGAGTTCCACTTTTGTCTCATCGGTCCACAGAATGTTGTCCCAAAAGTCTTGGGGATCATCAAGATGTGTTGTGGAGAAATTGAGACGAGCTTTGATGTTCTTTTTGCTCAGCAGTGGTTTTCTCCTTGGAACTCTGCCATGCAGGCCATTTTTGCCCAGTCTTTTCCTGATGGTGGAGGCATGAACGCTGACCTTAACTGAGGCAAGTGAGGCCTGCAGTTCCTTGGACGTTGTTGTGGGGTCTTTTGTGACCTCTTGGATGAGTCGTCGCTGCGCTCTTGGGGTAATTTTGGGCGGCCGGCCACTCCTGGGAAGGTTCACCACTGTTCCATGTCTTCGCCATTTGTGGATAATGGCTCTCACTGTGGTTCGCTGGATTCCCAAAGCTTTGGAAATGGCTTTATAACCCTTTCCAGACTGATAGATCTCAATGACTTTCTTTCTCAATTGTTCCTGAATTTCTTTGGGTCTCGGCATGATGTGTAGCTTTTAAGGATCTTCTGGTGGACCTTACTGTGTCAAGCAGCTCCTATTTAAGTGATGCCTTGATTGTGAACAGGTGTGGCAATAATCAGGCCTGGGTGTGGCTAGAGAAATTGAACTCAGGTGTGGACAACCACAGTTATAGTATGTTTTAACAAGGGGGGCAATCACTTTTTCACACAGGGCCATGATGGTTTGGATTTTTTTTCACCTTTAATAATAAACACCTTCATTTACAAATTGCATTTTGTGTTTACTTGTGTTGTCCTTGACTATTGTTTAAATTGGTTTGATGTTCCGAAACACTTAAGTGGGACAAACATGCAAAGGAACAGGAAATGAGGAAGGGGGCAAACACTTTTTCACACCACTGTATTTATTGTGTCTCCACTGGGGATTTATTTTCTCACTTCCTGTCCCAGTGACTACACGGGTCCCAGGACCCCCTTCTACAAGTCATGATAATCCAAATAAATCACCATACACAGTACTGTATGAAAGCTACCCCCCCCCCCCCCCTCCGTATTGTGACCTGAAGGATGTCCATGAGCCGCCATGACCCAGCAAGTATGAAATACGTCCCCGGAGGCTTCTCAGACCTTCTAGATGTTCAGAAATGCACTAAAAGCCGTCCAGAGTCAGTTCCAGCATTGAATTCATTAGAGGAAGGCAAAGCGCCATCTTCACCCCGTACAGGCAGCATCAATAATGGGTGGGCATATCCCAGAGATCATCTGTCCTTCCTTCCCATTATAGACCAACCACCAATGTAAGGAGCATTCTTCCCACCAACCACCAATGTAGGGAGCATTCTTCCCACCAATGTAAGGAGCATTCTTCCCACCAACCACCAATGTAGGGAGCATTCTTCCCACCAATGTGGGGAGCATTCTTCCCACCAATGTGGGGAGCATTCTTCCCACCAACCACCAATGTAGGGAGCATTCTTCCCACCAATGTGGGGAGCATTCTTCCCACCAACCACCAATGTGGGGAGCATTCTTCCCACCAACCACCAATGTGGGGAGCATTCTTCCCACCAACCACCAATGTAAGGAGCATTCTTCCCACCAACCACCAATGTAAGGAACATTCTTCCCATCAACCACCAATGTAAGGAACATTCTTCCCACCAACCACCAATGTAAGGAGCATTCTTCTCACTGATCACCAATGTAAGGAGCATTCTTCCCACCAACCACCAATGTAAGGAACATTCTTCTCACTGATCACCAATGTAAGGAGCATTCTTCCCACCAACCACCAATGTAAGGAGCATTCTTCTCACTGATCACCAATGTAAGGAGCATTCTTCCCACCAACCACCAATGTAAGGAACATTCTTCCCATCAACCACCAATGTAAGGAGCATTCTTCCCACCAACCACCAATGTAAGGAGCATTCTTCCCACCAACCACCAATGTAAGGAACATTCTTCCCATCAACCACCAATGTAAGGAACATTCTTCCCATCAACCACCAATGTAAGGAACATTCTTCCCACCAACCACCAATGTGGGGAGCATTCTTCCCACCAACCACCAATGTAGGGAGCATTCTTCCCACCAACCACCAATGTGGGGAGCATTCTTCCCACCAACCACCAATGTGGGGAGTATTCTTCCCACCAAACCCATCTCCCCAGTGTAGCCCTTTGTAGCCTGTCTGTGTTATAGACCATCTCCTCATTGTGGCCAATCTCCTCATTAGAGCCAGTCTCCTCTTTAGTAGCCTCAACCTTGTTGTAGCCCGTCTCCTTGATGTAGCCCATCTGCTCATTGTAGCCCGTCCCCTTGCTGTAGCCCGTTGTCTTGCTGTAGCCCGTCCCCTTGCTGTAGCCCGTCCCCTTGCTGTAGCCCGTCCCCTTGCTGTAGCCGGTCGTCTTGCTGTAGCCCGTCTTGCTGTAGCCCATCTCCTCGTTGTAGCCCGTCCCCTCGTTGTAGCCCGTCCCCTTGCTGTAGCCCGTCGTATTGCTGTAGCCCGTCGTATTGCTGTAGCCCATTGTCTTGCTGTAGCCTGTCCCCTTGCTGTAGCCCGTCGTCTTGCTGTAGCCTGTCCCCTTGCTGTAGCCCGTCGTCTTGCTGTAGCACGTCGTCTTGCTGTAGCCCATCTCCTCGTTGTAGCCCGTCCCCTTGCTGTAGCCCATCTCCTCGTTGTAGCCCGCCCCCTTGCTGTAGCCCGTCCTCTCGCTGTAGCCCGTCCTCTCGCTGTAGCCCGTCCCCTCGCTGTAGCCCGTCCCCTTGCTGTAGCCCATCTCCTCGCTGTAGCCCGTCCCCTTGCTGTAGCCCGTCCCCTTGCTGTAGCCCGTCCCCTTGCTGTAGCCCGTCCCCTTGCTGTAGCCCGTCCCCTTGTTGTAGCCCGTCCCCTTGCTGTAGCCGTCCCCTCGCTGTAGCCCGTCCCCTCGTTGTAGCCCGTCCCCTCGTTGTAGCCTGTCCCCTTGCTGTAGCCCGTCCTCTCGCTGTAGCCCGTCCCCTCGCTGTAGCCCGTCCCCTCGTTGTAGCCCGTCCCCTCGCTGTAGCCCGTCCCCTCGTTGTAGCCTGTCCCCTTGCTGTAGCCCGTCCTCTCGCTGTAGCCCGTTCCCTTGCTGTAGCCCGTCCCCTTGCTGTAGCCCGTTCCCTTGCTATAGCCCGTTCCCTTGCTGGGGGGGTAGGGGACAGGACTGGGGGAGGGAATAGGACTGGGGGGCTTATAGAAGAATCTGAATAATGACATCTCTTTGACTTGTTGTGGAGTTTAGGGGTCCCGAGACCCTTGTAGTAGATTGTTGGAGATTGTACAAATCAGAATTGTGTAGAACAAATCGGTTTTAGAAAGTGAAGGAGAAACGCGTAGATCATAACATTTACTGGTAAATAATATTAAGCTATATACCAAACTGAAACACAACAACCGACATCACATGACCAAGATTTACTCCTGCAATTTGCTGGCAAGTTGAGGGGAAGGCAAAGGGGGAACAATACCCTCCTGCTTGTACAGAGCCTTGGAAAAAGTATTCATACCCCCTGACATCCCCCACATTTTGTTACACCCAGAACCATAAATGTATTTTATTGGGATTTTTTGTGATGGACCAACACAAAGTGTCACATAACTGTGAAGTGGAAAGAAAATGATAAATGATACAAATAAATCTGTGAAAAGTGTGGGGGAGGGGCATTTGTATGGCGCCCCCCGGAGTCAATACTTTGTAGAACCCCCTTTCTCTACAAGTCTTTTTGGGGGTGTCTCTACCAGCTTTGCCCATCTAGAGAGGACATTTCTGCCCATTCTTCTTCTTTGTAAAATATCTCAAGCTCTGTCAGATTGGATGGAGAGCGTCTGTGATCAGCAATTTTCAGGTCTTGCCACAGATTCTCAATGGGATTTAGGTCTGGACTGTGACTGGGCCATTCTAACACATGAATATGCTTTGATGTAAACCATTCCATTGTAGCTCTGGCTGGATGTTTCGGGTCGTTGTCCTGCTGGAAGGGGAACCTCCGCCCCGGTCTCAAGTCTTCTGCCGACTCTAACAGGTTTTCTTCTAAGATTGTCCTGTATTTGTCTCCATCCATCTTCCCATCAACTCTGACCAGCTTCCCTGTCCCTGCTGAAGAAAACCATCCCCACCACATGATGCTGCCACCACCATGTCTCACGGTGGGGATGGTGTGTTCGGGGGGATGGGCGGTGTTAGTTTCCCCCACACATAGCGTTTTACTTTTTAGGCCATAAAGTAGAATTTTGGTCTCCTCTGACCAGATCACCTTCTTCCACATGTTTGCTGCCCCCTCCCCCACATGGCTTCTCACAAACTACAAACAGGACTTCTTATGACTTTCTTTCTCCAATGTCTTTCTTCTTGTCACTCTTCCATAAAGGGCAGATTTGTGGAGAGACGACTAATAGTTGTCCTGTGGACAGATTCTCCCCCCTGAGCTGTGGATCTCTGCAGCTCCTCCAGAGTTACCATGGACCTCTTGGCTCTTCTCTGATGAATGCTCTCCTTGCCCGGCCCGGTCAGTTTAGGTGGACGGCCATGTCTTGGTAGGTTTGCAGTTGTGCCCATACTCTTTCCATTCTCCGATGATGGATTGAACAGAGCTCCGTGAGATGGTCAAAGCTTGGGAGATTTTATTATAACCCAACCCTGCTTTATACTTCTCCACAACTTCATCCCTGACCTGTCTGGTGTGTTCCTTGGCCTTCATGATGCTGTTTGTTCACTAAGGTTCTCTAACAAACCTCTGAGGGCTTCACAGAACAGCTGTATTTATACTGAGATTAAATGACACACAGGTGGACTCTATTTACTAATTAGGTGGGGGTATCAGAGTAAAGGGGGCACCATACAAATGCCCCTCCCCCCACACTTTTCACAGATTAATTTTTATAATTTTCCTTCCACTTCACAATTTTGTGCCACTTTGTAAAATCCCAATAAAATACATTGAAGTTTTTGGTTGTAATATGACAAAATGTGGGAAATTTTAATGAAGGGGTATGAATACTCCATAAAGAAATGGCCTTGCTTAGTGTGGACCAGCTCCATAAAGACCTGGTGTGACCAGTTTGGCGTTGAGTGTCCTGCACAGAGTCCTGACCTCATCCCTACTGTTCACCTTTGTGATGAACTGAAACGTTGACTGCAGGCCAGGTCTTCTTTTTTTTTTTTTTTTTGGTTCCCAACACGCGAGCCAGGTCTTCTCTTCCAACATCAGTACCTGACCTCACAAATGGACACATACCGTATTTCCACAGACACCCTCCAAGGTCATGTGTAATGTCTTTCCAGAAGAGCGGGGGATGTTATAGCCACAAAAGCGGGCAACTCCATAAAGACACGGTGTGGTCAGTTTGGTGTGTCCGGCACAAAGCCCGGACCCCAACCCTACTTATCACCTTCAGAATGAATTGGAACACCAGCGGTGAGCTGGGTCTCCTCATGCAGATCAGTACCTGACCTCACACATGGGCACAAATACCCACAGACACCCTCCACAACTTTGTGCAGAGTCTTCCCAGAAGAGCGGGGGATGGTGTCGATGCAAAGCTTGGTGGTTTGGTGTGGAGGAACTCGAGGGTCCTGAGAACCCCCCAGAGCAATGTGAATGGACATCGAGGCCTACAGGACCCGGTCTTCTCATCCAACATCAGTACCTGACCTCACACATGGGCACACATTTCCACAGTCCAAAATCTTATGGAAAGTCTTCCCAGAAGAGTGGAGGCTGGAGGCTGGTACGGGCACAGAGGAGGCCAACTCCATGGTAATGGCCGTGGGGGAGGGGCAAATCCATATGAATGGCCAAAGTCTTGGACTGAAATGTCCAACAATCTCCTGTAGATGTTCTGGTGAGGAGCCCACAAAGGTTTGGCCTCCTAGTTGGCTTTGTGGTATTATTTTCAGGTTTTTGTGGTGTTCGGTTGTCAATATAAATGGAAATCTTCCATGTTGGGTGTCGGAGTCGGAGGAATCACCGGCGGGCACTGCGTTATAAAGGAGAACTTACCTGCAGCACCCGATACTCATCAATATGTCTTCATGAAGTGCTGCAAAATCCCTTCACAGATCACCGCGGAGGCCGAAAATATTCCCGACTTCATTGCCGGCACAAGGCGGCATTAATCAAGGTGCCGATCTTCAGCTGACGCGAGTCGCCCGCGGCCAACGTGACGGGAATTGTGAAGTAGAGCTGCAACTAACGATTAATTTGTCTGTCGACTAATCTATCGATTATTTCTTCGATTAGTCAACGACTATCCGATTATTTTTTTTATTTTTTAATGAATCTAGTGTTTTTTTTTTTTTTGATTAGCTAATTCATCCTTTGGATAACCTTGAGAGTATTGTATGGCAGAGTATTGGCGGGCATTGCATTGCAGGGCAGAGTATTGGCGGGCATTGCATTGCAGGGCAGGGCAGAGTATTGGCGGGCATTGCAGGGCAGGGCATTGCAGGGCAGGGCATTGCAGGGCAGAGCATTGCAGGGCAGAGCATTGTAGGGCAGAGAATTGCAGGGCAGGGCAGGGCAGAGTATAGCATAGTATAGTATTGCAGGGCAGGGCAGAGTATAGTATAGTATTGCAGGGCAGAGTATAGTATTGCAGGGCAGGGCAGAGTATAGTATAGTATTGCAGGGCAGGGCAGGGCATGGCAGAGCATGGCAAGGCATGGCAGGGCAGGGTAGAGCATGACAGGGCAGAGTATGGCAGGGCAGAGTATGGCAGGGCAGGGTAGGGTATAGGGCAGGGTATGGCAGGGCAGGGCAGGGTATGGCAGGGTATGGCATGGCAGGGTATGGCAGGGCAGGGTATGGCAGGGCAGGGTATGGCAGGGCAGGGTAGGGTATAGGGCAGGGTATGGCAGGGCAGGGCAGGGTATGGCAGGGTATGGCATGGCAGGGTATGGCAGGGCAGGGTATGGCAGGGCAGGGTATGGCAGGGCAGGGTATGGCATGGCAGGGTATGGCATTGCAGGGCAGAGTATAGCATGGCAGGGCAGAGTATAGCATGGCAGGGCAGAGTATAGCATGGCAGGGCAGAGTATAGCATGTCATGGCAGGGCAGAGTATAGCATGGCATGGCAGGGCAGAGTATAGCATGGCATGGCAGGGCAGAGTATAGCATGGCATGGCAGGGCAGAGTATAGCATGGCATGGCAGGGCAGAGTATAGCATGGCATGGCAGAGTAGAGTAGAGCATGGCATGGTAGGGCAGGGCAGAGTAGAGCATGGCATGGTAGGGCAGGGCAGAGTAAAGTAGAGCATGGCATGGTAGGGCGGGATGGCTGCATCCATCCGACCTCTTCCCTCCACTGCACAGATCCGTACAGAGAGGGGAGAGAGAAACCGGTCATGTCATGACGCCGGTTTGTTTACAAGTGATCGCTCCATCGGAGCGATCACATTGTAAACACCTGGGTGTAGAAAGATGGCCGCCGCTTCGGAGCTAGGCCGAAGCCGCGGCCTCTCCTAAGGCCGAGACCGCGGATCGCGGCATGTGCGCACGGATCGGTGACGATCCGTTGCACCCCTAGGGACGACGGCAAGGAGGGGGAGAAGAGAGGGGGATGGCGGCACGGAGGGGAGCGGTAAATGCTAAGCACTGCCCCCACTGTGACGCATCGACGCCCTGCACGCACGTCGATGTTTCTTTTTAGTCGACGTAGTCGATTACGTCGACGCGTCGTGGCAGCTCTATTGTGAAGGCGCTGCACTGATGTCAGGGGGGGTCGGCTTCTCCCCCCGGAGACAATCGCTGGGGAGGAAAAGACCGGCTCTAATGGAATATCTGTGAGGAAAAAAAAACTGAGATTTTCAGCCTGCAGTTTGTAGACGGCGAGACCTCCCGGCACTGCCAACGGCAAGACCTCCCGGCCCCCCCGAGGGCGAGATTTCCCGCCCCCCCGGCACTGCCAACGGCGAGATCTCCCGGCCTGCCAACGAGGAGACCTCCCGGCACTGCCAACGGCGAGATCTCCCGGCCTGCCAACGAGGAGACCTCCCGGCACTGCCAACGGCGAGATCTCCCGGCCTGCCAACGAGGAGACCTCCCGGCCTGCCAACGAGGAGACCTCCCGGCCTGCCAACGAGGAGACCTCCCGGCACTGCCAACGAGGAGACCTCCCGGCACTGCCAACGAGGAGACCTCCCGGTACTGCCAACGGCGAGATCTCCCGGCCTGCCAACGAGGAGACTTCCCGGCCTGCCAACGAGGAGACCTCCCGGCACTGCCAACGGCGAGATCTCCCGGCCTGCCAACGAGGAGACTTCCCGGCACTGCCAACGGCGAGACCTCCCGGCCTGCCAACGAGGAGACCTCCCGGCACTGCCAACTGCGAGACCTCCCGGCCTGCCAACGAGGAGACCTCCTGGCACTGCCAACGAGGAGACCTCCTGGCACTGCCAACGAGGAGACCTCCCGGCACTGCCAACGGCGAGATCTCCCGGCCTGCCAACGAGGAGACTTCCCGGCACTGCCAACGGCGAGACCTCCCGGCCTGCCAACGAGGAGACCTCCCGGCACTGCCAACGGCGAGACCTCCCGGCCTGCCAACGAGGAGACTTCCCGGCCTGCCAACGAGGAGACTTCCCGGCACTGCCAACGGCGAGACCTCCCGGCCTGCCAACGAGGAGACTTCCCGGCACTGCCAACGGCGAGACCTCCCAGCCCCCCCAGGGCGAGATTCCCCCCCCCCCCCACGGCGAGACCTCCCGGCACTGCCAGCAGCGAGACCTCCCGGCACTGCCAACGGCGAGACCTCCTGGACCCGCCGACGAGGAGACCTCCCGGACCGCCGACGCCGGAGAAGGTTATAGGCGGATCTTCAAAGCGGATCTGAAGGTAAAAGAAAGGAATCGGCTTTGTTAAGTCGTTGGACGGTTGATGTGGACGGACTCTATAAATGCCGAGAGCGTCCCCCCTCCCCCCCCCCCAACCATTTGTGTTTTCTATAAATAGCCCGGGGAGCGAAGGACGTTGCAGAGAAAGCCGCTTGTCTCGGTGAGAAATCTGCGCTGTGATTGGCTCCTGAGGCCATCCTGTATATCTGTACAATGCCCGGTGTGTCTGGAGAGTCTGGGGCCCGTCTACAGGAGGAAGAGGAATAGTGCCTGAGAAACCGAACAGCGGCCACACTTACCTTCCCCTCACTGGAACCTTCTACCCGCCTTCCTCCAGGTGCCAGGCTGCGACCATCGTCACTGGCCACTCATCCCGGCACCCCGGCCCTGGTCATCCCGGCACCCCGGCCCTGGTCATCCCGGCACCCCGGCCCTGGTCATCCCGGCACCCCGGCCCTGGTCATCCCGGCACCCCGGCCCTGGTCATCCCGGCACCCCGGCCCTGGTCATCCCGGCATCCCGGCCCTGGTCATCCCGGCACCCTGGCCCTGGTCACCCCGGCCCTGGTCATCCCGGCACCCTGGCCCTGGTCATCCCGGCATCCCGGCCCTGGTCACCCCGGCCCTGGTCATCCCGGCACCCTGGCCCTGGTCATCCCGGCACCCCGGCCCTGGTCATCCCGGCACCCTGGCCCTGGTCATCCCGGCACCCTGGCCCTGGTCATCCCGGCACCCTGGCCCTGGTCATTCCGGCACCCCGGCCCTGGTCATCCCGACACCCCGGCCCTGGTCATCCCGGCCCTGGTCATCCCGGCACCCCGGCCCTGGTCACCCCGGCCCTGGTCATCCCGGAATCCCGGCCCTGGTCACCCCGGCCCTGGTCATCCCGGCACCCCGGTGCTGGTCCAGAATCCAAACTCGATGTCCATTCTAAAGACCGGACCCAGAGGCCGGGAGTCCAGGCACTTCCCGTCTCCTCAATGAAGAGCCAGCCTGCCCGCAGTGCCACGATGGGGGAAATACAATCGACTGGTAACATTGATCCTGCCAGTAGATCCAGGAATGCCAGGCAGCCATCACTGGAGTGCATATAGGTGTGAACTGTCTGCAAAAAGGCTGCAGGAGACGAGCAGCACCAAGTACAATAGATGAAAAGAGTAAAAACAATAGTGATTGCATATTTTACACAGTGCCTCGGAAATTGATGTCACTCAGGGCGGGGGGGGGGGGGGGGTAACCTTGGAGAGGTGGAGATCTATCTGAACAACATAGAAAGAGGGGGGTGGGGAGACCTGTCAAAACTCCATTAAAATGTTAATGAGGTGTGAAGAGTTCAGGGGTCAGTAATAAGGGTAGGATGCAGGGGTCAGTAGTAATTAAGATTTCAGGGGTCAGCGGTGGAAAATGCAGATTTCAAAGCCTGGTAGTATTTAAGGCAGAGTACAAAGGTAAGTAATGCAGAGGTCAGTAGTATATAAGGCAAAATGTAGGGGTCAGAAATAAGTACTGTGGAATAAAGAGGTCAGTAGTATGTATTCTAGAGCGCAGGGTAGAGTAGTAGGTAACACGGAGCGCAGGGGAGAGTAGTAGGTAACACGGAGCGCAGGGGTGAGTAGTAGGTAACACAGAGCGCAGGTTAGAGTAGTAGGTAACACGGAGCGCAGGGGAGAGTAGTAGGTAACACGGAGCGCAGGGGAGAGTAGTAGGTAACACGGAGCGCAGGGGTGAGCAGTAGGTAACACAGAGCGCAGGTTAGAGTAGTAGGTAACACGGAGCGCAGGGGTGAGCAGTAGGTAACACGGAGCGCAGGGGTGAGTAGTAGGTAACACGGAGCGCAGGGGTGAGCAGTAGGTAACACGGAGCGCAGGTTAGAGCAGTAGGTAACACGGAGCACAGGGGTTACGAGAGAAAAGCGGCTCCACACCGGATGTTCCACAATCATGATGATAACAGTTGGCTCTGAGGAAGAGGCGATATGTCGAAACGCGTCAGTGAGTCTTCTTGTCTGTGATGTGATACGATGGATGTAAATCTGTTCGATATCTGATGTGCTGTACTGAAGCTTGTTTGTATTATTCCCTTTTCTTAATAAAGTAATATAGAGAGGATAATGCACTAGGCCGGGGCGCCCTGTCTATGTCTTATCTTATGATAACAGTGCCTGCCCTGGGACCTTGCACTGACGTATTTCGCCCAATCTGTAATACCACGGTTGGGTAAAACGCGTTAGTGGGGCATGGCCTGTTATTGCTCTGCTTGTGGATGATTTGTACAGTGATTGAAGACTTTTGTGATCCATGCGTGTGACGCAGCGGTGAAACGCGTCGCGGAGCGTTCTTCCCTCTTATGGTTGCTGTACAGAGATCGCAGTCACCTGGCTCCTGACATAGAACGTTTCGGCCGGGAAGATGTGCGGAGCGGCGTGACATTTATTCTTGTCACTTGTCCTTTGATGGGGGTCTCGCGGTCAGTGACGGGTTATTATTGGATATAATGGCGGAAGACGCCTCCCATTCATACTTTGATGGAACGCGTGGCAGGAAGTACCACTGAAGGATTTATTGTGCCTCTCAGCAGCGATTATATAGCGGCTAATGACGGCCTGGCGTGCGTCCTGACGGAGTGTGTGTGTTGGAAGGAGATGAATACTTACTATGGCGCTGATGACAATAAGCGCTTGTGATGGCGACTTTCATTAGCCGCGGATTTTTATTATCCGCCGCAGAACAATGGAGCTGGTGGGCGGGGCCTGAGCTTGTCTGATACACAGATCTGCCGGAGGAAGAGAGAAACTTCCTTATCTCATTGCTTGAAAAGACAAAAATACCATCTAAACAACTTCAGCTGCAATATTCACCTTCAATCCAGAGATTCCCCCCGTAGTAGTTTGCTCTGACACCACATATCCTGACTAGGAGGAGGTCACATATCAGGACATTCATAGAACACTCAGTGAAGGTTGGCGTTTCCCCTTTTAGCACAACATGGCACAGGGGCGACTTTCTACAAGTTCACCGTCACTAACAATCCTAATGACACTGCGCTTGTTTCTGCTTCACCTTTCTTCATGGTGGGGCCTGTATGTGATCAGTGGAGACCTGATCTAGACCTCCAATGCAGCGGTACAGGAGCAGATCACTTCTTGTAGAACCAGCCAGCAACTGAGCACTAATAGAACCAGCCAGCAATAGATCACTAATAGAACCAGCCAGCAATAGATCACTAATAGAACCAGCCAGCAATAGATCACTAATAGAAACAGCCAGCAATAGATCACTAATAGAACCAGCCAGCAACAGATCACTAATAGAATAGAACCAGCCAGCAATAGGTCACTAATAGAACCAGCCAGCAATAGATCACTAATAGAACCAGCCAGCAACAGATCACTAATAGAACCAGCCAGCAATAGATCACTAATAGAACCAGCCAGCAACAGATCACTAATAGAATAAGCCAGCAACAGATCACTAATAGAATCAGCCATCAATAGATCACTAATAGAATCACCCAGCAACAGATCACTGATATAATCAACCAGCAATAGATCACTAATAGAACCAGCCAGCAATAGATCACTAATAGAATCACCCAGCAACAGATCACTGATATAATCAACCAGCAATAGATCACTAATAGAACCAGCCAGCAATAGATCACTAATAGAATCACCCAGCAACAGATCACTGATATAATCAACCAGCAATAGGTCACTAATTGAACCAGCCAGTATTAGATCACGAATAGAACCAGCCAGCAATAGGTCACTAATAGAACCAGCCAGTAACAGATCACTAATAGAACCAGCCAGCAACAGATCACTAATAGAACCAGCCAGCAATAGATCACTAATAGAACCAGCCAGCAATAGATCACTAATAGAACCAGCCAGCAATAGATCACTAATAGAACCAGCCAGCAATAGATCACTAATAGAAACAGCCAGCAATAGATCACTAATAGAACCAGCCAGCAACAGATCACTAATAGAATAGAACCAGCCAGCAATAGGTCACTAATAGAACCAGCCAGCAATAGATCACTAATAGAACCAGCCAGCAACAGATCACTAATAGAACCAGCCAGCAATAGATCACTAATAGAACCAGCCAGCAACAGATCACTAATAGAATAAGCCAGCAACAGATCACTAATAGAATCAGCCATCAATAGATCACTAATAGAATCACCCAGCAACAGATCACTGATATAATCAACCAGCAATAGATCACTAATAGAACCAGCCAGCAATAGATCACTAATAGAATCACCCAGCAACAGATCACTGATATAATCAACCAGCAATAGATCACTAATAGAACCAGCCAGCAATAGATCACTAATAGAATCACCCAGCAACAGATCACTGATATAATCAACCAGCAATAGGTCACTAATTGAACCAGCCAGTATTAGATCACGAATAGAACCAGCCAGCAATAGGTCACTAATAGAACCAGCCAGTAACAGATCACTAATAGAACCAGCCAGCAACAGATCACTAATAGAACCAGCCAGCAATAGATCACTAATAGAACCAGCCAGCAACAGATCACTAATAGAATGAGCCAACAATAGATGGGGGTTGCAGTGATCTGGTGCTGGGGGGGAGGGGGAGGGTACGGTGAGTATTGGCTGTGCCGGAGCCACTCACTTCTGGGACTCATTGGGGTGGATTTACTAAAGGTAAATAGATGGTGTCCTCTGCAAGTGCAGTTGCTCCAGAGCTTAGTAATCGAGGGGAAGCTCTGCTGACTTCCATCATCCAATCATGCAAGCATAAAATGCTGTTTTTTTTTATTTTCCTTGCACGTGATTGGGTATTCTTGGCATAGTGAAGCTCCTCCTCCTCCTTTATTAAGCTCTGGAGTGACTTGCAGGGGGCGCCGTCTGTTTGCCGTTAGTATTGGGTTTCAATGCTGTTGGCAGATGATGGAAGTGGCCGGCTCTGTTATTAATGTGAGAGTGCAGCACCGGGTACCAGCGCCCCGCCGGGTGGCTGACGTTTTCTTCACGGCTGGGTGTCCTGCTTATTAAATCCTCGCGTCTGTCCGCGCCTTGGTCAGTTTTGGCTTCTTAATAGCCGGTGTATTTGGGTGTGAGAGGTGGGGCAATAATCGCTGCTCCCAAAAATTTGCCACCGATCACATCGGCGTGTTCCCTAAGAGGATAGGACATCACTGATGGGCATTGTACGGTGATGCCCTCCACAAAATCTAATACCGAGTGCCCTTCACCTCAGCCCAACCTCCTGGCCCTGAACCTCAATGTACCCCCTCCCCCGCCCCCCCCCCCCCCCCCCCCCATCTCCTAAACTTAAGTTGTAGTCATTTTCCTTGCTTCAGAATTGTGAAACTGATACGTTATGTTCCGAGAGTTTCCGAAAAACGATGAAAGAACGGCGCTCAGACATTCAGGGTCGCTCAGTCTGGCCCGAGGCGTGACCACCCGTGATCCTAAAATACCCATATTCCAGTGTCTCCCCCACCTCTGATAGACGCCTTCTGACCTGCCCTCCGATTGGACTGTACTCGGGTATTTCTAAATGGGAGTCCAACCTGGGTTCTAATAACTGGACTCGATATGTCTACCTGGGGGTCCAACATGGGCTCTGATAATTGGACTGTACTCGGGTATGTCTGTCTGGGGGTCCAACCTGGGTTCTAATAACTGGACTTTACTCGGTATGTCTAAATGGGGGTCCAACATGGGCTCTGGTAATTGGAGTGTTCTCAGGTATGTCTGTCTGGTGGTCCAACCTGGGACCTGATAATTGGACCCTACTCCAGTATGTCTATCTGGGGGTCCAACCTGGGACCTGATAATTGGACCTTACTCCAGTATGTCTATCTGGGGGTCCAACCTGGGACCTGATAATTGGACCCTACTCCGGTATGTCTATCTGGGGGTCCAACCTGGGACCTGATAATTGGACCTTACTCCAATATGTCTATCTGGGGGTCCAGCCCGGGTCCTGATAATTGGACCCTACTCCGGTATGTCTATCTGGGGGTCCAACCTGGGACCTGATAATTGGACCTTACTCCAATATGTCTATCTGGGGGTCCAGCCCGGGTCCTGATAATTGGACCCTACTCCAGTATGTCTATCTGGGGGTCCAGCCTGGGTCCTGATAATTGGACCTTACTCCAGTATGTCTATCTGGGGGTCCAACCTGGGACCTGATAATTGGACCCTACTCCGGTATGTCTATCTGGGGGTCCAACCTGGGACCTGATAATTGGACCTTACTCCAATATGTCTATCTGGGGGTCCAGCCCGGGTCCTGATAATTGGACCCTACTCCGGTATGTCTATCTGGGGGTCCAGCCCGGGACCTGATAATTGGACCCTACTCCAGTATGTCTGTCTGGTGGTCCAGCCGGGTCCTGATAATTGGACCCTACTCCAGTATGTCTATCTGGGGGTCCAGCCCAGGACCTTATAATTGGACCCTACTCCAGTATGTCTGTCTGGTGGTCCAGCCCGGGTCCTGATAATTGGACTGTACTCGGGTATGTCTACCTGGGGCTCCAACATGGGCTCTGATAATTGGACTGTACTCGGGTATGTCTGTCTGGGGGTCCAACATGGGCTCTGATAATTGGACTGTACTCGGGTATGTCTGTCTGGGGGTCCAACCTGGGTTCTAATAACTGGACTTTACTCGGTATGTCTAAATGGGGGTCCAACATGGCCTCTGGTAATTGGAGTGTTCTCAGGTATGTCTGTCTGGTAGTCCAACCTGGGACCTGATAATTGGACCCTACTCCAGTATGTTGGACCCTACTCCAGTATGTCTATCTGGGGGTCCAGCCTGGGACCTGATAATTGGACCTTACTCCAGTATGTCTATCTGGAGGTCCAGCCCGGGTCCTGATAATTGGACCCTACTCCAGTATGTTGGACCCTACTCCAGTACGTCTATCTGGGGGTCCAACCTGGGACCTGATAATTGAACCCTACTCCAGTATGTCTATCTGGGGGTCCAGCCTGGGACCTGATAATTGGACCCTACTCCAGTATGTTGGACCCTACTCCAGTATGTCTATCTGGGGGTCAAACCTGGGACCTGATAATTGGACCCTACTCCAGTATGTCTACCTGGGGGTCCAACCTGGGACCTGATAATTGGACCCTACTCCAGTATGTTGGACCCTACTCCAGTATGTCTATCTGGGGGTCCAGCCTGGGTCCTGATAATTGGACCCTACTCCAGTATGTCTATCTGGGGGTCCAGCCTGGGTCCTGATAATTGGACCCTACTCCAGTATGTCTATCTGGGGGTCCAGCCTGGGTCCTGATAATTGGACCCTACTCCAGTATGTCTATCTGGGGGTCCAGCCCGGGACCTGATAATTGGACCTTACTCCAGTATGTCTATCTGGGGGTCCAACCTGGGACCTGATAATTGGCCCCTACTCCAGTATGTTGGACCCTACTCCAGTATGTCTATCTGGGGGTCCAGCCTGGGTCCTGATAATTGGACCCTACTCCAGTATGTCTATCTGGGGGTCCAGCCTGGGTCCTGATAATTGGACCCTACTCCAGTATGTCTATCTGGGGGTCCAGCCTGGGTCCTGATAATTGGACCCTACTCCAATATGTTGGACCCTACTCCAGTATGTCTATCTGGGGGTCCAGCCTGGGTCCTGATAATTGGACCCTACTCCAGTATGTCTATCTGGGGGTCCAGCCTGGGACCTGATAATTGGACCCTACTCCAGTATGTCTATCTGGGGGTCCAGCCTGGGTCCTGATAATTGGACCCTACTCCAGTATGTCTATCTGGGGGTCCAACCTGGGACCTGATAATTGGACCCTACTCCAGTATGTCTATCTGGGGGTCCAACCTGGGACCTGATAATTGGACCCTACTCCAGTATGTCTATCTGGGGGTCCAGCCCGGGTCCTGATAATTGGACCCTACTCCGGTATGTCTATCTGGGGGTCCAGCCTGGGTCCTGATAATTGGACCCCACTCCAGTATGTCTATCTGGGGGTCCAGCCCGGGACCTGATAATTGGACCCTACTCCAGTATGTCTGTCTGGTGGTCCAGCCGGGTCCTGATAATTGGACCCTACTCCAGTATGTCTATCTGGGGGTCCAGCCTGGGACCTGATAATTGGACCCTACTCTAGTATGTCTATCTGGGGGTCCAGCCCGGGACCTGATAATTGGACCCTACTCCAGTATGTCTGTCTGGTGGTCCAGTCCGGGTCCTGATAATTGGACCCTACTCCAGTATGTCTATCTGGGGGTCCAGCCCGGGTCCTGATAATTGGACCCTACTCCAGTATGTCTATCTGGGGGTCCAGCCCGGGACCTGATAATTGGACCCTACTCCAGTATGTCTATCTGGGGGTCCAGCCCGGGACCTGATAATTGGACCCTACTCCAGTATGTCTATCTGGGGGTCCAGCCTGGGTGCTGATAATTGGACCCTACTCCAGTATGTCTATCTGGGGGTCCAGCCCGGGACCTGATAATTGGACCCTACTCCAGTATGTCTATCTGGGGGTCCAGCCCGGGACCTGATAATTGGACCCTACTCCAGTATGTCTGTCTGGTGGTCCAGTCCGGGTCCTGATAATTGCACCCTACTCCAGTATGTCTATCTGGGGGTCCAGCCCGGGACCTGATAATTGGACCCTACTCCAGTATGTCTATCTGGGGGTCCAGCCTGGGACCTGATAATTGGACCCTACTCCAGTATGTCTATCTGGGGGTCCAGCCCGGGTCCTGATAATTGGACCCTACTCCAGTATGTCTATCTGGGGGTCCAGCCCGGGACCTGATAATTGGACCCTACTCCAGTATGTCTATCTGGGGGTCCAGCCCGGGTCCTGATAATTGGACCCTACTCCAGTATGTCTATCTGGGGGTCCAGCCCGGGTCCTGATAATTGGACCCTACTCCAGTATGTCTATCTGGGGGTCCAGCCCGGGTCCTGATAATTGGACCCTATTCCAGTATGTCTGTCTGGTGGTCCAGTCCGGGTCCTGATAATTGGACCCTACTCCAGTATGTCTATCTGGGGGTCCAGCCCGGGACCTGATAATTGGACCCTATTCCAGTATGTCTATCTGGGGGTCCAGCCCGGGACCTGATAATTGGACCCTATTCCAGTATGTCTGTCTGGTGGTCCAGTCCGGGTCCTGATAATTGGACCCTACTCCAGTATGTCTATCTGGGGGTCCAGCCCGGGACCTGATAATTGGACCCTATTCCAGTATGTCTGTCTGGTGGTCCAGTCCGGGACCTGATAATTGGACCCTATTCCAGTATGTCTGTCTGGTGGTCCAGCCCGGGACCTGATAATTGGACCCTATTCCAGTATGTCTGTCTGGTGGTCCAGTCCGGGTCCTGATAATTGGACCCTACTCCATTATGTCTATCTGGGGGTCCAACCTGGGATGGAATAATTGGACTCCAGCTGATCCTGACTCGCCTCTCCACTTCCTAATGTATCTAAATCTCCGACCGATTTTGTGTTCAGACCTCATTTCTCATGAACAAAACATTCTATTTATCCCCTTCAAACATGAATCTAGAAGAACAATGGTTGGAGCGTTCACAGCCCAGAAATGAGTTTCAGTGTCTCCGGAATGCGTCGTTCGCAGCCCTTCTGTTTAGAACCCCCCAGCAGCAGCCGCTGTGCAAATTCATTTTTCCAGGAAATTCGTTTTTCCTCTGAAACTTTGGTTTTTGTGCTGCTCTCGTAACGTTCCTCAGATCAATGGAGCTCGATGGCGGGTTATACGCTGTATTGCGGCTACCTTATTTTGAATCGGCTCGTGTTCTGGCGCTGGGAACGCGCGTGCGTGTGGAAAGAAGGCCGCCATGACTCGGCTTGTGCCGCCTATTTATAGACTGCGCGGAACGCGGCACAGGCGGGCTCCGTGATAAACTGGAGAGGAAGCCTTTGGCTCTGATCCCGGCGATGGCGGGTTTCCTTTTCTGATATCCCTTCCTGAAGACTTTGTCTGTATAGAGTACCAAGAGCCAATCAGACGCGGGACTGCGAGGGTGAGAAGAAATATGACCTCAGCCCGAGTTCACCCCTATGCCAACACCCGCATTGCTCTGCCCATCGCATGTCTGTGCGATGCCACTTCACCCTGACCTTGCATTGGATTCAACGGTGCAGAGACCTTTTCTCCCCGCAATGGAATCGAATCGCATTGGTGTTCACATCCAAGCCATCCGATTCCTCTACCAATCCACACTTCATACTGTGATCTGTGAACCGATCTGGGGTGACATTAGGAGACACCCCCAGATGAAGCGTGGACACCCGCAGCAGTGCACAGAGGACAGTGTCAGCGGCCTGCAGAGATGCAGGAACCAGAACTGGAATCGCACCGGCCCCGCAACGCATAGGTGTGAACCCAGGCTCTCCGCTCAATCTACAGGTTCGGGGGCAGGGAGGTGACACCACTGCATCGGGTAACTCGAGTCACCGGACTGACTTTATGGTCTTTTCAGGTCTTTGGCTTTAAACAAACCCCAGTCTGTCCGTCCGTCCACCATCTGCTTCAGTGCAGGACCACTGCTTGCGGAACAAGGACCTCCTCCTCCTCCTCCTTCTCTTCCTTCTCCTCCTTCTTCCTTCTTCTTCTCTTCCTTCTCCTCCTTCTTCCTTCTTCTTCTCTTCCTTCTCCTCCTTCTTCCTTCTTCTCTTCCTTCTCCTCCTTCTTTCTTCTTCTTCTTCTCTTCCTTCTCCTCCTTCTTCCTTCTTCTTCTTCTTCTCTTCCTTCTCCTCCTTCTTCCTTCTTCTCCTTCTTCTCTTCCTTCTCCTTCTTCCTTCTCCTCCTCCTTCCTTCTTCTTCTTCTTCCTTCTCCTCCTTCTTCCTTCTCCTTCTTCCTTCTTCTTCTTCTCTTCCTTCACCTCCTTCTTCTTCTTTTCTTCCTTCTCCTCCTTCTTCCTTCTTCTTCTCTTCCTTCTCCTCCTTCTTCTTCTCCTTCTTCTCTTCCTTCTCCTCCTTCTTCCTACTCCTCCTTCTTCTCTTCCTTCTCCTCCTTCTTCTTTTCCTTCTCCTCCTTCTTCTTTTCCTTCTCCTCCTTCTTCTTTTCCTTCTCCTCCTTCTTCTTTTCCTTCTCCTCCTTCTTCCTTCTTCTTCTCTTCCTTCTCCTTCTTTCTTCTTCTTCTCTTCCTTCTCCTCCTTCTTCCTTCTTCTTCTCTTCCTTCTCCTCCTTCTTCCTTCTTCTTCTTCTTCTTCTCTTCCTTCTCCTCCTTCTTCCTTCTTCTTCTTCTTCTTCTCTCCCTTCTCCTCCTTCTTCCTTCTTCTTCTTCTTCTTCTTCTTCTTCTTCTCTTCCTTCTCCTTCTTCTTCTTCTTCTTCTTCTTCTTCTTCTCCTTCTTCTCCTTCTTCTCTTCCTTCTCCTCCTTCTTCCTTCTCCTCCTCCTTCCTTCTTCTTCTTCTTCCTTCTCCTCCTTCTTCCTTCTCCGTCTTCCTTCTTCTTCTTCTTCTTCTCTTCCTTCACCTCCTTCTTCCTTCTTCTTCTTTTCTTCCTTCTCCTCCTTCTTCCTTCTTCTTCTTCTTCTCTTCCTTCTCCTCCTTCTTCTCCTTCTTCTCTTCCTTCTCCTCCTTCTTCCTTCTCCTCCTTCTTCTCTTCCTTCTCCTCCTTCTTCTTTTCCGTCTCCTCCTTCTTCTCTTCCTTCTCCTCCTTCTTCTTTTCCTTCTCCTCCTTCTTCCTTCTTCTTCTCTTCCTTCTCCTTCTTTCTTCTTCTTCTCTTCCTTCTCCTCCTTCTTCTTTCTTCTTCTCTTCCTTCTCCTCCTTCTTCCTTCTTCTTCTTCTTCTTCTTCTTCTTCCTCTTCTCTTCCTTCTCCTTCTTCTTCTTCTTCTCTTCCTTCTCCTCCTTCTTCCTTCTTCTCCTTCTTCTCTTCCTTCTCCTCCTTCTTCCTTCTCCTCCTCCTTCCTTCTTCTTCTTCCTTCTCCTCCTTCTTCCTTCTCCTTCCTTCTTCTTCTTCTCTTCCTTCACCTCCTTCTTCCTTCTTCTTCTTTTCTTCCTTCTCCTCCTTCTTCCTTCTTCTTCTTCTTCTCTTCCTTCTCCTCCTTCTTCTTCTCCTTCTTCTCTTCCTTCTCCTCCTTCTTCTCTTCCTTCTCCTCCTTCTTCTTTTCCTTCTCCTCCTTCTTCTTTTCCTTCTCCTCCTTCTTCCTTCTTCTTCTCTTCCTTCTCCTTCTTTCTTCTTCTTCTCTTCCTTCTCCTCCTTCTTCCTTCTTCTTCTTCTCCCCCTTCTCCTCCTCCTTCCTTCTTCTTCTTCTTCTTCTTCTTCTTCTTCTCTTCCTTCTCCTTCTTCTTCTTCTTCTTCTTCTTCTTCTTCTTCTTCTTCTTCTCTTCCTTCTGCTCCTTCTTCCATCTTCTTCTTCTCTTCCTTCTTCCTCCTTCTTCTTCTTCTTCTTCTTCTTCTCTTCCTTATCCTTCTCTACCTTCTCCTCCTTCTTCCTTCTTCTTCTCTTCCTTCTCCTCCTTCTTCCTTCTTCTTCTCTTCCTTCTCCTCCTTCTTCTCTTCCTTCTCCTCCTTCTTCTCTTCCTTCTCCTCCTTCTTCTCCTTCTTCTCTTCCTTCTCCTCCATCTTCTTCTTCTCTTCCTTCTTCTTCTTCTCTCCCTTCTCCTCCTTCTTCTTCTTTTCCTTCTCCTCCTTCTTCCTTCTTCTCCTTCTTCTCTTCCTTCTTCTCTTCCTTCTCCTCCGTCTTCTTCTTCTTCTTCTTATCTTCCTTCTCCTCCTTTTTCTTCTCTTCCTTCTTCCCCTTCTGCTTCCACCCCTTTTTTTTCCTGCTTTTTCTCCTTCATCTCCTCCTCCTCCTCCTTCTCCTCTTCCTTATCCTTCTCCTCTTCCTCCTCCTCCTCCTTCTTCTTCTCCTCATCCTCATCCTTCTTCTTCTTCTCCTCATCCTCATCCTTCTTATTCTTCTCCTCATCCTTCTTATTCTTCTCCTCATCCTTCTTATCCTTCTCCTCTTCCTTATCCTTCTCCTCTTCCTTATCCTTCTTCTCTTCCTTATCCTTCTCCTCATCATTCGTATCCTTCTCCTCCTTCTCATTATCTTTCTCCTCTTCCTCCTTAGTACTCTCCTCCTCATTCTGCTTATCCTCGTTATTATTCTTTTTCTCCTTCTCCTCCTCCTCACTCTTCTTCTTCCCCTCATTATTCTTCTCCTTCTCCTCCTCCTCCTCCTGCATGTGCATTATGTTTAGACCACCCTTTCATTCTGATTGCAGGGCCCGGTAGACGGGTGAGGGGTGCAGCTCTTCTAATACAGTGTAGGGTACATATTTTTTACAATTGCCGATTTTATTTTACATTTTCAGGGCAGTTCATATTTCATTTAGTTTTCGTGAATCCAACCCGGGCCTCTCCCCGGACATCTGCCCGGACATCTCCCCGGCAGGATGTTATTATTTTCTTTATATATAGATCTACTTCTGATGTCTTCAGGCTGATCGCACGATACGCAATCCTCCTCAATCTTCTCCGGCACTGGCTGGACCTCAATGATGTGGAGAGGTCCTGATGGGAAGTCGGCGCCACTCTCTGCAGGTCACCATGGTGATACCCCCACAGGGGGCAGGTCCGTGACCCTCTGCACCCCCCAGGATTTTCTCATTTTTCCTGATTGAATTATGCCAGGTTTTTTAAGGTTGAACTGGATGGACTTGTGTCTTTTTTTTCAACCTGACTAACTATGTAACTATGTCACCCAACCTAAGGCTGAGAATATCAGTGGGAAGCTCTGGAGAGGAGGTGCGTATGGTGGCCAGAGCTTACTTTTTTCCTTTAAAACACTTCCTGGGGACCCAATAAAAAAATGCCCAAAGTTTGTCTTTAACGGTGAAGTCAGGTCATTTCCTGTGATGCTCAGGCTTCAGTCCTTCCTGTCTCTCCAGCGTTCCTGTTGGCCGGTGAGGCAGCCCATAGTAATGTTGGTCCAATGGGGAGGTATAGGAAGATAAGCAGGGGCAGGGCCTACCATAGCTGCCCATATCTCTGGATCATTGTGAAACGCAGTATTGTCTACACTGCCGATGCACCACACCGGTGACCCCCATCACTAATTCTTCATTTCTTTTTCTTCTCTTTTCTAGGCAACAACCTGGACGCCATCCATGACATCACCGTGGCCTACCCTCGCAACATTCCTCAGACAGAGAAACACATTCTCAGCGGCAACTTTCCTCGAGAAATCCACTTCCACGTCCGCAGATACCCCATCGATAGCCTGCCGGTTCCCAAAGAGGAGCTCCAGCGTTGGTGCCAGGAGCGCTGGAAGGAGAAGGAGGAGCGGCTGCGCGCCTTCTACCAAGGAGATAAATACTTTGATGTCACTGGGCGCAGCAAAATCCCCCCCTGCAAATCGGAATTCCGGGTTCATTTAATTAAGTTTGCGTCCCTGCTGTACTGGACCGCCTTGACCGTGGCGTGCTTCTTCTGCATTTACATGTACAGCTTCGTGCGGTGGTATGCACTGACCATGGTGCTCTTCTATGTTCTCCAGGAGAAGATATTTGGAGGACTTGAGCTGATGGAGCTGGCATGCCATCGATACCACGCCAAGAGGCAAAGTTCAGCCAGTAAAAGGGCATAGTGCAGGGCTGGAGTATTTAAGGGGCTCTCCGGCTCTGATAATCATACCTGCCGCTCACTGCAGCAGGTACATTTGGGTCGACTCATTAACCTCTTTATTTCCGAATCCCAGTCATTGTTGGTGTGGGCAGACAATCCTTCCAATCAGGAACCTTCTGGTGCAATGGGGGACGACGACCTCAAAATATGACCTCCCCTTACAGTGCCCAGCTATGGATTTCTCTTGCCTCTAAGTTGTCTCTTGAAACCGGTACATTTTAGAAGACCTCCTTACTGTATTGTGATTGCCTGTCAGCAAGGAAGGAAGCGGAACCAGCCAATTACAGTACCGTCTGGCAACAAAACTTCTGTAATGTGGAAATGGTTATCTAGAGACCCAGATACTCGATCAACCGGTTTCTGGAGACATCTTGGTGCAGCTAAAGGAATGAAACTTGTATGAAGGTTCATAACCAGGGAGACTAGATGCATGTAAGGCAAGCTTAGTCCCCATGGTGTACGCGTGTCCCACCATGATGAAGTGGAGGTCTATTATCCTCGTATATTCTCTTATATTTCATGTTTTATTTTTTATCCAATGACTTGCACTCTTTTGAAGTTCGCATCAATTTCACATATAGAAGTCAGACATATCAATGAATGTATGCTGTAAATAGGAGCAAGTAAAAAGTTAAAGGGGATGTCTAACTTTAAACCCCATTTTGTACGCAGAGCCCGGTGGTGTTGTGGGTCTTTGTGGCCTCCTCCAGGGACTATCCTCCGAGGTGTACCTCCGCCTGCCCAAGGACATGGGGTACTGGAGGTGACGGTTATAAAGGGACAGGTCCTCCTTTGTAGAGCCCAGAGTCTTTGTGACCTCCTCAGTTCTGGAGGCTCTTCAATAAGCAGGATTGGCGATAGTCCAATCTTATATTCCATCCAGGGACTATCCTCCGAGGTGTACCTCAGCCTGCCCCAGGACATGGGGTACTGGAGGTGACGGTTATAAAGGGACAGGTCCTCCTTTGTAGAGCCCAGAGTCTTTGTGGCCTCCTTAGTTCTGGAGGCTCTTCAATAAGCAGGATTGGTGATAGTCCAATCTTATATTCCGTCCAGGGACTATCCTCCGAGGTGTACCTCCACCTGCCCCAGGACATGGGGTACTGGAGGTGACGGTTATTAAGGGACAGGTCCTCCTTTGTAGAGCCCAGAGTCTTTGTGGCCTCCTCAGTTCTGGAGGCTCTTCAATAAGCAGGATTGGCGATAGTCCAATCTTATATTCCATCCAGGGACTATCCTCCGAGGTGTACCTCCGCCTGCCCCAGCACATGGGGTACTGGTGGTGACGGTTATAAAGGGACAGGTCCTCTTGCTGGATAACTCTGAATGATATCTTCATGTTGTAGGTGTAGAATATTGGAAGTTGTGTCTTTTCTGGTCTGCAGACAATCAGGACCGTTCTCTGGTCACCTCCGTGTGTTATTCCTTCATCACTTCTCATTTCTTCTTCTGTTTTATTGTCGGGTAATTCACTTTATTTTATTGTATTTTATATGAAGAGAAGCCGAGTCCACCATGGAGATGAGTTGATGGCGCTGTCCGTGCTCCCGTCTGGTGACCTCATTGTACTCTGCCAGGACTGGGAGGACGTCATTCAGTAGTACCAGTACCAGGGCTGGTCAGTGCGTTGTGACGCAGGAGACCCCGTCACCAGACTCTTCATTTCATCAGTGATTTTCCTATACTATTCTATGTACATGTAATGTGTTCTGTGCGCGAGATTTACCCGGAGACATCCAAAAGCCCAGAGACTGCTGCTGGGCGCCGCCATCTTGGATGTAATGTCAGGGGACTCTGTTATATTTCCCTTTGCTCCTCCTTTACATAGAGAGTGGAAGGACGGAGGAGCTGGGCCAGCACAGGCAGTAGATACTCCCAGAAAAAGAGGGGTCTATGACATGTAAGGAAGGGAGGGGGATGTGCTCGGGAAAAGACCCTTCCTGGGGTAGTCGTTTTTTCCTAGAAGCTCGGAGACGCTTTGTAAGTCAATAAAGAAAGGAAAGACCCCGCAAGGAAGCACACGAGATACTCCATTATTTTGTTGGGAGTTTTGAAGGTTGGTGACGGCCTCTGAATTTCTAATGGGCTGACAGCACAGAAAACCGGACATAGTGCCCAGTGACAGCACGGGGGGGGGGGGGGGGGGCACCAAAGGAGGAGGGGAGCACATTGAATGTGGGAGGGGCGTATTGAATTGGGGAGGGGGCACATTGAACGGGGGAGGGGGACACATTGAATGGGGGAGGGAAAGGGGGGCACATTGAATGGGGGAGGGGGGTACAACGAAAGGAGAAGGGGGCACATTGAATGAGGAAGGGGCACATTGAATGGGGGAGGGGGCCACAACGAAAGGAGAAGGGGGGCACATTGAATGGGGGAGGGGGGCATATTGAATCAGTGAACCTTGTCTGTGTAGCAGGAAAGGAATCCGAGACCACCAGAAATTCCTGCTGTGTGATCCCAGCCCTGACCGGACACTGATGTCCATAAATACCGGTCATCATCCAGTGACATGGGGCCAGTCATATGATCACATGACCCATGTCTTGGCATTGTTTGTGTGACCAGCCCCGTAGTAACTCCGCCTCCATTGCTGTGTGCTGGCAGAACTGAGTAATAGCCACACCCCTCCAGGGCTCTGTGCTTACAGAGCGGAGTAGTAGCCACACCCCTTCAGTGCTCTGTGCTTGCAGAGCGGAGTAGTAGCCACACCCCATGATACAGGTGTCCTCATACAGAAGGGGATGGGGGCAGGGTGTCTGACAATTGGATGGGAAGAACATAGTCTCAGAACTAGAACTTCAATTCCCCCCCCCTGTTCATGCAATAGATCATTCCTAAAATGCCGCCCAATTGCCTTCACTGTGCAGACTGACCGATGCAGCAAATCCCGTCACTTCATCAGGTGGTGTTCTAGGTGAGCCCAGGGACATCAGTCACAGGATCTCTGGTGTGGTCCAACGTCTGTGGACACCCCTGACCATCACACCTGTACCAGGGCCAATAATATGGAGCTGCCTCCTCCCCCACCCCCCTCATGGCCAATAATATGAAGCTGCCTCCTCCCCCACCCCCCTCATGGCCAATAATATGGAGCTGCCTCCTCCCCCACCCCCCTCATGGCCAATAATATGGAGCTGCCTCCTCCCCCACCCCCCTCATGGCCAATAATATGGAGCTGCCTCCTCCCCCACCCCCCTCATGGCCAATAATATGGAGCTGCCTCCTCCCCGCTCCGCCTTTTGTAAGCCTAGTTACTGTGAGTCCTGTGATCTCTTCTACGGGTGTTCTAGACTGAAGAGTATACCGGATACCGGCACCACTGTGGGGTGCAGCCTGTGTGTTGGGGGGCATGCTGGTTGCACTTTATATCTTCATCATAAATGACCAACAACCGGCTCTATCATTAGGACATTTCCTCCTTTAGCTCAGGTCATGTGCTGCTTGTAAGTCATTCTTCTGGGTCACCTGATATCGGAGGGGGTAAAAGGGGCAAAGTTACAGCCGAGAGTAAGGAATATGGGATCGGGGCTTTATTGCGCCCAATGACATCAGAAGGAATGGGAGGGGCTGACAGCACCCCTCCGGTACATTACAAGGCTGGACAGATCACCCCAATACCCATTGATGGTGGGGCGACGGTCCTCTTTACATGAGACAGTTCTTTATTTTCATTACATTGATGGTAGAATTCTTTTTAGTTCTGTTTTGATCTTCCCATCACAAGTCTTGTTTATGGGCTTCATAGATCACAATACATCTATTGGCAGTGCGATCAGACACCTTCCTCTCTGTTCTCCTCTTTATGATGAGCGCCGCCCGACAGGCCCGTCTGATGTCTCCTCTCCTTCATCTCTCTATTCCTGACAGGATCAAATGAATCAGCGGAGCTTTGAAAATTGATTTTTATTAAGCTTCATTGCAGAACTGGTGGAGCGCTAAACCAGTAGCTGGTCTCATGTAGATCTAGTAGTAGGTGGTCTCATGGATCCAGATCATGGCAGAACGAGTTGTAGGTGGTCTCATGGATCCAGATCATGGTAGATCTAGTAGTAGTTGGTCTTATGGATCCAGATCATTGCAGATCTAGTTGTAGGTGGTCTTATGGATCCAGATCATGGCAGAACTAGTTATAGGTGGTCTTATGGATCCAGATCATGGCAGAAATAGTTATAGGTGGTCTTATGGATCCAGATCATTGTAGATCTAGTAGTAGGTGGTCTCATGGATCCAGATTCCTAGTAGATCTAGTATTAGTTAGACACATTCAGCTGGACATGCTCTGTAATGTTGAAGATGTTTCGTAACTATTCAGAGACACAAAATAAGGAACTAATGGATCTTTGAATCATTGTCAACATTACAGAACAAATCCAGCTCAATGTGACCAACTACTACTAGATCTACCATGAATTGGATCCATGAGATCCTTCACAGACACATCTATGTTATGATTGACCTAACAAGATGCTGTATCTGTGGGCTTCTTCAGTCAGCCGTGTGATCCGGATGCCTCTGCCAAGACAGCACAGCAGTGCAGTAAAGCAATCCACCTTAGTCTGCCGTCTGCTGATTAGTAACTGAAGGAGCAACACTTCACTCTACTTCCGTCCAATCCACCCCAGACAGCCGGCCTTCCCCGGGGCAGGACGTGTCGGCCATGAACATGGCAGTGTCCATGTATCAGGGGAACCTTCTCAGTACATATCATTAAAACATCACATTTTAATCTTTTGGGCCCGTTCTATTTTATTCTTTCGATTTTCTCAGACAGTGCAGCGGCTCATTGGTTGAGTCGCTTTCAGGAAGCTTCTGAGTTTGTATATCTTAGTTTTGGATTCACAGCTCTCCATGTGTATTGTGTTTTAACTGTAATAGGCCACCAACATGCATCAATAAAATCAAACAGATGGAGGGGTGTGCCGGCTCTTAGATGGAGGGGTGTGCCGGCTCTTAGATGGAGGGGTGTGCCGGCTCTTAGATGGAGGGGTGTGCCGGCTCTTAGATGGAGGTTGTGCCGGCCCTTAGATGGAGCGGTGTGCCGGCTCTTAGATGGAGGGGTGTGCCGGCCCTTAGATGGAGGGGTGTGCCGGCTCTTAGATGGAGGGGTGTGCCGGCTCTTAGATGGAGGGGTGTGCCGGCTCTTAGATGGAGGGGTGTGCCGGCTCTTAGATGGAGGGGTGTGCCGGCTCTTAGATGGAGGTTGTGCCGGCCCTTAGATGGAGCGGTGTGCCGGCTCTTAGATGGAGGGGTGTGCCGGCCCTTAGATGGAGGGGTGTGCCGGCTCTTAGATGGAGGGGTGTGCCGGCCCTTAGATGGAGGGGTGTGCCGGCCCTTAGATGGAGGGGTGTGCCGGCTCTTAGATGGAGGGGTGTGCCGGCTCTTAGATGGAGGGGTGTGCCGGCTCTTAGATGGAGGGGTGTGCCGGCTCTTAGATGGAGGGGTGTGCCGGCTCTTAGATGGAGGGGTGTGCCGGCCCTTAGATGGAGGGGTGTGGCGGCTCTTAGATGGAGGGGTGTGCCGGCTCTTAGATGGAGGGGTGTGCCGGCTCTTAGATGGAGGGGTGTGCCGGCTCTTAGATGGAGGGGTGTGCCGGCTCTTAGATGGAGGGGTGTGCCGGCTCTTAGATGGAGGGGTGTGCCGGCTCTTAGATGGAGGGGTGTGCCGGCTCTTAGATGGAGGGGTGTGCCGGCTCTTAGATGGAGGGGTGTGCCGGCTCTTAGATGGAGGGGTGTGCCGGCTCTTAGATGGAGGGGTGTGCCGGCTCTTAGATGGAGGGGTGTGCCGGCTCTTGTCCATCTGCTTTAGTAGGATTGCCATTTATGCCAAGCTGGCTAATCGGGGATCAGAAGAGCGCTGACTCTCCTCTGTTATATTTGGATCTCGTATGACATTTATTCAGGAAATCGGAACCAAAGGACGGGCGAAGATCAGACCCGTGGAAGGAAGATCCCACCATTCAGGAATCACGTTTTATCGCATTTCTCTTTCACCATCTACAGGGTGACAACGCTGCTGTGCGGAGCAGAAAGCGGAGTCACTATTTTACAGGATGCGGAATCACTCATGTCCTGGCAGGATCAGTGGGGGGAGGGGGGATCTGGACAGCCGGGTCACATATGTCATTGGCTAGGCCCAGAGTTCCACTTTAAGTTGATCACATTGATATCCAACTTCTCCGCCATCGTTCTCGTCATGTAATGCTGTGATTGGCTCATTCTGTATACTGGATGTCGCTTTATTTTATTTTTCTGTTTTGAATCTTATTTTATTATAAATTGTTAGTTGGAGACGTTTCTCACTGTAAAATGTTGTTTGAATAAAACGACTCTCCGGAATGATCTGCCGGGTTATTGTGTCTTCAGCGGTTCTGGGTGGTATATGGGGGATCTGTGATTGGATGATATATGAGGGATCTGTGATTGGATGGTATATGGGGGATCTGTGATTGGATGGTATATGGGGGATCTGTGATTGGATGATATATGAGGGATCTGTGATTGGATGGTATATGGGGGATCTGTGATTGGATGGTATATGGGGTATCTGTGATTGGATGATATATGGGGGATCTGTGATTGGATGATATATGGCGGATCTGTGATTGGATGGTATATGGGGGATCTGTGATTGGATGATATATGGGGGATCTGTGATTGGATGATATATGGGGGATCTGTGATTGGATGATATATGGGGGATCTGTGATTGGATGATATATGGGGGATCTGTGATTGGATGATATATGGGGTATCTGTGATTGGATGGTATATGGGGGATCTGTGATTGGATGGTATATGGGGTATCAGTGATTGGATGATATATGGGGGATCTGTGATTGGATGATATATGGCGGATCTGTGATTGGATGGTATATGGGGGATCTGTGATTGGATGATATATGGGGGATCTGTGATTGGATGATATATGGGGGATCTGTGATTGGATGATATATGGGGGATCTGTGATTGGATGGTATATGGGGTATCAGTGATTGGATGGTATATGGGGGATCTGTGATTGGATGATATATGGGGGATCTGTGATTGGATGATATATGGCGGATCTGTGATTGGATGGTATATGGGGGGATCTGTGATTGGATGGTATATGGGGGGATCTGTTTTTGACATAATGTAGAACTGGGCAAACAATGGAGGCCAATGATGCACAACATTCTAGCTGCTCATCTCCTCTGTCATACTGCTAAATGCCATATTAATGGCTATGGAGGAGGGGCAACTCCATATTAATGGCTATGGGGGGAAGGGGCAACTCCATATTAATGGCTATGGGGGAAGGGGCAACTCCATATTAATGGCTATGGGGGAAGGGGCAACTCCATATTAATGGCTATGGGGGAAGGGGCAACTCCATATTAATGGCTATGGGGGAAGGGGCAACTCCATATTAATGGCCATGGTTTCGGAATAGACTGCTCATCAGTTTGACCTTGTGGTAACAGTTTGGATGAGGTCAGGACTCTGTACAGGACATTTGAGTTCCTCCACACCACACTGGTCCTCATGGAGCTGGTTTTGTACATGGGGGGGAGGGGGGGGCACAGTTATGGTGGAACAGAAAAGGGCCTTCAGCAAACGGTTCCCGCACATCTGGAAGAGCACAATGTGTCTGCAATGTCTTTGTGTGATGGAGGATTTCCGGGACCCTTCACTTGGAGACCCCTGACCGGCGGAGACCCCTCCAAAGGACTGAGTTCAGGTGCCTCCAGTGAAGGGTCCTGGTAATAGAGTGTCCTGCACAGAGCCCTGACCCCAACCCTACTGACCACCTTGGGGGGTGAATGGAATGTCAATCATAAGCCAAGTCTTCTCATCCAATTTCAGTTCCTGACCTCAGAAATTACCACCCGATTTCCCCCAGACGCCCCCCAACATCCGCTGGAAAGTCTTCTCAGGATTATGGAGGATATTATGGAGGTTCTGGACACATGGAGTGTGAATAGGCGGTCGGTGCGCCGCACACATGTGACGTCTTCTGATGCGTTCGGTGCGTGTAAAGTGAAGGGACACAGAACAGAAATACACAACGTCATATATAGAGCGCTAAAAATAATTTTAGTGACCAATTCTTTTATCATCGGGGGAGGGGATGAAACAAAGAATCGGATTTGTCACGTTGAAAACACGTCACCTTTATTCAGATTTTCTTTCTTCGGTTTCTTTTTTTATATATATATATATATAAATAGCCCCCCCAGTGCTCTATAAATGGGACGTCTGGTAATTGCCGTTGTGCGGGGGGCAGACGTAGTTCTGGAATGACCTGATGGAGGGAATGTGGAGTCACCGTCCTCCGCTCTGCATTCCCAACATATGGATGTACTCGGGACGAGGAAGGATCCCCGGAGACCTCACATTGAGCATTGCTGGAATACTTCATAAAGGCTCCGCAGGTCCCGCCGTGTCCGGATACGGGACTCTCCTCTGAAGGGTCTATAGAGGCAGAGAGTCCAACCATCCCCTCCCCCTCCCCGGAACACATCCGGAGGAAGATCCCTCATGAAGTGCGGCCTAATTCATTCCAACGGGTAGAAAATATTCCTGATCTCCTTAGACCATCAGATACTCTGGATCAGGAATCTCCAAAGTGTGGCCCAAGGGCCAGCTGTGGCCCTTTTCTAACCTTTATCCGGCCCTTGGAGCACAATTCCTCCCACTGACATCAACAATGGGGCACTATATCTCACGCCGATACCAATGATGGGATACTATTCCTCCTACTAATACTCCTCCTATTGACCACCACCCCTGAGGCCATATCTGTTCTCACTGATGCTGGGCCTGTGACATTTTCTGCCCCCTGCTGGCCACAATGCGGCCCTTCTAAAGTCTGAAGGGCAATAAAGTGGCCCCTTTGTTTGAAAAGTTTGGAGACTCCTGCTCTGGTTCATCAGTCTATGGCGGCAAGACCGCTGATAAGGCAGTACAACTGGCCCTGTTGTACTGGGCCCAGGCCTCATCAACTAAACGGGGGGCGGGGGGGGTAATTGATTTTACTAAACCACGCCCCCCTCTCCTACTTTCTTAAAGGGGATGTAAAGGTAAATGTTTTTTCACCTTAATGCATTCTATGCATTAAGGTGAAAAAACATCTCACACTGCTGGCGCCCCCAGTCCCCCCGTTTTACTTACCTGACCCCTCAAAAATCCCGCGCTCGCCCCCGCCGTCCTCTTCGCCGCTCAGCCTGGCCGCTGATTGGCTGGAGTGGATGGATTGAAAGCAGCGCAGCCATTGGCTCGCGCTGCTGTCAATCACATCCAATGACGCAGCGCGCCAGGGGGCGGGGCCTTGTGATACAGCGAGCGGCTGTATCACGGGAGCGCGCCCGCAGTGCTTCTCACCAATGCGAGGGAGCTCGCATTAACGTGAGAAGCACCTGCGGGAGGAAGCAGAGACAGCTGCCGAGGGACCCCAGAAGAGAAGGTTCGGGGGCCACTCTGTGCAAAACGAGCCGCACAGTGGAGGGAAGTATAACATGTTTGTTATTTTAAAAAAATAAAAATTTTTACTTTACAACCCCTTTAAATTACCTTTCCCTGGCACTTATCACTTCAGCAGGAGGGACCCGGGAGGTGGGAACAGAGGAGGGGCTTTTGTTTTTCATTATAAAGTCCAGTGCCGCCGTCCCAGTGCATCTCTGAAGGGCGGAGGAGCTCGTCAGAAAGGCGGAACGGGGGGCCCCAGAACTCCGGATCGGGCAGATTTGTCCCAAAATCAGAGACTACAAAGTTCTGAAGTCATTGGATCTTCAAGGAGGTGACAAATGGCGGCTCTCATATAATGCTGAACGAAGCGTTATTATAGGACAAAGGTAAGTCTTTATGGTCAGTCGTTATCTTCTTTCTATTAAAATGCTAAATATTGCGATGAGGATCTTTTGCCGGTAGCCACACTCCTCCCAACCACGAGGAGGAAAATATGGAGCCCGTTGTTGGAGGCAATGCAGGTCGGGCGACTTCCCCGGCATTGAGGCCAAACATGAACCTTCCTCTACAAAGTAGACGGTGATCCCCGGCAGACTCCGGCATGAGGTCTCCACGTTCCTCTCCTCTTCACCGTCATGCGCGGCGCGGCACAGAGAGGCCTCATTAGGCCGCCTCCCCTCGCTGAGCTCTGGAGGTAATTAACGTCTCAGCCGCTGAGAACCGAACGTTCACAATATGGATTTCTAGCTCACGATGAGCCGAGATTTCACCCAAACGAGGAATTCTGCCCGCTTAGGTCTCTATTAACACATTTTTTTCTCAATATATGAAGAAGGGGGGTGGGGTGGGGGGGGGGGGGCAGTAGAGTCGCCACCTTTTCTTCAAGCCAAACCCGAACACTTTAGCGGCACGGGGCACGTTTGTTTTCGTAGTATACACAATAGGATTATAAAAGACCTGGGACACCTTTGGGTGCCCCAAGGAGAGTGGTAATAATGCAGCTCGCTGTGGCAAACAGTGGGTGTGGCCAAACTGCTCTTTCTGACATCATGGCACCCGCCCCCCCCCCCCTCAGTGATGCCAAACCTGCCCCCAGACAGCGGCCCACAGCTCCCGAATGGCAACAGATTTTTTGTGTGACTACAGTGGAACCTTGGTTAACGAGTAACGTGGTTAACGAGCGTTTTGAAAGGCGGGCGGCGCCGGGGACACTCGGAACAGTTTGGAACTGGTCGGAGCCATTTGGAAATTCTCTGAATCACTCAGAAATAGTCGGAAACACTCAGTTCCTGAGTGTTTCTGAGCCTTTCCAAGGCTTTCCGAGTTCAGCCGACTTGTCCCCGAGTATATCTGGCGCCCCCCCCCCACCTCTGGCCACATGCGGTATTACATGCAATAAAAGTCAATGCGGAACGAATTATCTTCATTTCCATTGACTTCTATGGGGGAAACTCGCTTTGATATGCAAGTGCTTTGTAATACACGCATTCTCCTGGAGCGGGTTATGCTCGTAATCCAAGGTTTCTCAGTTACTTGGGGAGCCACAGCCCAGTCTAAATAATGTGTCCGGGTTTCAGGCAGACTGAAACCCGGACACAAGACTCCAAACCCGAACTGTCCGGGTGAATCCTGGACAGGTGGCAACCCTAGGGGGCAGATGGGGTACAAATAACCCGATCTTCTGACAACCAGTGTGTTGGGTCCTTTTTTTTTTAAAAGCCCATGGCGTGCAAAACACACCCAAAAAACTTCCACCCGGGGTATAAAAAAAGTGCACACACATAGAGAGTGACACACTAAAAAGTGCAGACGGGTGTCTGATGTCCTCCCTAGGAAGGACCATACCCTGATCCCCCGGGGCGTTAGGCTCCAGATGGGGACTGAGGTACCAGACTCATCTAGTGGTCATCCAGCCAAAGCTAGAAGACCTCCTTTCCCCGGGAGGTCTGCCGAAACAGAACCTCCTAGGTACTATGGGGCTTCCCCGAAGGTAGGCCCCCCAATAGAGGGCGGACCAAGCCAGAAGGCCTATGTCCGCCCTCCCTCAAGACTTTCAGGATTGGTCGGAGGACCGACACCCTACTCATCACACGTGACTCACAAAACACAAATAAAATAAATAAAAAGTGAGGAAGGGATAGTGGAGAGGAGAGTGAAAAGGTGGCCATTGTGCAATACAATGACCGGCCCTCCGGCCAGGAATCATGGTTGCCTGGCCTTCAAGTGACCTGTCTTACATGAAGGGGCCAAACGTGTGAGGGAACCCCTTCCAATATGGGAGTTGGTTTAGGTGAAAGGTCATGGAGGTCCTTGCGTGTTCTACACAGAGCCCTTCATCCCTACTGGATACCTTTGGGATGAATTGGAACACCGATGGTGGGCTGGGTCTTCTCATCCAACATCACTACCTGACCTCAAAAAATGTTCTTTTGGCTGAGTGATCAAGGGAAGTAAAATGTTCAAATTATCCCAAAAGTGATCAGTAGGGTGGAGGTCAGGACCCGACCTCACAGATTCCGACAGATACCCCCAAATATTGTGGAGAGTCTTCGCAGAAGAGTGGAAGATTGGGTGCAACAGACATTACAGAACACTGATATCATATTAGTAGAGAGACCGCGGCTCCCACAACAGACCTGAAGGGGGGGCTGCAATCCCTTGAAACGCGTTGGCCATTCTTTATGTCATACACCAGTAAAGTGATCATTGTCTTCCAACTGGCTGCAATTTCCAAGACTTTCTACTCATAGATGTTCCTCACCGTTCCTCCATAATCTAAATCCTACTGAACATCTTTGGGATGAATTGGAACACCGATGGTGGGCTGGGTCTTCTCATCCAACATCAGTACCTGACCTCTGCATTCCATTTAACTGGCCTGAAATCCATTCGGCTACTCAACCAAATAAAAACGTTTGTGGCCACCTAGAACACTTCTATGAGCTTGTTGGACATCCAACTCTACAACCATGACTATTAATAGGGAGTTGCACCCTTTGTGGCTATAATATCCCCCACTCCTCTGGGAATGGTGTCTGTGGGAATGTGCGCCCATCTCCGAGGTCGGGTACTGATGTTGGATGAGAAGACCCAGCCCACCATCGGTGTTCCAATTCACCCCAAAGATGTTCAGTAGGATTTCGATTATGGAGGAACGGTGAGGAGCATCTATGAGTAGAAAGTCTTGGAAATTGCAGCCAGTTGGAAGACAATGATCACTTTACTGGTGTATGACATAAAGAATGGCCAACGCGTTTCAAGGGATTGCAGCCCCCCCTTCAGGTCTGTTGTGGGAGCCGCGGTCTCTCTACTAATATGATGTTCTGTAATGTCTGTTGCACCCAATCTTCCACTCTTCTGCGAAGACTTTCCACAATATTTGGGGGTATCTGTTGGAATCTGTGAGGTCGGGTGCTGATGTTGGATGAGAAGATCCGGCTCACCGTTGGCGTTTCCATTCACCCCAAAGGTGCTCAGTAGGGGTGAAGTCAAGGCTCTGTTCACGGGAGACACCCGAACTATGGAGATCCCGGAAATCCTCCCTCATACAAAGACATTGTGGACAATTGTGCTAATATTTCAGTGGAGTCCCTTTTCTTTTCCAGCCACCCCCCCCCCCCCCCCCCCGGTGTACAAATCCAGATCCATGAAGACACGGTGTGACCAGTTTGGTGTGGAGGAACTCGAGTGTCCTGCACAGAGTCCTGACCTCATCCCTACTGATCACTTTAGGGATAATTTAAACATTTTACTTCCCTTGATCACTCAGCCAAAAGAACATTTTGTGAGGTCAGGTGCTGATGTTGGATGAGAAGACCTGGTTCACAGTCTGTGTTCAAATCTATCAGTAGGGTTGAGGTCAGGACACTCGAGTCCCTCCACACCAAGCTGGTCACACCACGTCTTTA
Source organism: Lithobates pipiens (assembly GCF_037356315.1). Classification (NCBI taxonomy): domain Eukaryota; kingdom Metazoa; phylum Chordata; class Amphibia; order Anura; family Ranidae; genus Lithobates; species Lithobates pipiens. Next base: position 1,214,810 of record NW_027507758.1, read on the forward strand.
TGGAGTTGCCCACCTCTCCTCTGTGACTTTACCATCCTCCATTCTTCAGGGGGAGAATTTTCACAAGATTTTGGAGTGTGTCTGCAGAAAATTGTGCCCCTTTGGGAAGGTCAGGGTACTGATGCTGGATGAGAAGACCTGGCTCACCATCAGCGTTCTCTAGGGATGAGGTTGGGGCACTGTGCAGGATATTCGAGTTCCTCCACACCAAGCTGGTCACTCCATGTCTTTATGGAGCTGGCTAGACTCTTCTAGGAAGACTTCCCACAAAACTTTGGAGGATGTCTGTGGGAATTTGTATCCAATCAGCCAAAGGAACATTTGGAAGGTGATGTAGTGATGTTGGATGAGAAGACTTTCTTTCACGCCATGTGTTTATGGGGCTGTCTTTGTACAGGGGGTGCGCAGTCATGGGGGAACCTGAACGCAATCTCTGAGGGGTTCACATACTTTTAGCGACAACATGTTTACACTTTTGCTGCACATATCCAGCTGTGTCCCCGGAGTTCCGCCTTAATGTCCTCATCCCATGGAGTCCGTGACGCTGGTGGGTAATGTGAGTCTCTCCTCTTCACATCGCCCTAATCCCTCACCGACGACTCGTAAAGAATTCTCATAACACCCATAATCTGTTTATCTTAATCCGGTGGAATTTGGCTTCGGCCGCCGTCTCCCACCGACCTAATTATTAACGCGTGAGCGACGCGATCCGGGGTGTGACTTTCCTGGCACTTCGCTGAGATTACGGAAATAGTTCTCACTCCAAAAATAGTCAAAGGAAAATCTTCGACACGACTTTCTGTGCAAGATCCAAAACGCGTTGAGATTCTTCTACCGTTTTCTCTGCGGATGGGAAGGAGGGCGCCCTCTGAAGAGCCGCAGATTCCAAATCTTAATTCTTCTTTTCACAGAAAAGCCATTTATATATCTGTAACATCGACACCAACGCATCGCCTTCCATCGCCTCCGGACTGCCCGGGACACATCCGAAGATCTCATTGTTTATCAATCTTAAGTGTATTTATTTAAAAATGTCTTATCTGTTTACTTTTTTAGGTTTGTTTCATATACAGTATATTGTCAAAAGTATTGGGACGCCTGCCTTTACACACACATGACCTTTAATGGCCCCCCAGTCTTGAGTTGGCCCTTTGCACCTATAACAGGTTCACCTCTTCTGGGAAGGCCGTGCACAAGGTTTAGGAGGGTGTCTATGGGAAGGTTTGACCATTCTTCCAGAAGAGCATTTGTGAGGTCAGGCACTGATGTTGGACGAGAAGGCCTATCTCGCAGTCTCCACTCGAATCCATCCTAAAGGTGTTCTATGGGGGGTTGAGGTCAGGACTCTGTGCAGGCCAGTCAAGTACCTCCACTCCAGACTCCCTCATCCATGTCTTTATGGACCTTGCTTTGTGCGCTGGTGCCATAATCGTGTTGGAACAGGAAGAGGCCGTCCCCCAAACTGTTCCCACAAAGTTGGGAGTATGAAAATGTATTGGTATGCTGACACCTTATAAGTTCCCTTCACTGCAACTAAGGGGCCAAGCCCAACCCCTGAAAAACAACCCCCACACCATAATCCCCCCTCCCCCACTCCATAATCCCCCCTCCCCCAAATGATTTGGACCAGTGCTCATAGCAAGGTCCATAAAGACATGGATGAGCGAGTTTGATGTAAACCTAATACAGTAGGGTTTTCTATGTAACTTTATAACCACCTTAAAGAGGAAGTAAACCCTGATGAGTTTTCTTCCTCTTTCATTCCCTGCAAAGGTAAAGCATAATGGACTACTATACATCGCATCGCATCGCATCGCATAGTAGTCCATTATGTGTCACTTACCTGACACAGGAGCCAGCGAAGTCACCGCTGTCCCCGGTGCATCCATCTTCTCGGTGGGTCTCGCAGCTCCGCCGCTGTCATTCGGCGAAGCCGCGATGATGTCACTCCCGCGCATGCGCACGGGAGCCGCCACACGCGGCATCTTCGTTATCGAGGATGTCACGCTCAGTGCGCCTGCGCGCCGCTGTCTATGGCGCATGCGCTGTAGACAGCGGTGCCTGTCTTCGGGCAAATATCTCCTAAACCATATAGGTTTAGGAGATATTTCTTGGACCTACAGGTAAGCCTTAATCTAGGCTCACCTGTAGGTCAAAGTGGTTTGTAAGATCTTACAACCACCTTAACCTCCTCGCGCCCGCCCTATAGCCGAATTACGGCCGTAGAGCAGGCGCGTTCGTTTGGGCGGTCGTCCCTGGACGGCCTGATGTTTACTTCCGCAATGCGCGCCGCCGCGGGCACGCATCGCGGAAGTTCTGTGTTCGCCGTGTCCCCCGGGGACAGGCAAACACAGATCGCTGTAAACGGCCAATCACAGCGGCCGTTTACAGTGTGATCGGCGTGTCCAATGGGAGATGATCTCATATGTAAACATATGAGATCATCTCGCAGCGCCGCTCTCCTTCCTCGCACAGACAGTGCGAGAGGGGAGAGATGAACGGCTGCAGCGGCAGCCGTTCTGATTCCGGAAAAAAAAAAAATTAAAAAAATGAAATAAAAAGTGCCATCCGCCCCCAGCAGTGCCATCCGCCCCCAGCAGTGCCATCCGCCCCCAGCAGTGCTATCTGCCCCAGTGCCATCCACCCCAGTGCTACCTGCCCCCAGTGCCATCCACCCCAGTGCTACCTGCCCCCAGTGCCATCCACCCCAGTGCTACCTGCCCCCAGTGCCATCCACCCCAGTGCTACCTGCCCCTAGTGCCATCCACCCCAGTGCTACCTGCCCCCAGTGCCATCCACCCCAGTGCTACCTGCCCCCAGTGCCATCCACCCCAGTGCTACCTGCCCCCAGTGCCATCCACCCCAGTGCCACCTGCCGTCAGTGCCACCTGCCCCCAGTGCCACCTGCCGTCAGTGCCACCTGCCGTCAGTGCCACCTGCCGTCAGTGCCACGTGTCATCAGTGCCACATAGTGCCATCTGTCATCAGTGCCACGTATCAGTGCCATTTGTCATCAGTGCCACCTGTCAGTGTCACGTGCCATCTGTTGTCAGTGTCACGTGTCATCAATGCCACTTATCAGTGCCATCTGTCATCAGTGTCACGCGTCATCGGTGGCATGTATTAGTGCCATCTGTCATCGGTGGCACATATTAGTGCCACGTATTAGTGCCATCTGTCATCGGTGCCACGTTTCAGTGCCACGTGTCATCAGTGCCACGTATTAGTGCCACGTGTCATCAGTGCCACGTATAAGTGCCACGCGTCATCAGTGCCACATATTAGTGCCATCTGTCATCAGTGCCACATATTAGTGCCATCTGTCATCAGTGCCACCTGTCATCATTGCCACGTATCAGTGCCATCTGTCATCAGTGTCACGTGTCATTGTCCTGGTGCTTCAAAAGTGTAATAAATAGTCAACAAGTTAGATGTGTAACTTATGTTCCTAGAACACATGATGGCGCTACCTGCATGTTGGGCCTCTCTATGTGGCCAGGCTGTGAAAAAGTCCCACACATGTGGTATTGTAATACTCAGGAGGAGTAGCAGAATTTTTTGGGGGGTGTGATTTGTGGTACACACATGCCATGCGAGAGAAATAACCTATTACAATGACAATTTTGTGGAGAAAAAAAAAAAAATGAAAAATCTTAATTTTGCAAAGAATTGTGGGAAAAAAATGACAACATCAAAAAGCTCACCATGCCTCTTACTAAATACCTTGGAATGTCTACTTTCCAAAAAGGGGTCATTTGGGGGGTATTTGTACTTTCCTGACTTGTTCGGGTCACAAGAAGTGAGATAGGCCACCAGTACATCAGATGTGATCAATTTTGTGCGATTCGCACCACAGCTTGTAGACTCTCTAACTTTCACAAAGACCAAATAATATCCACTAATTTGGGTTATTTTTACCAAAGATATGTAGCAGTATAAATTGTGACCAAAATTTATGAAGAAAAATTAATAATTTGCATAATTCTGTCACAGAAACAAAGAAATATGCGTTTTTTTTCAAAATTTTCGGTCTTTTTTCATTTATAGCGCAAAAAATAAAAACCCCAGAGGTGATCAAATACCACCAAAAGAAAGCTCTATTTGTGGGAAAAAAAGGACAAAAAATTCATTTGGGTACAGTGTTGCATGACTGAGTAATTGTCATTCAAAGTGTGAGAGCACCGAAAGCTGAAAATTGGTCTGGGCAGGAAGGTGTTTAAGTGCCCAGTAAGCAAGTGGTTAAGTTTGGCTTTAATTCTGAACATAATAAAATTCAACAAGATAAAGAACATGATATACATATAAGGAACGTCCTTCCAGGAAAAGGAAACAACAGACATCGCTCCAATGAATGCAACTGAATATGGAAAATTATTACCATACTTACCCTAATTTTTATTTTCTTGGGAGCTCATCATGTCGGCCTACGAATGGGTCTGCTCCACCCTTTCTGACCACACAGGACAACCCCCTGCTGAAATAATCGGAGGGATTCCTTATACCCCAGTGTTCCTAACACCTACCCCACAACAGAACACCAGGGCAGCAAACCCTAGGCTGACATGATGAGTTCTCAGGAAAGGAAAATGGCGGTATGGGGCTAATCATGTCTGCCTATGAATGGGATATAGCTAGCATGAAAAGAAAGGGCGGGACCAAGAAAAATAAGACTCTACGCAGACTGAATGCAAACGAATTGTATTCGTGTCACACGGAAAGCACCGAAGTGCTCAAAGTCCGGGAACGGCCATCCAAACGGTAATGGCAGATGGAAGAGTTCAGGGTCTTTCAAGCTGGCAGTCTTAGGCCGCGTACACACGCGCGGACTGTTCGCCCAACTTTGTCCGTCCAACAGTTTCGGCAAACAGTCCGCTCAAACTTAGCATGGACGGACATGGCCACACACGACGGACGAACAGTTTGCTGAAACCGTGCGCGATGACGTGAACGGCACGTACGACGGGACGAAAAATACGACGTCCTATACACTGCATTATAGCTTTCGGCGTGAAAATCCTTTCTGAGCATGCGCGCAACTTTGTTTGACGAACAAGCCTACACACGAGCGGACTGTTCGCTGAAACAAGGTTTCAGCGGGCAGTTTTACGGAATTTCCGAAAAACCTTGTCCGTCCAACTGTCCGCTGAAACTGTCCGCTGAAGCCCCACACACGAGCGGACTGTCCACCCAAACACTGTTCAGCGGACAAAGTTGGACGAACAGTCCGCCCGTGTGTACGCGGCCTTACACACCACTTCCACTGGCGTGACTTACCCACAAAGCCAATGGTGCCCTTGTGGAATGCACATGAACCCCACCTTGACAACCAACATGCAACCAGGCAGGTGCCTCCAATCCACTGCAAGCTGCTGTGGAACGCAAAGGCATCCCAGCTGCCATATCGGGATCTGTTCAGTCTTGAGAAACATCACTGAATGAAGATGCATTACAGACAAATAAAAAGGTGATAAAATCAGGCAGACTTACATACCCCCTAGGTAAGAGGGGGGGGGGGGCATGCTGCTGCTCACCATGGACTGCCAATTGCACCATTTAGGCCACATCAAATAGAAGGAGGTAATCAGGGGGTTGTGCCGTGGGGTCAGGGGGTGGTGACCCATTTGTAGGCTGACATGATTAGCCCCAGGAAAGTTAAGTCTGGAGAAATTGTGCAGTTTGGGTTAATAAAAAAAAAATTGATGAACTTGGCCTGCAGACCGGCTGATCTGTACAAACCTCTGCAAGTAGTATGTTCTTCCCATTAAGTGCCTGTAAAGTCCAGACCCTTTGTTTCATTGAAAGCATTCTATAGATAGTTTAGCTCAGGGTTCAGTAGCCAGCATAGGCTAGAGCCAGGATAGGTGTTATATGGTGTAAGCTGGGGCCAGGTTAGGTGTCACACAGTGTAGACTGGGGTCAGGTTAGGTGTCACAGTGTAGGTTGGAGACGGGTTAGGTGTCACTCGGTGTCGATTGGAGAGGGGCTAGGTGTCACAGTGTAGGTTGCAGACGCGTTAGGTGTCACGCGGTGTAGGTTGGAGATGGGTTAGGTGTCACACAGTGTAGATTGGAGACAGGCTAGGTGTCACACAGTGTAGGCTGGGGTCAGGTTAGGTGTCACACGGTGTAGGTTGGAGACGGGTTAGGTGTCACACGGTGTAGGCTGGGGTCAGTTTAGGTGTCACACAGTGTAGGTTGGAGACAAGTTAGGTGTCACACAGTGTAGGTTGGAGATGGGTTAGGTGTCACACGGTGTAGGCTGGGGTCAGGTTAGGTGTCACACGGTGTAGGTTGGAGACGGGTTAGGTGTTACACGGTGTAGGTTGGAGACGGGTTAGGTGTCACACGGTGTAGGCTGGGGTCAGTTTAGGTGTCACACAGTGTAGGTTGGAGACAAGTTAGGTGTCACACAGTGTAGGTTGGAGACAAGTTAGGTGTCACACAGTGTAGACTGGGGTCAGGTTAGGTGTCACAGTGTAGGTTGGAGACGGGTTAGGTGTCACTCGGTGTTGATTGGAGAGGGGCTAGGCGTCACAGTGTAGGTTGCAGACGCGTTAGGTGTCACACAGTGTAGGTTGGAGACGGGTTAGGTGTCACACGGTGTAGGCTGGGGTCAGTTTAGGTGTCACACAGTGTAGGTTGGAGACAAGTTAGGTGTCACACGGTGTAGGCTGGAGACAGGTTAGGTTTCACACAGTGTAGGTTGGAGACAAGTTAGGTGTCACACGGTGTAGGTTGGAGACGGGTTAGGTGTCGCGCGGTTTAGGTTGGAGACGGGTTAGGTGTCGCGGTGTAGGTTGGAGACGGGTTAGGTGTCACACGGTGTAGGTTGGAGACGGGTTAGGTGTCACACGGTGTAGGTTGGAGACGGGTTAGGTGTCACACGGTGTAGGTTGGAGACGGGTTAGGTGTCACACGGTGTAGGTTGGAGACGGGTTAGATGTCACACGGTGTAGGTTGGAGACGGGTTAGGTGTCACACGGTGTAGGTTGGAGACGGGTTAGATGTCACACGGTGTAGGTTGGAGACGGGTTAGGTGTCGCGCGGTGTAGGTTGGAGACGGGTTAGGTGTTGCGCGGTGTAGGTTGGAGATGGGTTAGGTGTCACACGGTGTAGGTTGGAGACGGGTTAGATGTCACACGGTGTAGGTTGGAGACGGGTTAGGTGTCACACGGTGTAGGTTGGAGACGGGTTAGGTGTCACACGGTGTAGGTTGGAGACGAGTTAGGTGTCACACGGTGTAGGTTGGAAACGGGTTAGGTGTCACACGGTGTAGGTTGGAGACGGGTTAGGTGTCACGCGGTGTAGCTTGGAGACGGGTTAGGTGTCACACGGTGTAGGTTGGAGACGGGTTAGGTGTCACACGGTGTAGGTTGGAGACGGGTTAGGTTGGAGACGGGTTAGGTGTCGCGGTGTAGGTTGGAGACGGGTTAGGTGTCACACGGTGTAGGTTGGAGACGGGTTAGGTGTCACGTGGCATAGGTTGGAGACGGGTTAGGTGTCGCGGTGTAGGTTGGAGACGGGTTAGGTGTCGCACGGTGTAGGTTGGAGACGGGTTAGGTGTCACACGGTGTAGGTTGGAGACGGGTTAGGTGTCACACGGTGTAGGTTGGAGACGGGTTAGATGTCACACGGTGTAGGTTGGAGACGGGTTAGATGTCACACGGTGTAGGTTGGAGACGGGTTAGGTGTCACACGGTGTAGGTTGGAGACGGGTTAGATGTCACACGGTGTAGGTTGGAGACGGGTTAGGTGTCACACGGTGTAGGTTGGAGACGGGTTAGGTGTCACACGGTGTAGGTTGGAGACGGGTTAGGTGTCACACGATGTAGGTTGGAGACGGGTTAGGTGTCACACGGTGTAGGTTGGAGACGAGTTAGGTGTCACACGGTGTAGGTTGGAGACGGGTTAGATGTCACGCGGTGTAGGTTGGAGACGGGTTAGGTGTCACACGGTGTAGGTTGGAGACGGGTTAGATGTCACACGGTGTAGGTTGGAGACGGGTTAGGTGTCACACGGTGTAGGTTGGAGACGGGTTAGGTGTCACACGGTGTAGGTTGGAGACGGGTTAGATGTCACGCGGTGTAGCTTGGAGACGGGTTAGGTGTCACACGCTGTAGGTTGGAGACGGGTTAGGTGTCACACGGTGTAGGTTGGAGACGGGTTAGGTGTCGCGCGGTGTAGGTTGGAGACGGGTTAGGTGTCGCGGTGTAGGTTGGAGACGGGTTAGGTGTCGCACGGTGTAGGTTGGAGACGGGTTAGGTGTCACACGGTGTAGGTTGGAGACGGGTTAGGTGTCACACGGTGTAGGTTGGAGACGGGTTAGGTGTCACACGGTGTAGGTTGGAGACGGGTTAGGTGTCACACGGTGTAGGTTGGAGACGGGTTAGGTGTCACACGGTGTAGGTTGGAGACGGGTTAGGTGTCGCGCGGTGTAGGTTGGAGACGGGTTAGGTGTCGCACGGTGTAGGTTGGAGACGGGTTAGGTGTTGCGCGGTGTAGGTTGGAGACGGGTTAGGTGTCGCACGGTGTAGGTTGGAGACGGGTTAGGTGTCACACGGTGTTGGTTGGAGACGGGTTAGGTGTCACACGGTGTAGGTTGGAGACGGGTTAGGTGTCGCACGGTGTAGGTTGGAGACGGGTTAGGTGTCGCACGGTGTAGGTTGGAGACGGGTTAGGTGTCCCACGGTGTAGGTTGGAGACAGGTTAGGTGTCACACGGTGTAGGTTGGAGACGGGTTAGGTGTCGCGCGGTGTAGGTTGGAGACGGGTTAGGTGTCGCGCGGTGTAGGTTGGAGACGGGTTAGGTGTCGCGCGGTGTAGGTTGGAGACGGGTTAGGTGTCACACGGTGTAGGTTGGAGACGGGTTAGGTGTCACACGGTGTAGGTTGGAGACGGGTTAGGTGTCGCGCGGTGTAGGTTGGAGACGGGTTAGGTGTCGCGCGGTGTAGGTTGGAGACGGGTTAGGTGTCACACGGTGTAGGTTGGAGACGGGTTAGGTGTCACACGGTGTAGGTTGGAGACGGGTTAGGTGTCACGCGGTGTAGGTTGGAGACGGGTTAGGTGTCGCGCGGTGTAGGTTGGAGACGGGTTAGGTGTCGCGCGGTGTAGGTTGGAGACGGGTTAGGTGTCACACGGTGTAGGTTGGAGACGGGTTAGGTGTCACGCGTTGTAGGTTGGAGACGGGTTAGGTGTCGCGCGGTGTAGGTTGGAGACGGGTTAGGTGTCGCGCGGTGTAGGTTGGAGACGGGTTAGGTGTCACACGGTGTAGGTTGGAGACGGGTTAGGTGTCACACGGTGTAGGTTGGAGACGGGTTAGGTGTCACGCGGTGTAGGTTGGAGACGGGTTAGGTGTCGCGCGGTGTAGGTTGGAGACGGGTTAGGTGTCGCGCGGTGTAGGTTGGAGACGGGTTAGGTGTCACACGGTGTAGGTTGGAGACGGGTTAGGTGTCACGCGTTGTAGGTTGGAGACGGGTTAGGTGTCGCGCGGTGTAGGTTGGAGACGGGTTAGGTGTCGCGCGGTGTAGGTTGGAGACGGGTTAGGTGTCACGCGGTGTAGGTTGGAGACGGGTTAGGTGTCACGCGGTGTAGGTTGGAGACGGGTTAGGTGTCGCGCGGTGTAGGTTGGAGACGGGTTAGGTGTCGCGCGGTGTAGGTTGGAGACGGGTTAGGTGTCGCGCGGTGTAGGTTGGAGACGGGTTAGGTGTCACGCGGTGTAGGTTGGAGACGGGTTAGGTGTCGCGCGGTGTAGGTTGGAGACGGGGTTAGGTGTCGCGCGGTGTAGGTTGGAGACGGGTTAGGTGTCGCGCGGTGTAGGTTGGAGACGGGTTAGGTGTCACACGGTGTAGGTTGGAGACGGGTTAGGTGTCGCGCGGTGTAGGTTGGAGACGGGTTAGATGTCACACGGTGTAGGTTGGAGACGGGTTAGGTGTCACACGGTGTAGGTTGGAGACGGGTTAGGTGTCACACGGTGTAGGTTGGAGACGGGTTAGGTGTCACGCGGTGTAGGTTGGAGACGGGTTAGGTGTCGCGCGGTGTAGGTTGGAGACGGGTTAGGTGTCGCGCGGTGTAGGTTGGAGACGGGTTAGGTGTCGCGCGGTGTAGGTTGGAGACGGGTTAGGTGTCACACGGCCACTTCTGGTAGTTGGAGGTCCAGCTGCATGGCAGATTAGAAACTGCTAGGGACTAAAGCCCGATACACACATTGAGATTATCTGATGAATAATCGAAAATGAAGAGGCGACTCAACCTAACATTCTCATACAACACGACTTGGGAACTGATATCATGTATTGAATTGTTTTGTTTCTGAGCAAATCTTACAAATTTTTTTGGACAAAAACATTACTAACTGAGATTCAGACGCTGTGATCACTTACAAGAAACAACGGACTTGGCCACACACGACCGGACTGAGTCCGTTCGTTTTGAACCTGATGACGTAAACGGGACTAAACAAGGAAGTTCAACAGCCAGTAGCCAATAGCTGCCCTTGCGTCGTATTTGGTCCGTGGGACCAGCACACAGATGAACAGTTTGCACGCTAGAAAGCCGAGTCCATCGGACAGATTGGAAACAAGTTTTATTTCTGGGTCCGTCTGACTTTTGGGGGAAAAAAGTCCACTGGAGCCCCACACACGATCGAATTGTCCGACGTATTCCGGTCTGCCGGACCTAGTCTGCCAGAAAGTCCGATCGCGTGTACGCGGCATTAGGAGAATGTCAGGAGAATTTCTGGAGAATGTCAGAAAAATATCCGGTGAATGTAAGGAGAATGTCAGGAGAGTTTCTGGTGAATGTCATAATTTCTCTAGAATGTGAGGAGAAATTCTGGAGAATGTCGGGAGAATGTTTGGAAAATTTTGGAGAATGTCGGGAGAATGTTTGGAAAATTTTGGAGAATGTCGGGAGAATATTTGGAGAATGTTTGGAGAATATCAGGAGAATTTTTGGAGAAGGTCCCGGCCAACCATTTTTTTTTTCAGAGTTTGGGGGGGGGGGGGGGCTGGATCCTCTGTCAGATTTTTATTTGCCATATTTTCATTATTGCAGATTTATTCCGTCTGGCAAATCCATTGTCACGGTTGTCACCATCACAGCAATGAATGATGGGAAATCTTTCAGCTCACAGACTTGGATAATAACAGTAAAAACCTGGCAGGGGTGCTTACCCTCCTCCGACTCCATCCAGAAGTAGGGCAGAAAGTTTGGCCGTGACGCGCATTCTGATTGGCAGACAGAAATGACGCCATGTTGGAAACAATCATGTAACGCACAGACCACATTTGATATGGCGGCGGGGCTTTGATAATGTTAATTCCGGATTATCGGACGTCTCCGGCGCTTTTTAAGCCGAATGTAAAATACGATTTGAGCACAAAGTGAGAATTTGCATCAGCTTAGCGAAGTCTGAAAAGATTTGCCCCCGGGGGGGGGGGGGGGTCGCGGCTGCGGGGAGACACAATACCTTTGAATAATGGCGGCAGATGAAAGCCTGCGGCTCTGCCACGGCAAACAATCGCTCGCCATTGATGGATCGTCTGCGGGGGAATCTTTTGTTTTTCCCGGAATTTAATCCGTAATTTTATTGTTACATTGTGACAATCAAATTCATTCTAGGATGTCGGCAGCTGATCTGTGATTGGATGGTTCCGTGTGTCCCCGGCAACGGATTCAAGTTATAGTTCAATCTTCTGCCTCCTCTGTACATCGGGATGTTATTCTCCTCAGTAGGCGCCATACCGCACACATCCAGGTGGGGGCAGCGTTCTGTCTGCACAGGATGGCAGGTGTGCCAAACAAGATGATGAATCCTCCTAAAAATCCATACCGGACCCTCAGTCCAGGCATCCGGGATGGCAAGGAAAAGGGTGGAAGAGTTGAGGCCAAATGCCCTCAACATGGAGGGGGGGGGCTTTGCCAGGGGATGAGGACAAGGGCCTCTTCCCTACAACCCTGGCCGGGGGTTGTTGGGGTCTGCAGCTGCGGGGGCATATCAGGATCTAGAAACCCCGCAGATACCCCCCATGTGAATGAGTATGGGGTACATACATAGTAACAATACCTCGTAAATCCATCACCAATCACAATCCCCGACACCCAACAACTCACCCCAAAAAGTGACCCGGCACACACCACCGATCTCAGCCGGATGACAGCTCCCCGATCCCATATCACCAACTATATAAGGGAAGGGGAGGGGATAGGGCTGACATCACTGCCAGTGGCCATATTTGGGCATATTTGCACTGGCCCCGCCCTTTTAGTGACCTAGCAGGGAATTCTCTGTGACGTCAGCGGTTGCTAGGAACAAGGACCCGCTGCTTCCTTAGCAACCAGTGAAGCTGCCAGGAAGTGATAGAATCACGCCTTATTTATGATTGGCTCCTCCCAAAGGGGGGCTGAACGGGCAAAAGTGTCTGAACACCAAACAGACAAATGTTTGGCCAGAACCTTTAGCTCCTCCTTATCGGTTGGCTCCTCCCTATCTGTGACTCCACAGCCGAGGTCTGCTCGGGGCGGCATTCGTTTCTTGCCTCCCTTCACCCCCTGAAGCCCCTTCCAGATATTATTTTTACCCTCTACTTACCTTTTTCCCTAAAGTCTTCTTTCTGTTCCTGGGAGCTCACCCCCGATGTCTTCTTCTTCTGGGGGGAAGGGGACGTATGTCGGGAGCCCAGCCTGTGATGGCGCCACCTAAGGAAAGGGTTAGAATGAAGTGTGAAAAGGCACCTGAAGGACTCTCAGACCATAAGAATCAAAATTCTCTTGTTTGATGAAACAAAGATTGAGCTGTTTGGTCTGAATGACAAGCGTCATGTCTGGAGGAAACCAGGCACCGCTCATCACCTGGCCAATACCATCCCTACTGTGAAGCATGGTGGTGGCAGCATCATTCTGTGGGGATGTTTTTCAGCGGCAGGAAGTGAGAACTAGTCAGGGAAAGATGAATGCAGCAATGTACAGAGACATCCTTGATGAAAACCGGCTCCAGAGTGCTGTGGACCTCAGACTGGGGTGAAGGTTCATCTTCCAACAGGACAACAACCCTCAGCACACAGCCAAGATAACAGAGGAGTGGCTACGGGACAACTCTGGGAATGTCCTTGAGTGGTCCGGCCAGAGCCCGGACCTGAACCCGATTGAACATCTCTGAAGAAATCTGAAGATAGCTGTACACCGACCCTCCCCATCCAACTTGATGGAGCTTGAGAGGTCCTACAAAGAAGAATGGGAGAAACTGCCCAAAAATAGGAGTGCCGAGCTTGTAGCATCATACTCATCATACTCATCATACATCATACCCATCATACATCATACTCATCATACTCATCATACATCATACTCATCATACTCACCAAGACTGGAGGCCAAAGGAGCTTCACCAAAGTATTGAACAAAGGCCGTGATACTTATGTACATGGGAGGAGCCTGTGATACTTATGTACATGGGAGGAGCCTGTGATACTTATGTACATGGGAGGAGCCTGTGATACTTATGTACATGGGAGGAGCCTGTGATACTTATGTACATGGGAGGAGCCTACGATACTTATGTACATGGGAGGAGCCTGTGATACTTATGTACATGGGAGGAGCCTGTGATACTTATGTACATGGGAGGAGCCTACGATACTTATGTACATGGGAGGAGCCTGTAATACTTATGTACACGGGAGGAGCCTGTGATATTTATGTACATGGGAGGAGCCTGTGATACATATGTACATGGGAGGAGCCTGTGATACTTATGTACATGGGAGGAGCCTGTGATACTTATGTACATGGGAGGAGCCTACGATACTTATGTACATGGGAGGAGCCTGTGATACTTATGTACATGGGAGGAGCCTGTGAAACTTATGTACATGGGAGGAGCCTGTGAAACTTATGTACATGGGAGGAGCCTGTGATACTTATGCACATGGGAGGAGCCTGTGATACTTATGTACATGGGAGGAGCCTGTGATACTTATGTACATGGGAGGAGCCTGTGATACTTATGTACATGGGAGGAGCCTGCGAGGAGCCTACGATACTTATGTACATGGGAGGAGCCTGTGATACTTATGCACATGGGAGGAGCCTGTGATACTTATGCACATGGGAGGAGCCTGTGATTCTTATGTACATGGGAGGAGCCTACGATACTTATGTACATGGGAGGAGCCTGTGAAACTTATGTACATGGGAGGAGCCTGTGAAACTTATGTACATGGGAGGAGCCTGTGATACTTATGCACATGGGAGGAGCCTGTGATACTTATGTACATGGGAGGAGCCTGTGATACTTATGTACATGGGAGGAACCTGCAATACTTATATACATGGGAGGAGCCTACGATACTTATGTACATGGGAGGAGCCTGTGATACTTATGGACGGGGGAGGAGTCTGTGATTATTATGTACATGAGAGGAGCCTGTGATACTTATGTACATGGGAGGAGCTGTGATATTTATGTACATGGTAGGTGCCTGTGATACATATGTACATGGGAGGAGCCTGTGATACTTATGCACATGGGAGGAGCCTGTGATACTTATGTACATGGGAGGAGCCTACGATACTTATGTACATGGGAGGAGCCTGTGATACTTATGTACATTGGAGGAGCCTGTGATACTTATGTACATGGGAGGAGCCTGTGATACTTATGTACATGGGAGGAGCCTGTGATACTTATGTATATGGGAGGAGCCTACGATACTTATGTACATGGGAGGAGCCTGTGAAACTTATGTACATGGGAGGAGCCTGTGATTCTTATGTACATGGGAGGAGCCTACGATACTTATGTACATGGGAGGAGCCTGTGAAACTTATGTACATGGGAGGAGCCTGATATACTTATGCACATGGGAGGAGCCTGTGATACTTATGTACATGGGAGGAGCCTGTGATACTTGTGTACATGGGAGAAGCCTGTGATACTTATATACATGGGAGGAGCCTACGATACTTATGTACATGGGAGGAGCCTGTGATACTTATGGACGGGGGAGGAGTCTGTGATTATTACGTACATGAGAGGAGCTGTGATGCTTATGTACATGGGAGGAGCTGTGATATTTATGTACATGGGAGGAGCCTGTGATACTTATGTACATGGGAGGAGCCTGTGATACTTGTGTACATGGGAGGAGCCTTTGATACTTATGTACATAGGAGGAGCCTGTGATACTCATGTACATGGGAGGAGCCTGTGATACCTATGTACATGGGAGGAGCCTATGATACTTATGTACATGGGAGTAGCCTGTGATACTTGTGTACATGGGAGGAGCCTGTGATTCTCATGTACATGGGAGGAGCCTGTGATACTTATGTACATGGGAGGAGTCTGTGATACTTGTGTACATGGGAGGAGCTTGTCTTACATATGAACATGGGAGGAGCCTGTGATACTTATGCACATGGGAGGAGCCTGTGATACTTATGTACATGGGAGGAGCCTGTGATACTTATGTACATGGGAGGAGCCTGTGATACTTATGTACATGGGAGGAGCTGTGATACTTATGTACATGGGAGGAGCCTGTGATACTTATGTACATGGGAGGAGCCTGTGATACTTGTGTACATGGGAGGAGCCTGTGATACTTGTGTACATGGGAGGAGCCTGTGATACTCATGTACATGGGAGGAGCCTGTGATACTTGTGTACATGGGAGGAGCCTGTGATACTTATGTACATGGGAGGAGCCTGTGATACTTGTGTACATGGGAGGAGCCTGTGATACTCATGTACATGGGAGGAGCCTGTGATACTTATGTACATGGGAGGAGTCTGTGATACTTGTGTACATGGGAGGAGCCTGTGATACTTATGTCCATGGGAGGAGCCTGTCTTACATATGAACATGGGAGGAGTCTGTCTTACATATGAACATGGGAGGAGTCTGTGATACTTATGCCCATGGGAGGAGCCTGTGATAGTTATGCCCATGGGAGGAGCCTGTGATAATTATACCCATGGGACTTTTTTCATTTATAATTTTTAATAAATTTGCAAAGATTTCACACAATCTTCTCTCCCGTTGTCATTATGGGATGTTTGTAGAATTTTGAGGAAAATAATGAATTGAATCCATGTTGGAATGCGGCTGTAACATAACAAAATGTGGAGAAAGTGAAGCTCTGTGAAGTGCGGATTCAGTGTATATATAAGAGATGTTCGTATCTCTCTCTGGATTGGTCTCCTCTCTTCTCACCGATGTTCTCTGGAGGTGTTTTGAGGTCCTTGGAATTATTCTTCAGTGAATCGATTTTCTCTACCCCTTCCGGACCGGCGCACACCGGACACACGTCGGCACTTTGAAGTGGAATATCGTTATGGCGGCAGCTCCCGTCACCCCGGTATCCTCTTCTGCATTGAGTGGTCCGGTTTCCGATTAAACTGGTCTCTGCAGCGGATTCGCCGAGAGATCACTTTTATCAGCAGCCCCCTCCCGCCGCTCTCCGGTGCCCGGCAGCGACGGAGGCGATCGGATCCTCCTCGGTGTTGGGTATGAAGACAAGTGGGGGGGAAGATGGACGTCACTGCCGCCCATAGATATTAAAGGGACTTTTTTTTTTTTTTTTTCAAACAACAAAATTTATTTATTTATTTATTTTTATAGCATTTTAGTGTAGATGTGCGATCGGAAATTTAGTGTAGATGTGCGATCGGAAATTTAGTGTAGATGTGCGATCGGAAATTTAGTGTAGATGTGCGATCGGAAATTTAGTGTAGATGTGCGATCGGAGGTCTTCTTGACTCCGCATCTCATATTTAAAGGGGTTTTAAACCTTCCAGATTTTCACACCTTAATGCATCCTATGCAAAACGTCTGATGGATCCCACCCCCCAGCCCCCCCCCCCCCCTGTTTACTTACCTGAGCCCTCGAAAGTCCCACGTTGAGAACGCTCTGGCTTCTTGGCTCTTCATTGGATAGATCAATAGCAGCGCAGCCATTGGCTCCTGCTCCTGTCAATCAAATCCAAATGACGCGGCCGCCGGGGGGCGGGGTTGAAACATACTCTCTGTGTCTATGGACGCAGTGTATGAGATGGGAACGCGCATGCAAAGGTAACCTCCCGGGAGAGAGCTTCCCGAGGGGATTATCTAATGAGGGGAGGAGCCGAGAGAGCCGGGGGACCCCAGAAGAGGAGGATCGGGGCCACTCTGTGCACAACGAGCCGCACAGCGGAGAGAAGTCTGACGTGTTTGTTATTTTTTTTTTTTTTAAATAAACATTGAACCTTTATGAGGACCTGTCATGATTTTTCCTATTAGACGGATCTTCACATTCCTTGTCATAGGAATAAAAGTGACGCCATTTTTTTTTTTTTTTACTTAAGTGTAAAAATAAAAAATAAAAGATAAAATAAATAAGAACAAATTTTTTTTTTTAACGCGCCCCGTCCCGCCGAGCTCGTGTTCAGAGGCGAACGCACACGTGAGCAGCGCCCGCACATGAAAACCACACATGTGAGGTATCGCCGCGATCGGTAGAGCGAGAGTGATAATTCTAGCTCCAGACCTCCTCTGTAACTCAGAACTGGTAAGCTGTAGAAATTTTTAAACGTCACCTATGGAGATTTTTAAGGGTAAAAGTTTGTCGCCATTCCGCGAGGGGGGGCGCAGAGTTGAATTGTGACGTGTCGGGTATCAGTTTGCTGAGCGTAAACATCATCCTTCACAATATATAAAAAAAAATTTGGGCCAACTTTACTGTTGTCTTATTTTTTAATTAAAAAAAATTGTGCTTGTAAGGCCGCTGCGCAAATACAGTGTGACAGAAAGTATTGCAACAACCGCCATTTTATTCTCTAGGGTGTTAGAATATATATATATATATATATATGATGTTTGGGGGTTCTAAGTAATTTTCTATAAAAAACAGTTTTTAACCTCAGATAGCGGAGTTCCAACCAAAAATGGAACTTCCGCTTTCCGGCTCCTCCCCCCCTCCGGTGTCACATTTGGCACCTTCCAGGGGGGAGGGGGGAGCAGATACTTGTATAATCCAGGTATTTGCTCCCACTTCTGGGACATAGATCACTGCAGGATCCGCGGCGATCTATGCCATGTCCAGCCCCTCCTCCGCCCGCTGTCTTCTAGGAGACACACAGGGACTAGTCAGGACGTGCAGCGCGACTTGCGCATGCGCAGTAGGGAACCAGTCTGTGAAGCCGCATGGCTTTACTTCCTGATTCCCTTACTGAAGATGGCGGCGCCTCCACCCGGGTGTCGGGGGACGGGTCAGCTTCAGGTGCCGCCATGGACAGGTAAGGGTCCTTATTGAGGAAGTCAGCAGCCGCTGTATTTGTAGCTGCTGACTTTTAACAAAAAAAATTTGGGCGGAACTCCGCTTCAAGCGGTTAATGGACAATTCTATTACTCCCGGATTTTATTTCTCCGAATTTGTCTAATTTCTAGGAATTAGTTCTGTGATTTGTGTTCCTGGGGTGAGAGGTGTGATCATGGGGGGGTTCACATACTTTGGGCCCTATAGGGGAGTCATATACTGTATGACATCATGGGGGGTGTCATGTGGTATATGACATGACGGGGGGGTCATGTGGTGTATGACATCATGGGGGGTGTCATGTGGTGTATGACATGACGGGGGGTCATGTGGTGTATGACATCATGGGGGAGTCATGTGGTGTATGACATCATGGGGGGTGTCATGTGGTGTATGACATGACGGGGGGTCATGTGGTGTATGACATCATGGGGGAGTCATGTGGTGTATGACATCATGGGGGAGTCATGTGGTGTATGACATCATGGGGGGTGTCATGTGGTGTATGACATGACGGGGGGGTCATGTGGTGTATGACATGACGGGGGGGTCATATGATGACATCATGGGCGTGTCATGTGGTGTATGACATGACGGGGGGTTTCATGTGGTGTATGACATGATGGGGGTGTCATGTGGTGTATGACATGATGGGGGTGTCATGTGGTGTATGACATGATGGGGGTGTCATGTGTTGTATGACATGACGGGGGGGTCATATGATGACATCATCGGGGGTGGTACGTCCAGTGTGAGGACACATTTCTATACAGAAGGTTTTGGGGTCGGCAGCGTTGAAGGCGATGGAACGTGGGATGGTCGGCTGTGATTTCTCTGGAAAGGTCAGAGCTGGAAGAGGGAAATGTCAGCACCGGGGGAGTCCCCCGCAGATCCCCCGCCGTCCTTTTCACCGAGATCCCACCCACTGCGTGGCTGAACTTTTCCTGCTCCCCGGGCCAAGCTATATATCCATTATTCATGGAGAATCCCGACACCCCGCCGTGACATCATCACTCCTGACTGCCGGGGGGGGGGGGGGGGGAGGGAAGAATCTCCAGAGAACAGAGAATATCCACTTCTGTCCGCTGATGGATTTTACCTAAAAGACGAATGTGACATCACAAGGAGGACGAAGGTGAGTGGATGCATCTACAGAGGTCAGTGATGGTTTGTCCCTTCAGTCTTGCACAGGTGTACCGGCTCCTCCCCTTTAGTCTTGCACAGGTGTAGCGGCTCCTCCCCTTTAGTCTTGCACAGGTGTACCGGCTCCTCCCCTTCAGTCTTGCACAGGTGTACCGGCTCCTCCCCTTCAGTCTTGCACAAGTGTAACGGCTCCTCCCCTTTAGTCTTGCACAGGTGTAGCGGCTCCTCCCCTTCAGTCTTGCACAGGTGTACCGGCTCCTCCCCTTCAGTCTTGCACAGGTGTTCCGGCCCCTCCCCTTCAGTCTTGCACAGGTGTAGCGGCTCCTCCCCTTCAGTCATGCACAGGTGTTCCGGCTCCTCCCCTTCAGTCTTGCACAGGTGTACCGGCCCCTCCCCTTCAGTCCTGCACAGGTGTTCCGGCCCCTCCCCTTCAGTCTTGCACAGGTGTAGCGGCTCCTCCCCTTCAGTCTTGCACAGGTGTAGCGGCTCCTCCCCTTCAGTCTTGCACAGGTGCAGCGGTTCCTCCCTTGGACTGAAATGGCTTCCTCTGATTTCACTGCACACTGTGAGCTTCTCCCCATGTGCATTAGAAGATAGAGCCCCGCTGGAGGACATCCACCATCATCTAGCCCTTTCCTCCCCAGCCTGACTGTCCCTGGCCTCACCCCTTTTATTTATTGGATATCAGCTCTTTTATTCATGCAGGCTTAGCATCACACGTGGGCGTTACCTATGCAAATACGGCCTGCCTGGTAACACCCACTCCTCCACACTGACATTCACCCACCAAGGCATTTTGATATTTGCATAACCCCTCCCAATAATTGGGAGAAGTACTAAGGTATGTTCAGCTCCCTACTGGCCCCTGCCACCAGCAGGGGGTAATTATGTGAGCGCCCCCATCAGGAGTTTATTACCAAAACTTCACTGTAGGGAAGTGACCATTATCTCCTATGAGTGTGAGCGCCATCTAGTGGTCAGAATGCCATATATTTGTTTTTTAACCACTTAACAACCGCGCCATAGCTGAATGACGGCTACAGTGCGACTCGATAACTGGGATCCCGGTAAATGCCTGCTGACAGCGGCCCTTTACCATGTGATCGCTCTGTCAAATGACGGATCAATCACGTGTAAACAAACCGGCGCCATGTCCAGTTCCTCTCTCCCCTCTCTGTACCGATCCGTACAGTGTGAGCCGAGAGATTGGGTGCAGAGGGCTGGATCTATAGTGCCCACAGCGCTGCTCTGTGCCCATTGCAGCCTCATCCATCCATCCATCCATCTATGCTCAGCCATCCCTCTGTCATACTCATCCAGCCATCCATCCATGCTCAGCCATCCCTCTGTCATACTCATCCAGCCATCCATCCATGCTCAGCCATCCCTCTGTCATACTCATCCAGCCATCCATCCATGCTCAGCCATCCCTCTGTCATACTCATCCAGCCATCCATCCATGCTCAGCCATCCCTCTGTCATACTCATCCAGCCATCCATCCATGCTCAGCCATCCCTCTGTCATACTCATCCAGCCATCCATCCATGCTCAGCCATCCCTCTGTCATACTCATCCAGCCATCCATCCATGCTCAGCCATCCCTCTGTCATACTCATCCAGCCATCCATCCATGCTCAGCCATCCCTCTGTTATACTCATCCAGCCATCCATACTCAGCCATCCCTCTGTCATACTCATCCAGCCATCCATCCATCCATGCTCAGCCATCCCTCTGTCATACTCATCCAGCCATCCATCCATGCTCAGCCATCCCTCTGTCATACTCATCCAGCCATCCATCCATCCATGCTCAGCCATCCCTCTGTCATACTCATCCAGCCATCCATCCATCCATGCTCAGCCATCCCTCTGTCATACTCATCCAGCCATCCATCCATGCTCAGCCATCCCTCTGTCATACTCATCCAGCCATCCATCCATGCTCAGCCATCCCTCTGTCATACTCATCCAGCCATCCATCCATGCTCAGCCATCCCTCTGTCATACTCATCCAGCCATCCATCCATGCTCAGCCATCCCTCTGTCATACTCATCCAGCCATCCATCCATGCTCAGCCATCCCTCTGTTATACTCATCCAGCCATCCATCCATGCTCAGCCATCCCTCTGTCATACTCATCCAGCCATCCATCCATACTCAGCCATCCCTCTGTCATACTCATCCAGCCATCCATCCATCCATGCTCAGCCATCCCTCTGTCATACTCATCCAGCCATCCATCCATGCTCAGCCATCCCTCTGTCATACTCATCCAGCCATCCATCCATGCTCAGCCATCCCTCTGTCATACTCATCCAGCCATCCATCCATCCATGCTCAGCCATCCCTCTGTCATACTCATCCAGCCATCCATCCATCCATGCTCAGCCATCCCTCTGTCATACTCATCCAGCCATCCATCCATGCTCAGCCATCCCTCTGTCATACTCATCCAGCCATCCATCCATGCTCAGCCATCCCTCTGTTATACTCATCCAGCCATCCATACTCAGCCATCCCTCTGTCATACTCATCCAGCCATCCATCCATCCATGCTCAGCCATCCCTCTGTCATACTCATCCAGCCATCCATCCATGCTCAGCCATCCCTCTGTCATACTCATCTAGCCATCCATCCATCCATGCTCAGCCATCCCTCTGTCATACTCATCCAGCCATCCATCCATCCATGCTCAGCCATCCCTCTGTCATACTCATCCAGCCATCCATCCATGCTCAGCCATCCCTCTGTCATACTCATCCATCCATCCATCCATGCTCAGCCATCCCTCTGTTATACTCATCCAGCCATCCATACTCAGCCATCCCTCTATCATACTCATCCAGCCATCCATCCATCCATGCTCAGCCATCCCTCTGTCATACTCATCCAGCCATCCATCCATGCTCAGCCATCCCTCTGTCATACTCATCCAGCCATCCATCCATGCTCAGCCATCCCTCTGTTATACTCATCCAGCCATCCATCCATGCTCAGCCATCCTTCTGTCATACTCATCCAGCCATCCATCCATACTCAGCCATCCCTCTGTCATACTCATCCAGCCATCCATCCATCCATGCTCAGCCATCCCTCTGTCATACTCATCCAGCCATCCATCCATGCTCAGCCATCCCTCTGTCATACTCATCCAGCCATCCATCCATGCTCAGCCATCCCTCTGTCATACTCATCCAGCCATCCATCCATCCATGCTCAGCCATCCCTCTGTCATACTCATCCAGCCATCCATCCATCCATGCTCAGCCATCCCTCTGTCATACTCATCCAGCCATCCATCCATGCTCAGCCATCCCTCTGTCATACTCATCCAGCCATCCATCCATCCATGCTCAGCCATCCCTCTGTCATACTCATCCAGCCATCCATCCATCCATGCTCAGCCATCCCTCTGTCATACTCATCCAGCCATCCATCCATGCTCAGCCATCCCTCTGTCATACTCATCCATCCATCCATCCATGCTCAGCCATCCCTCTGTTATACTCATCCAGCCATCCATACTCAGCCATCCCTCTGTCATACTCATCCAGCCATCCATCCATCCATGCTCAGCCATCCCTCTGTCATACTCATCCAGCCATCCATCCATGCTCAGCCATCCCTCTGTCATACTCATCCAGCCATCCATCCATGCTCAGCCATCCCTCTGTTATACTCATCCAGCCATCCATCCATGCTCAGCCATCCCTCTGTCATACTCATCCAGCCATCCATCCATACTCAGCCATCCCTCTGTCATACTCATCC
The DNA here is from genome assembly GCF_037356315.1 of Lithobates pipiens. Taxonomy (NCBI): domain Eukaryota; kingdom Metazoa; phylum Chordata; class Amphibia; order Anura; family Ranidae; genus Lithobates; species Lithobates pipiens. Next base: position 1,238,019 of record NW_027507758.1, read on the forward strand.
AGCCATCCATCCATCCATGCTCAGCCATCCCTCTGTCATACTCATCCAGCCATCCATCCATGCTCAGCCATCCCTCTGTCATACTCATCCAGCCATCCATCCATCCATGCTCAGCCATCCCTCTGTCATACTCATCCAGCCATCCATCCATCCATGCTCAGCCATCCCTCTGTCATACTCATCCAGCCATCCATCCATGCTCAGCCATCCCTCTGTCATACTCATCCAGCCATCCATCCATGCTCAGCCATCCCTCTGTCATACTCATCCAGCCATGCTCAGCCATCCCTCTGTCATACTCATCCAGCCATCCATCCATGCTCAGCCATCCCTCTGTCATACTCATCCAGCCATCCATCCATGCTCAGCCATCCATACTCAGCCATCCCTCTGTCATACTCATCCAGCCATCCATCCATCCATGCTCAGCCATCCCTCTGTCATACTCATCCAGCCATCCATCCATCCATGCTCAGCCATCCCTCTGTCATACTCATCCAGCCATCCATCCATCCATGCTCAGCCATCCCTCTGTCATACTCATCCAGCCATCCATCCATCCATGCTCAGCCATCCCTCTGTCATACTCATCCAGCCATCCATCCATGCTCAGCCATCCCTCTGTCATATTCATCCAGCCATCCATCCATCCATGCTCAGCCATCCCTCTGTCATACTCATCCAGCCATCCATCCATCCATGCTCAGCCATCCCTCTGTCATACTCATCCAGCCATCCATCCATGCTCAGCCATCCCTCTGTCATACTCATCCATCCATCCATCCATGCTCAGCCATCCCTCTGTTATACTCATCCAGCCATCCATACTCAGCCATCCCTCTGTCATACTCATCCAGCCATCCATCCATCCATGCTCAGCCATCCCTCTGTCATACTCATCCAGCCATCCATCCATGCTCAGCCATCCCTCTGTCATACTCATCCAGCCATCCATCCATCCATGCTCAGCCATCCCTCTGTCATACTCATCCAGCCATCCATCCATCCATGCTCAGCCATCCCTCTGTCATACTCATCCAGCCATCCATACTCAGCAATACTCATCCATCCATCCATGCTCAGCCATCCAATCCGTACTCAACCATGCTCATCCATGTCACTACAGTGCCTCAAAGTGTAATTAGATAGTCAAATTAGACTTGAAATGTTTGCTGGTAGAACGCCTGAAGGTGCTCCCTCAATGTTGGTCCTCTGTATGTGGTCAGGCTGTGTAAAAGTCTCACACATGTGGTATCGCCGTACTCAGGAGGAGGAGCAGAATGTATTTTGGGGTGTAATTTGTTGTATGCATATGCTGTGCGTGAGAAATAACCTGATAAGATGACAATTTTGTGAAAAAAAAATGTGATTTTGCAGAGAATTGTGGGAAAAAAATTCAACTTCAAAACCTCCCCGTGCCTCTTACTAAATACCTTGGACTGTCCACTTTCCATGAAGGGGTAATTTGGGGGTAATTTGGGGGTTTCCTGCATGTCGGGGTCTCAGGAAATGACGTCGCCCCTTGTGGACTCTATAACTTTCATACAACCAAATAATATCCGCCGATTTGGGTTATTTTTCCGAGATCTGCCGCCAAATACATTTTGGCAAAATTTATGAGGAAAAATTACTAAATTTTAACAGAAACACAGAAATTTTTTTTTTTTTTTTTTACAGAGTTTCAGTATTTTGTTTTTTCATTCATAGCGCAAAAATAAAACACAGCGGTGAATAAATCCCATCAAAAGAAATCTCTGTGTGAAAAAAAAAAAGGACAACAACTTCATATGTCTACATTGTTACATGACTGAGTAATTGTCATTCAAAGTGTGAGAGCAGCGAAAGCTGAAGATTGGTCTGGTTGGGAAGGGGTTTAAGGGGTTAAATCAGGGGAAAGGACACATTATGGCCACTAGATGGCGCCGACACTCATAGGAGATAATTCTATTACACGAAACACGGCGAGTTTTCTTTGTAACATTCATACACTGAGGTTTTGATACATTGACTCCACCCCCCACTTGTAGCTCAGCGTTCCCATTGGATGAGCAGCCCACGGACTGGGAGATCCATTCCCTTCAGTCCTCTAGAAAGTTTCAGAACTTTGAAAAGACTCTGCAGATCAGATTCCCGATAAATGCCGGCAATCGCCTCCCCGCCCCTCCCCCACCCCGCGCTCTTATTATAGAGATGATAATGAATATTCCGCCATTAATGTAACAACAATTTATGTGCGGCGGTCGCGGCGAAGCGCCGCTCTGTAATTACATGCAGATGAGGACGCGCGGCGCGGACCATGGGAAATAATCAGGTTGCTCCCGGGATAATCGCGGAGAGTGGGGCGCTGGCAGACAGACAATGGCGCGATGGGAGGGGCCGCGCTACAGACGCCGTGATTGAGGGATTTTTTTTTCCGGCCTGGGGGATTAGAATCGTTTTGATTGCACACAAATGCAATTATAGAGACGAGTCGGACAATTCAAATCCTAAAGCAGACGGAGGATTAGGAGGAGATTGAGGGACGTTCGGGGGAAATCAATCGTGGAGATTACAATGTACAGAACGATCGGGGGGGGGGAGGGGTCGGGGGGTCACTTAAAGGGAAGTAGCGCGTGTTATCAGATCTTCATACTTTGATGTATTTAAAGTGACTTTATCTGCTTGCTGTTCCATATTTCCATTTTCAGATTTGTCCGTTCTTCCTCGTTGCCTGTATATCAGGAAATGCCGTCCTTCTTAAAGTGACCCCGACATCCCATCTCTCTGTCCATGGAAGGTCTGTGCGCACTTCGGGGTCTATTTATGCAGACGCATAGCGATTGGTTCAGCCACTTTCGTTCTGTGTGAACTTTAGGCTGTTTTCTCTTCTGAAGTTCCTTTAATATGGACAATAATAAAATACCTCATTATGGCCACTAGATGGAGCTGAGCAGCGCAGGAATGATATATCTTTGTAACAAGAGAGACAATTCTAGAGAACACTAGAGGGAATCAGCAAATAAATGTCACCAATGGAGCTCATCCCCTCTAGTGCAGAGGTCCCCCCCTCCCCCCCCCCGGGCCATGGACTCGTGTCAGTCTGTGGCCTGTTGATCACATGGCAGGGACTGGGCGTGGAGCGAGGCTTGATCTTCAATGGTGGCCACTCTCTTGTCCTGCTGTGGGCTGCGGGGATGTGAAAACCTTTGTGTGGGTCTAGTGCACTGCCACCCTCCCACCACCAGAGGGCGCCGCTCCCCTTCGCCCAGCAATACCACTCCCCTCCCCCTCTGTCTGGTGTGTGTATAATATAAAATATATAAATGTATCTCTATTTGTATCTGTTTGGCTGATCACATGATCTCAATCTATTTATTATTATTATTATTACTATAATTAATTATTTTTTTGCTATAAAACATCCAATAAATAAAATGTAAGAAATCGAATTTCTTCATCAGTTTAGACCGAAATGTTTTCTGCTACAAATCCCGATAAATGTATATTGATTGGTCTGTGTGAAAGTTATGGCCTCTACAAACTGCGATATCTACTGGAATCTTTATTGTGTTCTTATTTATTGCTAGTAATGGCGGTGATCATCGACTTATTCATAGCGGGACTGCGACATTGCGGCGGAACATTCAGACACTAAGTGAGACTTTGTGGGGACCAGTGACACCAATACAGTGATCAGCACTAAGAATATGCACTGTCACTGTACTAATGACACTGACTGAGAAGAGGGTTAACATCTAGGGGTGATCAAAGAGTTAACTGTGTGCCTAGCTAGTGTTTGTGTACTACGGGGGGAGGGGCTTTTACTAATGGATGTGTTATAAATGGAGTTGCAGTTCAGTGAGTAAAATAAGTATTTGATCCCCTTAGTAGTTGGTGGAGAAACCCTTGTTGGTGATCACAGAGGTCAGACGTTTCTTGAAGGTGGTGATGAGGTTCGCACTCATCTCAGGAGGGATTTTCTCCTCTCTTCTCTACAGATCTTCTCTAAATCCTGAAGGTTTATTGGCAACTCAAAGTTTCAGCTCCTCCATAAATTTTCTATAGGATTAAGGTCTGGAGACTGGCCGGGCCACTCCGTGACCTTCATGTGCTTCTTCTTCTCCTTTGTTGCCTCGGTGGTATGTTTTGGGTCATTGTGATGCTGGAAGACCCGTCCATGTACATGTGTCTTCCTGAGGAGGACCTGTACACGTGTCTTCCTGAGGAGGGGGACCTGTACATGTGTCTTCCTGAGGAGGAGGACCTGTACACGTGTCTTCCTGAGGAGGGGGACCTGTACATGTGTCTTCCTGAGGAGGGGGACCTGTACACGTGTCTTCCTGAGGAGGGGGACCTGTACATGTGTCTTCCTGAGGAGGAGGACCTGTACATGTGTCTTCCTGAGGAGGAGGACCTGTCCATGTGTCTTCCTGAGGAGGAGGACCTGTACACGTGTCTTCCTGAGGAGGGGGACCTGTACACGTGTCTTCCTGAGGAGGGGGACCTGTACATGTGTCTTCCTGAGGAGGAGGACCTGTACATGTGTCTTCCTGAGGAGGGGGACCTGTACATGTGTCTTCCTGAGGAGGGGGACCTGTACATGTGTCTTCCTGAGGAGGGGGACCTGTACATGTGTCTTCCTGAGGAGGGGGACCTGTACATGTGTCTTCCTGAGGAGGGGGACCTGTACACGTGTCTTCCTGAGGAGGGAGACCTGTACATGTGTCTTCCTGAGGAGGAGGACCTGTACATGTGTCTTCCTGAGGGGGGGGACCTGTACATGTGTCTTCCTGAGGAGGAGGACCTGTACATGTGTCTTCCTGAGGGGGGGGGACCTGTACATGTGTCTTCCTGAGGAGGAGGACCTGTACATGCATCTTCCTGAGGAGGAGGACCTGTACATGTGTCTTCCTGAGGAGGGGGGCCTGTACATGTGTCTTCCTGAGGAGGAGGACCTGTACATGTGTCTTCCTGAGGAGGGGGACCTGTACATGTGTCTTCCTGAGGAGGAGGACCTGTACACGTGTCTTCCTGAGGAGGAGGACCTGTACATGTGTCTTCCTGAGGAGGGTGACCTGTACATGCGTCTTCCTGAGGAGGGTGACCTGTACATGTGTCTTCCTGAGGAGGAGGACCTGTACATGCATCTTCCTGAGGAGGAGGACCTGTACATGTGTCTTCCTGAGGAGGGGGGCCTGTACATGTGTCTTCCTGAGGAGGAGGACCTGTACATGTGTCTTCCTGAGGAGGGGGACCTGTACATGTGTCTTCCTGAGGAGGAGGACCTGTACACGTGTCTTCCTGAGGAGGGGGACCTGTACACGTGTCTTCCTGAGGAGGGGGACCTGTACACGTGTCTTCCTGAGGAGGGGGACCTGTACATGTGTCTTCCTGAGGAGGTGGACCTGTACATGTGTCTTCCTGAGGAGGGGGACCTGTACACGTGTCTTCCTGAGGAGGGTGACCTGTACATGCATCTTCCTGAGGAGGAGGACCTGTACATGTGTCTTCCTGAGGAAGGGGACCTGTCCACGTGTCTTCCTGAGGAGGAGGACCTGTACATGTGTCTTCCTGAGGAGGGGGACCTGTACATGTGTCTTCCTGAGGAGGAGGACCTGTACATGCATCTTCCTGAGGAGGAGGACCTGTACATGTGTCTTCCTGAGGAGGGGGACCTGTACATGTGTCTTCCTGAGGAGGAGGACCTGTACATGTGTCTTCCTGAGGAGGGGGACCTGTACATGTGTCTTCCTGAGGAGGGGGACCTGTACATGTGTCTTCCTGAGGAGGGGGACCTGTACATGTGTCTTCCTGAGGAAGGGGACCTGTCCACGTGTCTTCCTGAGGAGGGGGACCTGTACACGTGTCTTCCTGAGGAGGAGGACCTGTACACGTGTCTTCCTGAGGAGGGGGACCTGTACATGTGTCTTCCTGAGGAAGGGGACCTGTCCACGTGTCTTCCTGAGGAGGGGGACCTGTACACGTGTCTTCCTGAGGAGGGGGACCTGTACACGTGTCTTCCTGAGGAGGGGGACCTGTTGGGGCTGCAGGATTTCAGTCCATGGTGGTGTATTGTGTCACCAATGGTGTGTTTTGTTGGGGTCCCAACTGCCTTGAGATCCTTCACAAGCTCCTCCCTGTGTAGTTCTGGGCGGATCCCTCACTTTTCTCATGACCATCCTCACCCCATGAGGAGAAATCTTCCATGGAGCTCCAGACTGAGGACAATTGATGGTTATTTTGTATTTCTTCCATTTGTGAATAATCTCTCCAGCACTCGTCTCCTCTCACCAAGCTTCTTGCTGATGGTCTTGTAGCCCATTCCAGCCTTGTGCAGGTCTCCAATCTTCTCCCCGACCTCCTCTGACAGATCTTTGCTCTTCCCCATGATGGTGAGGATTGGAGGGAAGGGATTCTGTGGACAGGCGTCTTCTATACACATAACGAGTTGTCATTAGGAGAACCTTCTTACATTGTCAGGACTGATCTGTGTACCACATGAGCACCTACTGGAGCCAGTCTGTGGGGGGAGGGGTATTGTTGGTTGGAAGGGGATCAAATACTTATTTTACTTTCTCCATTTATAACATTTGTATTGTGTGATTTCTCTGGAGTTTTGGTTGATCTTCTGTCTCCATCATATAAAATACAATTATAGATCCTTCATTTCTATGTAAGGGGGCAAAACTTCCACAATCCGCAGGGGAGACGATCGTTATTCCCCCTCTGTATAATTCCTGAGCTGCTCAGCTCCATCTAGTGGCTACAATGAGGTATTTCCTGTTTCTCATAATAAAAGAACATTTGTTTTTTCCCCACTTTGCACACAATGAACATAGCTGCAGATTTCTGGATAAATGGCGCCCCCCCCCCCCCCCCAGTGTCATTGTCCCCCTTCCAGGGATTTATTTCCCCTTACAGAGATCCCCTCCCCCCTGACAATGCCTTCATCTGATCTCCTCTCCAGGAGAACGGCACCATCTTTATTCAGGCATCATCCACATTTACTGGGATGCCGGCTCAGAGGTGACACAATCATGTGGAACTGAGGAAATGCTTCCTCCTGCCTGCAGCAGACTGATGACATCATCTCAGCCTAGGCACAGACTCTGATTGGTCCAGTTGCTGTATACTATGACATATCAGGAATCGGGTCAGACTTCTAATGTTCCGCTGTAAGAACAATCTGACCAATCAGGGTGAAGGGTCTGCAGAGAGGGGTGGAGTTTTCTGTGACCTCCTATGTTCCCTATGTATAGGGGGAGGGTACAAAGCTGACAACTGTCCCGGATTTGGAGCATTGTCCCTCCGTCCCTGTGT